>NC_059339.1:93431013-93739763 GCF_018350155.1 Leopardus geoffroyi
ACAACAAAAACAGTGACATCGGTACTAGTGAGGATGTGAACAAACTGGGCCACTCCAGTATCGCTGGTGGCAGTGTAAATTTGGCAACCTCTCAAACATCTGGAACTGAACTTTCCCGACGACCTGGCAATGCGCTCATGGGCATTTGCCCCTGGGGAAACGACAACTTCTAGTCACACAAAAGTCCGCACATGATGCAGTTTACAGCAGTTCCATTTCTAAACCAACAGCCGGAGACAACCCAAATGCCCCTCAAAGGGTGAATCGTCAAGTAGGTGGTGGCCCATCCAGGCCACGGAATCCCACCCCACAGTAAACCAGAACTGCTCGGATACGCACAACGTGGGTGGGTCCCAGGGGAATCACGCTGCAAGAAAAAAAGCCAATCTGAAAGCAGTCTTACTCCATGGTTCCCTGTATGCACCATTTTGGCATAAAAGAGTAGAAGTGGGTAGTGTGTAGAGTCCTGGAGGGGCCAGGGGCCGAGCTGCCGTGGGAAGGGTCCTCTAGATGTAGTCATTCTGTTCTCAGTTGTTGTGCTGGCGACACAAACCTACAAACCTGGTAAAATTGTGTGGGACTAAACACACACACGCGCGCGCACACACACACACACACACGCCCACGGTGGATTGCATCAGTGACCATTCCAGGTTGCAATACTGCTCTATAATTGCACGAGATGCTTCCGTTGGGGGTAAGTGAGTGCAAGGCACATGGGATCTCTCTGTAGTATTTCCTACAACTACACAATTATCTCAAAATTAAAAGTTTGCAAAATAGAGCATTTTTTGTAGTTTGCAAATTAAAACCACAATCATTAAGCTATAATTGATTAAATAACTATGTGTTATAGGCTTTTTATTATAAAATTCCATTTGGTGGATGAGTCATAAAGATTTTAACATAATGAAACCTAACAACTGTGTATTTCTATAAAACCCAAAGCAGAGTTGTGACTACGTTTAAAACTTGCAGTGACTTAGAGAAAGAAATGTCAAGTTAAAGTTGATAAAGGTTGAAATACACGATTAAGTCTTTTTGGTAAGATAGAACCAAATTGTGCAGTTACTTCCTGTTTAACATTTGACTGTTAAGAATTGTCTACTTTCTGCTTAATGTATGATATAGTTTTGCATACAGTGTTTCTTTTTTGCTGAAAATAAAAGCTAGATAAGGTCATAGTTTCACCAATTCCAAATGCTGAACTGCCTTCCTTGTGGTCCAGTCTTAAAGACGATGCCCTTTGCCCTCAGGAGACAACACCCCAACTCAGGGATGCGCTAGAGATGTCGAAACACTAGAGACGTCTGAAGGAAAGAAAGGAACTCTAAAAAAATCAAAAGTGGGTGATTAAGTCCTGAAATACAATTAAAAAGTGCTTACAAAAATTATAAATCGTAATAAATCTCTGAAAATATGGCTATAAAGGGATGTCACGTTTCAAAAGTAAAATTTTGCTGAGATCTGGATTCTATCTCATGTTAGAAAAGGCAAGAACTAGAACATTACTAAAAACATTCCTCCAAACGTCATTGCCGTTCACTCACTTCTCAGAAGGTGGTGAATCGCATATGTTAACGGGAGAGCAGCCTTCGAGGTCCCAGCATGACCACGACGTATCCGGGTTCATATGGCTTCGCCGTCATCACATCACACAATTTCAAAGTCTCCCACAGCTTCAGTCTCTTGAAGAGCTTCAACCGTGAGCGTCAGCAACATCTATTCCAGACCGGAAATACTCCGGGAACTCCGTAAAACCTCGGCTCAGATTTTTCAAACCACACCTGCTGGAACAGGTACGTTTGAGTGACAGCAAGGTGGCCCCGCTGCCTGGAGGGTCGACTCCGTGGGTGCAGTGATAACCAGGAAGAGGTAAGAGCGCGTGAGAAGAGTCCCTACAGGGCGGACCTGTCCTGAGTGATGGTCTCTGGGAACTCTGGGTCTCCTGGCATGGGTGAAGCATCTGGAAGGCAGTGAGTCACCTAAAAACTGACAGCTTGACAACAGGCTCTCCCAAAACAGGGTTTTGCTCCGTTTCGCTTTGGGTCCCTCACAGTCCCATGAGCTGTGCTTTTATTAACAACCACGTGCGTGCCTCATGCAAATCCCTTAGGGATCGTTTTTGTCCACTTATAGCTTCTCGTGGTGGTAAGTGTCCCTCGCCACCCCCGTGGCTGAGTCCAGGATCCGCTGTGCTGATAATGTCTCCTGCCCCCCCCTTCCTGGCCCTTAGACGTGCGCGCACGAGCTTCTCCCACCGCCAGACTGGGCTGGTGTTGACCACGTGCGCCTCTGCGTGTCGTGGGCGGGTATGAACGAGCAGACGGTGTGCTGGGAGTCTAGAGACACCTGTTCCACACATCGCGACACAGAAAAAATGGCAGTTTAACTCGAAGTAGCAGGAGCAGCTGTCGGAACATGTGAAGCAATTAATTATCCTCTTTTTTGTGCCATAGATCAGCCCAACCCTCAAACACCGTGCTCTGCAAAATGTCACATTCACACTTCCCGTCTGATGAGCAGCGGGGTCAGTAGTTATTAAAGTCTGACAACCAAACTGAAAATTAAAGGGAGTTTGTATTTTGTTCAGCTCAAAACGGTAAGCGATATCTGTTCAGAGCGAACAAATTTTCCTCAAATGCTTCTACCCCCGAGCGGGGACTTTTTTCCTACGAAAGGACTAGTTTGTGGCACGAAGTCAGCTTGCAGGCCATGCAGGCCATCCGTATTCCAGGGGGACGATGACGGGGAAATGGCGTTACCATGGGCCATGTGGCTCCGACGCCCCATGAGCGTCATCCTGTCCAGGAGCCGGCGCACGGGCCCAGCACGAGGTCCGCTGGTCTGTCTCACGCGTGGGCAGCCTCACAGAGCTTGTGGTGGATAACCGACGGTTTTTGCAATTAACTCAAATTGTGCATTTGAAATTAATGCTTCCGCTCTTGTTTCTCTAGTCTGCATGCAGAAAATCAAGACCTACAACTACTATATGCTGAAAAAAACGTGACATCAGGAAAAACAATTCCTAGAAGATCTATTTACTACTTGAAAAAACGATGATTGACTTACAATGCTATTTTTGCTTCAAAAAAGCTTCATACTTGGTGAAACAACAGATGTCATGACAGTAAAATGCGAATCGAAATACATTGAACTAAATATCATTATTTGGAATCACACATATTTGTTACTTGCCTGACCCCTCACATCTCTCTGCCTAGACTCATTCCTACCACCCTTATTCTGTGGCCCACTTTGCCGTGCTTGTCCGTGATATTCTGCACGAAGGAACAGAAGCACAGAACAAAAACAAACCCATCACCTTGCTAGCCACCCCCAGGAAGACTGTGTTTAGGAAAAGATGGCAGTTGTGGAAGAAGAGGTGTGTGGGATGCTCTAGGGATATTCATTTTCATGGTTCCGTAGCCATAAGTCATCTGGGTTCCTAACGAGTGGCATTGACCCACCAGACGTGGGATTTCTACCATCATTTTCATGAGGCTTTCTCCAAAAACTAGCTGTAGCAGCTACTGGAAATTATGCATTTTTAGAACAACGATGTCCGTTCATGTTGGGAAGAGATTCGTGCGTGTGCCGTAACTCCCCTAGCAAGGGGGGCATGCGCCTGTTCTGGGGGACTGTGGCCAGGAAAACCCCCAGCAGGTGAACAGATGGGAGCCTAGCTCTGGGGACGTCGGTTCTGCTCTGTCACTGACACAAAACGGGCAAGTCACCCGCTTTGTCCGGTTTCCTCACCTGTGAAAGGGTCTGTGATGCCTTTCTCTGCATATTTGCAGAGAACAGTGAAAAAGCTCTTGCATTTGGGCACCTAGCAAGCACCTGCAAGCCTGTAATCCTCAGTAGTATCTGCCCTTAAGATAATTTCCAACTAGATTTTAAAACATGGCTTCTAGAACATTGGGAAGGAATGCACAGTGAGAGCTGAAGGGTGGGTCCTCTGTGTTCCCTTCAAAAAAACATTTTTTGACATTTATTTATTATTGAAGGACAGAGAGAGTCAGAGCGCGAGCAGGGTAGGGGCAGAGGGAGAGGGAGACACAGAATCCGAAGCAGGCTCCAGGCTGCGAGCCGTCGGCACAGAGCCCGACGCGGGGCTCGAACTCACGAACCGCGAGATCGTGACCTGAGCCAAAGTCGGACGCTTAACGGACTGAGCCACCCAGGCGCCCCTGTGTTCCCTTCAACCCAAAGACACGGAGGCCGCCGGGCAGAGCATGGGCGAGCCAGCTCCCTCAGGAAGTTACCACCAACGTGCTACTGTCACAGATTCACTCACTGTGTTTGTTCCAGTTTTAATTCCTGGTCAAGTGAGAGTATTCCTTAAACAGGATTGTGCCGACCACGGGTTTTGGGGGTCAGAAGCAGCTCTATTCAGGCCCAGATTCTGCCACTACAAGTTGGGGGAACTCACGCAAATTATGTCATCTTAGTGACCCATTTATAAAATGTCCACGTGGAATGTGACTCTCATGAAATAACGTCTGTAAAGGGCCATGATGTAAGCGACGGTTCGTCACCCTATAAACGCTTGGCTCCTCTCGCCCCTGCCGACGGCACCCAGAAGGGGAGAGCTAGGGAAGAAGAAGCAACGTCCGTCACACCACGGAGAGCCTGGCTGCTTCAAGGGCACTTGCAGAATGTTGGTCCCCAACGATGTTCACGTCGTCACCCCTGAACGTGCGAACGGAAGGGGGATTAGGGCTGCACGTGGAATTAAGCGTGCTGATCCGCTGACCTTAAAATAGGGAGGTTGTCCTGGGGTATCAGGTGGCCAACATATTGGCGAGGGGCTGTGGGTCTGGAAGAGGAAGGAAGGATGGACTCTGTCAGTGATGCCGCGTAAGAAGCCACCCGCCATTGCCGGCTGTGAAGACGGAGGGGGGCACGAGGTGAGAGCTGGTGGGGGGGGGGGCCCACCAGAGCCGGGAGCCGAGGAGTGGAGCATCCAGGGGGAGCCAGGCCAGCGGACACCCTCACCGTGGCCCCGGGTCTCCCTCTGCAGACTTCTGAACTGTGGACGTGTAGAGCAGTGAGTGTGCATGACAGTAAGCCACTGACGTGGTGGAATTCGCTACAGCAGACACGGGAAACTCGGGCGGCAAGAGAGGAACTTGCAGACAGACCTTGCCGGGGTGTGTGGGTGCTTTGCACAAAGCCCCGGCCCTCCTTCCAGTGCGATTTAAAGACCCCCCAAACAAGGCACCCACAGAGCGCTCCTGTGAGGATGCTCAGCCAGTGGCTTGGCTTCTGGAGAAGACGTGAGAACTCGAGGGCTCTGGGGGACCAGGGGGAGCACGTCCGGGAGCCGAACGGAGAGGTGGGGGAGGGGCAGGTGACTTAGCGTCCTTCTCTGGCCCATCCTCTCGCGAGAGGCCCAGGGCTCTGAGACCGGCTACAGACCCACTCTGTTACTGTCGCCGAGCAGCCGGGCGGCGCATCTGTGTTGACAGGTGCAGCCTTGCCCTCGCCCTGCAGCTCCTCCCGCCCCCACCCTGTGCTGAGGACAGTGTTCGCGGAGCAGAAGCGGCTTCACGGGCTCTCCCTCCACCAATGCGCCAGGGGATCACGCAGCCATATGCCATGACGGGCACATGTGTGTGGTCGTCTGCTCTGGTACCCACCTGGGGTCCCCACCCAGAAGCAGGGGAATGGCCAGAGACCCTATGGGATGGGTGCCCAGGATGACACAATGGAGGACGCATCGAGTTTATGATCAGATAGTTGTTAGGACTTCACCTTGGAACACGACTGCCTTTCCAGCTGGAAGAAGCATGAATGGTTCTGTATAACGCACAGAATGGACATCCCAGCATGGCCGCTCCTAGCCTCTCCTGGCGGCGGCCCGGCAGTAGGGGGACAGCAGGCGGCAGGCGGCCCAGGAGGAGGCGGGAGCAGGAGGTTGACCCGAAGGAGAAGAAGCAGAGGCTGAGGAAGGAAAACAAGGCCACAGGGAAGCCGAGAAGGACGAGGACAGGGCAGTGAGGGGGCTCCGGGAGGGGACCGTGAAACTTGTCAGCTGCCACAGACATCTCTATTTGCAGAGTATCTTAGGCAGAAATGACGTGTTTCAAAAGCACAAAATCGCATGAAATTCTACCACGTTCGCGGAACACTGGAGAGCAGAAAAGCAGAAGTGCCCAGGCTTTCTCTTCCCACTTTCCACCCGACGGTCCCCTGGCCACCAGCGGGCCCGCCCACCTTCTCTGCCCCGGCACGGGCCCGTTTACCGCTGTGTCGCTGAACAGCAGGACCCTGCGCAAATTCTTTTCCTTTCCGCCTGAGGTCACTGGTGGGCGAGCTGCGCAGTGGGAGGGGGCAGAGGCGGTGAGCACAGGACGTGGCCCGTCCACGGCCGAGGGGACGGCAGGCGGCCGGGGGCCAGGGCTGGGGCACGGGATGTGGGCTTCTCTCGGCCCTCTCCCCGGAGTCCCCGCCAGCGGCCCAGGCCTCAGAGCCTTGTGGCGGGACTCGCGTGGCGCCCCTCATGGCTGGGCCTTGGAGGAACGGCCCACGACGGCCTTGACGACAGAGCATGCGGCACACAGGGACGGCCCCGTGGAACTCAGACCACGGTTTCCGGCTGCGCACAAAGGATGCCCTTGGGGTTTCTGCTGACGCCGGGCTCTTCCAGGAAAGACAGAGCTGTGCCCGCATGGTGGTCAGTGCGCTCAAACATCCGGTTGTCCCACTGTGGCGGCCGGACTCCAGGGTGGCACGTGCGAAACCACGGCCCACACGCTCAGAGAGGAAGAATGAAGACCCCTTAACTAGAAGGCTCAGACACCGTCAAGTCCCCCCGTCACCAAAGAGAGAGAGCAAGGTAGGGTTTGACTTTGCTGCCTCCCGGACAACGACTGTGTCTGACGGCCGGGGCTCCACCTTAGGAGGGAACAAGCGAGGGCTTTACGCAAATCAAGACGTGTTTGACCCTCTGAAAGCAGCACGGCGTAGACCAACACGGAAGGCACAGACTCTGGAGCATCCGGGCTCGGTGGTCAAGGAGGGAGGCCGTCCGCTCCCCGACCTCCTGCGGGAGGGCCTCCTCCCCGGACACCGGCGGGTCTGCCCCTCCCGCTCCCAAGCCCTGCCAGGAAACGGGTGGCCCATCACGGGACGGTCATCCAACTGTAGGGCCGACCGGAGGGTTAAACGACACCGGGTCTGGCAGCAGCGGGACCTTGTCAGCGCCACGCTGCCCCCATAGCCCGGGACGCAGCCCTGCTCCCCAGGAAGCAACACTCGGTGGGGGTGGGGTGCTTCGCTGGGCTCCAGCTCCCACGTGGGGGGCACATTTGCCGTTGCAGGACACGCGGCCCGGCCACTCCGGGGGAACCCACGTCACCGACACACTGTAACTGTTCTTTGGTGTATGGAGCGAACTTGAGAGCCTTTGACGTGAATCCCTAGCAGCCACAGGCACAGCCAGAGTGGAGGGTCGTGGATGCAGGGAGGCGAGGTTCCTGAAGGGTTGAGGCCGACGCGTTCTCAGAGAAATCCTGAGCGCGGCGATGATGGGCTTTCTCAGGAGAGGGGGCTGGTCTTTCCCAAGAGCACACAGCAGAACGCTGTGCTCGCTGCACCTGTCCCCTGACCCGCTCGCCACCTGGCTGTTTACAGACTTAGAAAACACGCACGAGGGTGTCCCACATAGGAAAAATGGCAACCTGCACTTCCTGCTTATTCGTAAAGTTCTAAAGAGAATGGCCACGTTGCTTTCACAACCTGAAGAACTGATTCCACTCTCACGTTGGGATGTCTTCGTCTGGGGCGAGGAATGAGCACACAAGGCCGTGTGTACCCTCGCCTGCAGAGCATCCAGCGCTAGGCCGATCGCTTGGCGGGAGAAGCCACCCCCACAGGGTCCTTTTATGGCCTGGAAGTTCTGGAGAGTCCTGGGGAGACCAGAGGTCCCTTTCCCCACATTGAGATGGCCGTTTCCACCCACTACAGAGTCTGGTGCGAGTAATATTTACAAACATTGCAGCCCCAGACATGCAGGCAGCGTCTAATGCGGGTTAAATAAACACACTCCCCTGTGCCTCAGTCAAATCAGCATTTTACTCAGTTTGATTGCAGGGTTATTACCCGATGTCAAGAATATTTTCTATGTATTTCTACCTGGCTCCTAATTTCCAGGAACCTCCTAAATCCTCACCATTTGCTGCAAGTTATCTCTATTTTGGAATTTAAACAGCATTTGACTGAGATTCAAAGTTAATATTGAATAAGCGATTTCATGATAACGATGCAAAAATTAAAAAGCACAGTAACTTCGACCTATGGAGTAAACACACTTTCTCAGTGTTCTTCCGTCTCATTCCGTAATACACTCTTTCTCCACATAAAACTTTCCAGAAAACGTGGGCTGGCTGGGAGACCCCCTGGTCCACAGGCACCTGCCACCAGCCTCTCTCGGCTTTGAGAACCAATCTCGGTAGAGAGGGCCCGCACCGGCTGCTGGACACGATGAATTTCAAGTAACAGAGGAACATCCAAACAGGGCGCTTTATAAGGCTTTTTCCTCAGCGTGTGAATGGAAATAATAATCCCCAAACGGAAGTAATCCGTGAAAAAGTGCTTTATCAATTCTAAGGAACACCCACGAGAGTCACTGTGTCTTACAGGTACTTGATACTTGGCAAACATATTTAACTGAGCTGCTATCCCAGACCCAGGTTTATTCCCCCTCAATATGCAACTCTTGTTTTATAACTAAATTAGGGTTTTTTCTCTTTGTACTTCTAAGTTTGGATATTTAATTCAGGGGGTGGGGCGTAAGCCAGAGATTCCTATCATTTCGCATCAGTTACTGATTTCTTTTCATCTGAAAGGTCCTTTGTGTTTTATGGGGATTGCCCAACAACTAAACGTCCACAAATAAATACTTCCAGGGTAAAACTGGCTCCATTTTCACTGTCATGAAAGAAGTCAACCACATCCAGGAGAGCTGCCTCAATGAAGGGAGCTTCCTCACTTGCTGACCGGGCCACTGTCCTTTCCTGCTCATTTTCGAACCACTCTCCCGAGTGTCCTCAACCCCCTACTTCCTCTCCACTCAGCTCTGTAATCGTGTCTCCGAACATGTCTGTCTCATGTTTCCTCTCAGTTTGCCAAGATTGTCTCTTTCTTTAAGACCCAGCTCATCCTTCCCCGCTGGGGCCACTCTTTTCTGCACATCCAGCGACACCTCTATCGCTCGGTGGCCCCAACGAGCCCAGGAGGGGCTGGAGCTCACTCTATAGACTTCCCTGAACTTCCCCGGTGCCTCCAGGACCACCCAGAGCTTCGCTTGTTGTGTTCTAAGGCCAGCCACACCTGGAGGAAGCCGAGAGCATTAAGAACCAAAAGCTGGGTAGAAGAAAGACATCGCTGCTGCTCTAACCTGATGGAAGCAGGAATGTTCTGGCAGAAACAGAAGGACGATTCTTTGCTGTCAACCACAGATGACAACTTGGACTTGAGTTCCATAGCTGGATGCCAATGGTGAGAGCAGCTGAAATAGAACTCAGAGCCCATAGATGGATAGAGCCAAGTGGGGACCAAGAACGAACGGGGGAGTTCAAGCCATCTCAGCAAATCCATCACATGCCCTGGATGGTTGATCAGATGGACGGCCTGACAAGCGCGCACAGTGAAAGTGGGGAATCTGCAAAGTGCATGGAGAGACAGGTGTAGGGCACAAGCAGATATGGTGGGAACCGGATCGCATCGGGGTCTCTCCACGAGCAGCTGGCCTGGAGGTGGGGAGGACCCCCAGGCAGCAGGCACACTGTGAAGGAACACAGAGCACCTGCCACTTCTCCCCTCCTCGTTTTCCAAGCTGACCGATCCCCCCTTAATTGGACAATCTTTCCTAAACTAAGCGAATGCCTTCAATCTGCTTACAGCTCAGTTCTGCTCTCTTGGGAGCCATCCTGTTTCTTTAAGCTGCCCTTGCAAATCTTAGATCTGATGATCAATTATGAATCAATGTGCACATTTAAATTCAAAAGCCAATGTTGTTCTCCTGATTTTCAAGACCTTAAGAGACACTTCATTGTCATGACAGAGTCCTAAGAATAAAACACAAATCCTGAAGCAGGAGGCAGGATGTGGGGGATGTTGTCACCGCCGCATAAGCCAAGGAGGGCGGTGCACAGAGGAGGGCACAGGAGAGGTGACACTTTTGCTGAGCTCTGAAGACAAGTCTGTTTTCTCTAAACGAGAGACCTTCTACTCAAGAAACACAGCACAAAGAGGCAGCGTGGACCCCGCTCACGGAAGCAGGCGCCAGATGAGTCACGTGGAAGGTTCTTGGGGGATCTTCCTTCATTCTCCAGGCCCTTGAGCGGCAAAGGAGGTCTCTAAAGTGAGGACATGCACAGCCCAAGAGATAAAGCCAGAGCAGCCCAGAAGGATGGCAGCCAGGACCCCGTCAGAGGCCCCACAGCCCCGCCAGGACCAGACATGAGAGGCCAGAGGAGGAAGTTCTTACAAAATGGCAGAACTCCCAGGACTCAGGTGTTGAGGGTGAAGACACAAAAAGAGTTGAAATAACCTCTCCATGGCCCTGTTCCTGCTGATACCTGGGTTATTTTTATCAAGGTGTGTGCCTGAGCCCTGTGTAGACCTGTAGGTTCAGAGACCCTGGAATCTGTGCTTTGATGTTTAGCGAGCTCTTTAAGAGACTCTAATTGTCAGGGGCTGTGGGGAAGCACTGGTGGATCGTGCCAGGCTGGGAAGTGGGGAAGGTGTGTGTCAGTGCGTGTGTGTGTGTCAGTGTGTGTGTCTGTCAGTGCGTGAGAGAGTTGTGAGTATGTGCATGTGTGAGTCCACGTGTCTACCAAACCCCATGAAACCCACCAAACCCCACCAAACCCTACCAGACCCTACCAAACCCCACCAAACCCCACCAAACCCCACCAGACCCTACCAAATTCGACCATATCCCACAAAACCCCCCAGACCCTACCAAATCCACCAAACCCCACTAAACCCCACCAGACCCTACCAAACCCCACCAAACCCTACCAAACCCCACCAAATTCCACCAAACCCCACCAGACCCTACCAAACCTCACCATATCCCACAAAACCACACCGGACCCTACCAAATGTCACCAAACCCTGCCAAACCCTATCAGACCCTACCAAACCCCACCAAATTCCACCATATCCCACAAAACCCCCCAGACCCTACCAAATCCACCAAAGTCCACCAAACCCCACTAAACCCCACCAGACCCTACCAAACCCAACCAAATTCCACCAAACCCCACCAGACCCTACCAAACCCCACCAAATTCCACCAAACCCCACCAGACCCTACCAAACCCCACCATATCCCACAAAACCACACCGAACCCTACCAAATGTCACCAAACCCTGCCAAACCCTATCAGACCCTACCAAACCCCACCAAATTCCACCAAACCCCACCAGGCCCTACCAAACCCCACCAAATTCCACCATATCCCACAAAACCCCCCAGACCCTACCAAATCCACCAAAGTCCACCAAACCCCACTAAACCCCACCAGACCCTACCAAACCCCACCAAATTCCACCAAACCCCACCAGACCCTACCAAACCCCACCAAATTCCACCAAACCCCACCAGACCCTACCAAACCCCACCATATCCCACAAAACCACACCGAACCCTACCAAATGTCACCAAACCCTGCCAAACCCTATCAGACCCTACCAAACCCCACCAAATTCCACCAAACCCCACCAGACCCTACCAAACCCCACCATATCCCACAAAACCACACCGAACCCTACCAAATGTCACCAAACCCTGCCAAACCCTATCAGACCCTACCAAACCCCACCAAATTCCACCAAACCCCGCCAGGCCCTACCAAACCCCACCAAATTCCACCATATCCCACCAAACCCCCCAGACCCTACCAAATCCACCAAAGTCCACCAAACCCCACTAAACCCCACCAGACCCTACCAAACCCCACCAAATTCCACCATATAACACAAAACCCCACCAGACCCTACCAAATCCTACCAAATTCCACCAAACCCCACCAAACCCCACCAAATTCCACCGAACCCCATCAAACCCCATCAAACCCCATCAAGCCCACCAAATCCCAGCACTGGGGCCAAGAGCTCCTTTCTCAGCCTTTCTTTTGGACAGTAAAATCCCTTTTGGATTCATGAATTAAAGTATACTTGCATTAGGGTCTCCTGGGTGGCTCAGTCGGTTGAGGGTCCGACTCTTGATTTTATCTCATGGTTGTGAGTTCCAGCTCCGAGTCGGGCTCTGTGCTGGCAGTGCAGAGCCTGCTTGGGATTCTCTCTCTGGCCCTCCCCCACACTCTCTCTCCCTCTCTCTCAAAATAAATAAACAAACTTAAAAAAAAGATGCTCGCCTTGGTCTTACAAATGAGAGCGCTCTGATCACAGGCCTTTCTCTCGTGAGAAGGGACAGGGCTTGCGACTGTAACACCACAGCCGTTCTGAGACACAAAGAGCAGGAGGAAGAAGGCGAGGAGGCGGTCTGGCCACGGGCGAGGGGTCCGCTCCACCGCCACTCGGGTAAAAGCTCTGATGTTCACACGCTTGAGGGTCTCCCGAAATAAAACCATCTCAATGACTGACGGCGCATGTGGGAGAAATACGTACGGGAACGAGGATGAAAAAGGAATTTCAAACATTAGGCTTCCCTAAAAGTGAGGGGATTTTAAAAACGCATCAAAACGGAAGGAAGCCTTGGAAGGGAGCGCACGTGCAGCTGTTTGTGCTCAGGAAGCACCTGCGGGGGGCCCGCACCTGTGGGTTAGCGCTCTGCCCTCCCATCCCCCCCGCGGGCCCAGGCCGCTCCCACTGAGGGAAATTTCACGTTACAGACACGGATGGAAATGAAGAGCTGGGTAATTATCGGCTTGGTTTCAAGCGGATCAATCGTGTGTGAGCGAGGTCCCCCCGGCTCAGGAAAGGTGAGGCCTTTCCTGTTGTGGGCGGGCCACCGTGAGGCCGTGGACAGCGTTCACAGGCGGGCCCGCCCCGTGTCATCGGGACGCGTGTCACTGACGGATGACTAAGCGTGGAGTTTCCCCCAGAGAGGGAGGCGGCGGTGACGGGCAGAGTGCTGTGCTGGGCGGCTGCAGCACAGGTGTCCTACCCAGGGCCGGAGTCCGGACCCCCCCAACCGCTGGCCCCCCGCTTGGGGAAGCAGGGCCCTTCCCAGGTCTGCGCGACCCACAGGGAAACTCCGCTCAGAGGAGAGGCGCGTGCAGATGTGGGGCCCAGGGCCTCAGCTTGCTGCCTGGCCACACGAAGGGACAGCTCAGGCTTCTGGAAGGTGACGCAGCTATCACAGAGGGTCCCCGCTACCTTCCCGGACGTCAGGGCAAACAGCAAGACCTGTCCGCTCCCTCTAACACCGAGGGGCTTTTCACCTTGCACCCGCCTTCACTCAGCCGGCCCTTTTCCAAGCCCGATGACCGGGCCAGGCGGACCCGGGCCTCACACTGAGTGGCACAGACGCCCGCTTCCTCCAGTGGCACCACCGACACCTGCTCAGTGCCCAGGATGGTTCCATCTTGTTGCAAAGTCCCTCCCAATGCAGGACCTCGTGCCACCAGAGCCTCCCGCAGCCCAGAGCCTGGGAGCCGCTCCCTCCGGATGGAGACGGCCTCCTGCAGGTCTTGGCGTGGCCACAGGCAAGGCTTCTGGGAGGTCCATCCCTGCATCATCGGTCACCATCCCACCTGCTGCCTTTGGCCAGGGACCTCATGGGGCAGTGGTCCTCCCCGCTCGGAGGCGTTCTGAGGAAAGCAGGGATGCCGGGCAGTCATGCCCCTGAAGCAGCCCTGAACAAGGATGGGGTCACATCTACTGCCCGGCACCCAAAGGGTCATGGCCATGAGCCCCTAGGGCACATGCTTCTCAGAAGCCATCACATCCCCCCGCAGGCCCTTCTCCTGCTCCACAACAACACCCGAGGGATGACCCACTCGAAGAAAACCAGCCGAGGCTGTCCTTAGGAAGGGGAGACCCATGAGTTTGCGCAGGCCCAGCAATGAGAAAGGCTGGTCAAGGGGGTCCAAGAGCAGAGAGGTTCTTCTGTGTCAAGCGGACCCAGCACAGGACCCAAACAGCTCGAGGGAAAACACATCCGAATGTGGCTTTGAAGGCCAGTGACGCCCGTGGCCATTTTCTTCTCACTGCCTCCCAAAAGCCGCTTCTGAACACGAGCCAGTGTGTGGCACTTACTGTTTCCCTATAATTGCCTAAATCAGTCCCCCAAAGGCTATTTTGACCGAATTCAGAGAGTTTTCAAATAACTGCTTAAAATGCATCATGTGACAGAAAGCCTTGTATCTAAGTCACATAATTCCTGGGGAAAAATAATGTAAAATTTTTACTAAACCTATCATTTAAAAACTCACAATGAACGAAACTTCCACCCAAATGCCACGTATCAAATAACAAAAGCTTACGGAAACATCCGAATATTCACGATTCAGATATTCGGGCAAGCCTCAGAATTGTTTTGACAAATTGCATACACAGTCAGAATGTTTTTGGAAATAACGCAAATCAGCCACATACGTGGTTTTGTGTGAGCAGGGCCCAGTTTATCCTAGTTACGTGCTCAGACGCAGAGTGCCCGCTCACAAACCCCAGAGACACTCGTGACCTCCCCGACACCCTTTCGTACCCATCACACTCATGTCCTAAAGACACGTCGCTTCGAGAATGAAAACCCAAGTGGGTCTAAACCCATAAAAGAAAGATTTCACAAGAACTAGCTGAGATTAATTTTTTCCCCACTAAAAAGAGGGCAATTCTTAACTACTTCAAGAGCTATCTAAAACTCCACGAATTCTGTTTGGATTCTCTTACAGGAGGCCAAAGTAAGCCCGTACTATAAAAACAAAACTGTTGTGACTTTGGAAGCTGACAGTTTTGTGGTGTTGTTCTGCCAGAGCCCACAGCTGTAGCAAACAGTCTGGTGCGGCTCTAATTTCTAATTATGACTTAGTGGGAATGGAGGAGGTTGTCAATTTTACTCATCCCGCGGTGAGAAACAAAATGATTCTACTTTCCGCTGCCAACCAAATCATCCTATTCTTCGGCGAGGCTAAGAATAATCATCTAAATAACAAAAATCAACAGGAGTGATTAACATTTTAGGAATGGCTACAGACTTTTCTAGAAGACGCACTCACGGAACTGGAAGGAAGCTCTGAGGTTCTCAGAAGAGCATTCTGAACCTTCCACGGTGTGGCTCGTCCCCCCTGCTCGGAAAAGGTTTGGCTCAGAGACGAAGCTAGCTACCCAGCGGTACTCGCTCTAATCCACCTGCACACAAATGCTGAAGGGCTTCTCACCCTCTCTCCCACCGCGACCGCTGTGCAAATGGACGAATTAGAGCTTCAGTCCATTAGCACTATGTCAAGCCGCGGTGGCTGTGATGGGGCAGAAGAGGTGATATGGCCCAGCCTGTTGGCAAAGAGGGGCAGAACCGGGACAGGCTGCTGGGGCTGGCAATGGACTCGTGTTTCCTTTAGAACAGAAGAAAGCCAGCCAGTCTTAGACAGGCAGCTCCGGGGGCACCGGTGGTCCACCCTCATGTGTCCAGTGCCCGGGACGGGTGAGCTGGGTGCACAGAGACCACCTGCAAGGCCGCGGCCCCCCTCCAGGCCGGGCAGCGAGCCATCAGCCCCAGAGGCCAGGGGCAAGTATCAGAATGAGATACAGGGCAGTAACTCGGTGTGGCTCCCTAAATGGAAGGGAATATTCATACCAGGGTGGGCGAAGATTGAGAACATCTCTGAGCGGCTCTCGGGGACGCAAACGCCAGACTCGTGGTGACTCATCTTCCCATCTCGGAAGGACGACATGAGTGTACCCTTCCATTGAACAGAGGGCACGTGTGCAGCAGCCCTAGAGGGTCTCTGTGAGCGAGCAGACAGTTCTTTCAGGCAATGTGCTCTGTTCGTGGGAGCCCGGCCCCACCGGGGTCCCCCCAGACCCCCAATCACCAGAGCCAGGACAGGGACGTGCCCCAGGGAGCACTTGATGAAATCCCTGTGCTCTAATCAGACACACACACCAACACTCTCATTTTTCTTTAAAATGAAAAAAAAATCCAACACTTATGAATTTTTCTCAAATTAGCAAATTGTACAAGATGGATTTGAAAAGAATCTATCAGAATCTCACGGGAGAGTCACCCGAAGATTTATCACGATGTAGACAACCTCATTCTTCCGAGCGAAGGCAGTTTCCGGCCATCCTTCCTGTAACACTCACGGAGTGTGGATCGCGAGCCACCACACCTGCACCATCACAAGCACTGATGTGCATCGTGGTGAATCTGCGGTGACTCCCACGCCTCCTACTCACCGGTGACTTGTGCACGCCCTCTCCCTGCCCATCAAACCATTTGAAAATGTCTTTTCCCTGCGTAGCTTCTAAGAATCTATTAATCGGGGACCCTTCACACAAGGGTGTCAGGTCGCACTAAAGCCTGCCCTTACTCGGCATGAGGCGTCACGAACGTTACACAAAAGACCTCCGTTCCCAAGGATGCTGGTGATGCGGTCGCTCTGGATAACCAGAGCCTCCTTAAAAGTAAGTGAGCACAGAACCGGTTCTCCTGGCCATTTATTCTAAAATTAGAGTCTTTGGCCTGCTGTATACAAGAGACCACACCGCAGGGTCATGTAGTAAAAATATCAACCCAACGAGAAGACGAATAAACAAAGGAAGCATCAGGGAGGAAAGATTAATCGGATAATCCAAAAGCATTATGTGGCTGGAGCCTATCGTGAGGAATTATTGAAGCCACAATTTCCACCCGGGCTGCGATTTACCGCAGTCGAAATTCTCCGTGCAGTTCCAGCCCGGAGACGCGGGCCTATTATTCCCGCTACAAGGTTTGCTCAGAGGCAGTAACTTGCATTTGGGGCAGACCTCACGTGGGTGGACATCTGAAGTTCACAAAAGCATTTGTCTCTCAGGCAGTCGGGTCCCGGAGTCCCGAGACAAAAGGAGATTAGTTAATGAAAGCGCTGATGTGTTTGTCACTTGCGGTAGAAGTCATACATAACTGCTTCAGACTCAGAATCACTGTCACGAATCCACTCCAGTGCAAACCTTGGCGCACGGGGGGTGAGCATGAGAAAACGGACGCGCCCTGGCTGCACCTGCCGGTTCCAGGGTGGGCCAGACCCGCCCCCCGGCCTTACGATGGCCTGGTTCTCCTCTGTGGGCTGGGTCCCAGGAAAGCAAGCAGCTCAGAGAACAAAGCCACAGAGCTGTGCCTGCACACGGCCACCCACCACACGAAAAGCTGGCCTGCAGCCCCTGACACCCGGTGAGGGAAGGTCCGGGCGCAGCTGGGTCTGGGACCCGGGGTCCGCGGGACACCATCTCTCTGCAAGTTTGGTTCTGGCTCCCTCTGTGTGGTCCCCTTCACACCAGAGCCTTCCTGTTCTGGGGAGGCTCACATGTCATCGGCTAAGCAACCTAAGCGGGAAGGGTGCCCGTCTCCCAAAGGCTTTGACGAAGCCTGGGCCGGCTCGCTTACTTAGCCTGGCCAAACCTCGTGGCCCACCGCGGAACCAACCCCCGACATTCGCAGCCCAGGCCAGGTCCCGTGCCCCTTCCTGGAGTGGGGCAGTGGGGTCAGCCACACCAACACCACATGCACAGATGACACCGGTGAAAATGGCCGAGTAAGAGCCTCCAAAATTTCTCTCATCCTTAAAAGCAATGCGAAAACTGACGGGAGTTGTCAGTATCAGCTTTTTGAGGACTCTGGAAACTAAGCAGAAGTTTGCAGCAACAGGAAACATTTATTCAGGGAGAACCGCTGTATCTCGGTGACGATGGAGAAAGCCCCCCATCCATGCCAGCTCTGCAGCCACCTTGAAGGCCCAAAGTCTGCAATCACGGTGGGAATCCACAGGGCCCAGAGCTCCCTAAAAGCCTCATCCCCAGAGAACCGTTGTTTTCGGACCTGGCTGGTACTTCCTGAAGGACCCCACTTGTGTGGCCGTCCTTATATGACCTGACCCCTCGCTCGCCTAGTGTGGAAACCTCCTCCCCTGATGGTGTCTGTGTGCTTTCGGTTTGTAACCCTTCTCCTCCCCTACTGGATTTAAAAGAGCCGCCTGAAGCAAAAATCAGAAAGGCGTTGGTGGGCACACACTGTGTAGAGACATAATTCGTATGAAAAAGGAGGTGTGAAGGAAGGAAGGGGCGGGAACGAACTTATACAGGAGTGAGGTGTTTGTATATGACTAAAACTTAACCAGTATTATGAAGTTTGTTATTTTTGTTCCTATGTTCCCATTCTTCTTCTTTGGGGCTACACAAATATTTTCTTATATATCATTTTAATTTCCTTCCCTTAAAAAAAAACTTAGTTATTTTCTTACTGGCTGCCCTAGGGATTATAATTCATATCTTAACTGATGAAAATCTAGTTCACATTAATAACCAGCTTAATCTCCATAATAAATAAATTGGGATAACCTAAGCTAGACAAGACACGTAGAAAACAAATAGTAAAGTAGTATGCATAAATCCAACCTTATCAGTGACTAAATTAAGTGTAAATGGATAAAGCCCTCCAATTAAAAGGCAGAGATTGGCAGGAAGGAATTTCTTAAAAAACAGGATCCAGCTGTATACTGTCTACAAGAGACACACTTTATAGATCAAAGTTACAAATACATTGAAAGTGAACAGGATAGGAAGAAAGACGTGCCATACAGATATTAAACAAAACAGAAGCTGGAGGAGCTCCAAAAATATCAGACAAACAGACACTCGGATAGTTACTGCTCCTAGAGGGAGAGAAAGAGTTCCTAAAATGATAGAAATGTTGATCCATAAGGAGGAAACAAAGATTACAAACATGTATGCACCTAATAAGAGCACTCCAAAATATGTGAAGCAAAGACTGACACAATTGAAGGGAGAAACACACAAGTAAACACTAGTAGTTGGCTGGGGCAACTCAGTCGGTTGCTCAGTTGGTTAAGTGTCCAACACTTGACTTCAGCTCAGGTCACGATCTCACAGTTTGTGAGTTCGAGCCCCACTTCAGGCTCTGTGCCATCATATTCTGTCTGTCCCTCTCTCTGTCCCTCCCCTGTTCATGCTCTCTCTAAATACATACATACATACATGCATACATAAAACTTAAAAAAAAATTTAAACACTAGTAGTTGCCCAGCCTTCAGTGGTGTGTGCAACAGCCACCCAGAGACCCACAAGGAAATGGCAGGTGTGAACAACACCATGAACCGACCAGATCCAACACACACACAGAACCCCCCACCCGAAAGCGGCAGAGAGCGCATCGTCCCGCACACACGCACGTGGCACATCTTCCCAGACAGAAAGATTGTCAGGCCATGAAGCAAGTCTCAGTTAGTCTAAAAGTATTGAAACCATACAAAGTATGTTCCCCAAGCACAATGAAATAAAATTAGAAATAAAAAACAGCAGATGTGGGAAATTTACAACACGAGCAAGTGAAACAATGCATTCCTGAATGGTCAATGGATCAAAGACAAAATCACAATGGAAACCAGAAAACACTTTGACATGAAAAGAAACAGAAGCACAGGCGGCAGAATTTACAGGATGCGCTGAAAGCTGTGGCCAGAGACGCGCGGCTGCAAATGCGACATAATGCATCAAACCAGAAGCTCAGTCATTCATGTTGAGAAGCCATAAAAAGAAGAAGAAAGTAAACCCACAGCAAACACAGGGAAGGCAATAATAAAGGGAAGAAGGGAAATAAATGAAATAGAGAATAGGATGGAACTAGAAAACCCAAAAACAATTTTTTAAAAAGCTAACTCTTTGAAAACATCAACAAAATTGACAAATCTTTAGACTGAAAAAATACAGAAAACTTCAATTACTGAACCGAGGAATGAAAGAGGAAAAGTCATTGCCTATCTTACAGAAATGCACAGGATTAAAGGAATCCTATAAACAACAGTACGCCAAAAACTTAGATAACTTTCATGAAATGGAAAAATTCCTAGGAAGATACAAAGTACTCAGAAGAAATTGAAAATCCAACTAGAGCTCTAGTAAGTCTGGAGATTGCAGTGGTCACGATAATAAATTCTCCACAGAGGAAGTCCAGGCTAGGTGACTGCCCTGGCAACCTGCTGAATGTCCAAAGAATAAATTCTCCACAGAGGAAGTCCAGGCTAGGTGACTGTCCTGGCAATCTGTTGAATGTCCAAAGAATCGACACCGGTCATCTGCGAACAACACAGAAGAAGAGGTAACACTCCTCAATGTGTTCTAGGAGGCCAGCCAGCATCATGTGGTCCCCAAACCAGACAAAGGCATCACAAGGAAGAAAACCACAGCTCAATCGACATCCATCATGGAATAGATGGATCACCCCCAAAATTATCGCCAAACCCAATCCTGCAGCAAAGAAACAATATTAAACCCAAGCAGGATTTATCCCAAGAATGCAAGGTTGGTTCAACATACGAAAATCAGTGTAATGCCACATATTCATAAACTGAAGGACATAACCATTGATCACCTTAACTGATGCATAAATGGCATGTGACAAACTCAAGACATTTTCATGATAAAAACATTGAAAAACTAGGAATGAAAGGGATCCTTCCTCAACCTAGTAAAGGCCACCTATGAAAAGCCCACAGCTGACACCCTACTTAATGGTAAAAACCTGAAGCTGTGCCCCTAAGATCAGAAACAAGACAAGGACATGCACCAACGTCACTTGTGTTTGATGCTGTCCTGGAGGTTCTAACCGGAGAAATCAGGGAGGAGAAAGAAATAAAAGGCGTTCATATTGGAAAGGAAGTAGCAAAACAAAGTCTACATGCAGAAGATCTGATCTTGTGTAGTGAGAACCCTCGGAGTCCCCCCGCTGCCAACACACACACACCACACACAATACACACCACACACACATACACACACACACACACACACACTTAGAGCTAACACACAGGCTCAGCAAAGTTCCGGGAAGGGAGCAAACAATACGTGTGACTGACCAGAGGTGGTTTGGCATAAACAAAGCTCCATGGAGGTTGAGGCACGAAAGGCAGAGAACCAAAGCGGAGGGGTGAGCTCTCCCCGGGTGTGCAGGCCCCTGGGATGCACTAGGGAGGTTCATCTCTTCTTACCCATCGACGAGAACACAACACAGACCACAGGACGTGATTTTCACGCACATTAAATGCAACAACACGAGGCACACACGTGGCATCGGGCTTCTGGAAAATCCTCAGTCAACATTGGTTCTGCCGTAACTTGTGAAAGTATAAAAATGTACTCAGTCATGAAGCTCAAACCAAGTGGCAGACCTGGCTGCTCGTGGGGTGGCCTTTCTAGAATACCATGCTGCACATTCTGACGTCAGACACAGCGTGGATGTGACAGGGGATTTGTTGTTGAAAAAAACTTGCAAACGCTGACCGCAAGTCTGGCAGGTACGATCCTGTGTGGGCTCCATACTTTGATCTCTTTCACTTCCCAACAGCCCCAGTGGGTAGATTCTATTAACGTCTTCAATTTGCAGGAGAGGAAAGGGAATGGTCAAAAGAAGCAGGTCCCATTTATTAGGCACGGCCCCACTCTTTTATCAGGGCACTGTCAACCCATGTGCTGACCAGCTCAGCGGATCCCAGAGCAAGGGGCCTTGTCCCAGCCCTGTCGGCAGAGGAGGCGGGAGCCCTGAACCACATGAACACAGCCCGCGTCCCGGAGAATCTGGCAGGACATAAATTGACGTTGCTGTTCTCAATTTGGAAGGGCTTCGGGAAACACCTGCTGGGCCCCGCTCTCTAATAAACACCTACTCGTAAACGTTGTCTGTGCCAAGGTCTGACTTTCCCCTAGTAGTCTACACCTCACGGGCTTCCTTTTGTAACTGACTTCAAAGTGTAACGATGCAAGTCCCTTCCGACACCCGGAAGCTTGGCCGCCTGAGCGCATGAGAGTTTCCGGCATCACCTCTCCTGGGGTTCCCATAATGCTTTTCAGCACCCTTGCCGAGCAAGGCGGGACCCAGCGCAGTATGGGTGCCGGGCGGTCACCACACCACCACAGCCTCGGGGCTCCCACAGACCATCCCCATCCGAGTCGCACCGCTGCAGGACCCCACCATCACCATATGATGGCAAAGCGGCTGAAGTGAGCACTGGGGATATTAAGCGTGGCCCTGTCTGCTCTTCTGAGATTCCTGACCAGAGAGGGTTTCGTCTGGTTCTGCCACACAGGAGGTGGCTTCCTTCAGAACTGATGATAAGAACAAAGAAGCAAAGAGTGGCAGTGCAGAATGCCACTGTATACATTCACTACCTCTCCTTCCTTTGACAAGACAGAAGGTCTTGGCATCATTTCTAATGCAGACGGCGGCCTGTGTCGTCGAGCAGTTTGGAAGTCAGAGTAGAAAGTGGGGACAAGCAGCACCTTCTAATTCACAAACCTGGTCTCACATCCCTCACGCCATCTACCAAAGGCCAGCTGTGACTTAAGTGACTTAGCCGCTCAGAACCTGTTTCCTCATGTGTAAAATGGGCCTTGAACACCTAGCATTCCTCATGGTTGCAGGAGCTAAACTTCAGGACAATATATACTTGTAACCCATAAAAAAAGCTCATTCCATAGTAATATGCTGCATAATTCCATCGCTTGTTCAGGCTGTGTCTCAGTTCTTCAATGGAGAAAAACGGAGAAAACATCTTCCTATGCTGGGCTGAATTACAGAATTTGAGACTTTGCACAGGGAAAAAAAATTTCAAACAGAAGCACCCTACAAATGCACAGGTGACATTAATTCATCATTGTAGTTGTCCATACATTTTCCATAAAGTGTCTTACATTATTTTATATTTATTGTTAGCCTTTCTCAAGTACAAACGTGAGGAAATCATGCCAAATTCCGTATTTAAGGACCTGCCATACATAAAACAAAATGAGTTGAGAGAAAGAGAGATGAGAGAAAGAGAAAGAGAAGCTTCAAAATCTGACAAAGCCACTAAGGAGACATGAGTGAGAGTCCGGGCGTTTCTGCAAGATGCTTTTATGATCGGGAGCTTTCAAATAGTTTATGATGTAACCACAGCAACTGTGGAAAATCTTCCAGAAAAGTAAACAGAAATTTTTAAAAATCTAAATACTTACAAAGTCTTTCATACACTCTCAAATGGTTGCAAGCAAATGACTTAGTGATGCGTGTTTTTATATAAACGAGCCAGGAGATCACACACTCCGAAACACTTAAATATGATTTTTAGATTAATTATGTTTCACCCATAATAGTACTTACATTGCATTTCTTTTTTTTTCAACGTTTATTTATTTTTGGGACAGAGAGAGACAGAGCATGAACGGGGGAAGGGCAGAGAGAGAGGGAGACACAGAATCGGAAACAGGCTCCAGGCTCTGAGCCATCAGCCCAGAGCCCGACGCGGGGCTCGAACTCACGGACCGCGAGATCGTGACCTGGCTGAAGTCGGACGTTTCACCGACTGTGCCACCCAGGCGCCCCTTACATTGCATTTAAATTGCGTACTCACGCACTGGACTGGTCACATGGAAAACGGACCTGCCCTCTCACCCCCAGAGGCAGGATCGCAAGTGTATAATGCAACGCTCACAGGTGGAGTTCTGTGGTTGGGTTTTTTTCATGATTATTTATTTATTATTTTGAGAGAGATAGAGAATCTTAATCAAGCTCCATGGTCAGCTCAGAGCCGGACATGGTCTCGATCCCACAAACCGTGAGATCATGACCTGAGCTGAAATCAAGAGTCACATGCTGAGCTGACCAAACCACCCAGGTGCCTGGTTTTGATTTTGTAATAATTATGCGAAAGGTCACTTCACTGTCGTTATATCACATTTGCATCTTGCTGAATAAAACCAATGAAAAATATTATAAACTTTAAGGTTTTAAGAAATGTGATAAAAACAGTGTCGAATATTATTGGAAAATAGATCTCTATCTTTACCTGTAAGTCACAATTACCAGTCGATATATGGAAAGATCTCTCACAGTTTAAATTGAAGTTCAGACTTGACAATATTTTCCTGTATAAGTTTAAGATCAAACAAATTAAGAAAAGCACTGAAAAGGAAATCAAGTATTAGGTTCCGAGACAAACGTCGTGCTGACCAACGACATTGTGTAAATGTGGACCCTTATGAGGCGACATAGGGAGAACCCGTATGCACTAGCTCCCCAACCGAGGAGAGGGTACATACAGGCACACCCATACAACTCGCTGGGTGACCTTGACGATGGCTCACGATCTTTCCCATGTTTCCATGGGACACAGCTTTGTGTCCCAAAGGACCCCCAGTCTGAAGCAGTGCCTTTAGCACCTTCTCCCCAGAGTAGCTCCCGGGACTACAGAAAAGACCTTTTTAAGCTGACGACGGCTGTCCACCCTCTGCTCTGCTGGACAGTCCGCGGCGGCTCACCTGCCCGTGCTGCAGCAACGTCCCACTTCTGGATCACGGAGCCACCCTGTGGGTCATCAGAAAATCCTCAGCAGACACACGAGTGCAGGCGTGTGTCCAGCAAAGGGATCTTCTTACACTAGAAAGAGCCTCTGTCGTGACTGCCCTTCACGACCCTGGTGCCACCGTGTTTATTTTTCCCGTAGACTGAGAACCGTCTCAGGGTAAGGGCCACCTTTTCTTTACTTAAATTCATAAAACCTACAGCACAGCCTTAACAACAGTTGGTACGATTGCAAATGTTTGCTAAAGAGACAGACGCTCATCACCAGGCCACGTTCCTAGCTTGTCGCCAGAACAGCTTAGGAAATGGAAGCAATGATTTCCACGTCTAAGGCTGCCAGCTGCAGATTTAGCAAGCTCTCTGCCTCCCTCACCACCTGGCGACAGAGGAGGATGTGGCAGTGCAAACCCGGGCACGCTCCTGAGAGACGCCACTTCGGTAGACGCGCGTCCTCAGGAAGGCGGGAGTGTGTCTGACTGTTATCCTCAGGCAAAGGGAGGACAGTATCCTGTGGCAGGGAGTCTCAAACTGTGGCAGAAATGTTGGAAAGGGAGCTCTGTTGAGGGAAGAGGCAGAACAGAGCCGTCTCCTGGTCCCAAGTTGCCCAGTTCTCGTCCTGGTCACTTCCCCATAGCCTGTGCGTGTCCGAATCTTCAGGTGCGGCTGACGCAGAAATCCCCAACTCGGAAGAGGAGCCTTCACGTGGCCTGGCCCGCCAACGCTGGGGCTTCGTGAGGGTCCTCAGTCACACGGATCGTGCAGAAAAGCCACTTCCACAATGGGAATGAGCCCCAGGAGTCACCAGGCTCCAGTGCCCTCAACAACGTGAATGAACGTCGCGCAAAGAAATGCACATCAGTGCATTTTCAAAGGTTCGAATAACTTTCTTCTGCTTTGCCTTTTTTCCCCAACAACATGTTGGGCTTTGCTGCCTCGGGCTACAACCTAGAATGTTTCCAGAGGAGAAACTGATAAAATAAAGAGATGTATTCTTTCAAGGCTTTTGACTGGATGTACCCACACATCACCAACACAAGGGAAGAGAACGATGGAGAATGAATGCCAAGGGAGTGAAAATACTAGAAGAAAAACTGTTTGTGTATTTTTCTGGGTGTGATTATGCCGGAGGACTAGAGCGAGGACCGTGATAGGATCTCGGAATCCACTTTCCTCAAAACCCAACGTCACACGACTATGTGATGTTTCCCTTCTGCTTCCAGGTCACACACCGGCAGCCTCACGTGCCCCATCACGCAAACCTTGTCTCCACGGTGTCGTGGCAATGCCACGTGAACATCGCCCCATGTGGGGCATACAGGTGGCCCCTCTCCTCATTTCTCCGGGGCTTCCCCAGAGAACAGCAGGATGGCCATATCCCCATTCGGCTTCCACCAGCCCCCGATGAAGACACAGCGAGCACGCCTCCGCCCCCCATCCCACACCGGCGGCCGCATCACCCCCGTCCTAAACAGGGGCACGTCTTCGCTCTGCTGAGTATGAGCCTGAAACACTGTTGTATACACAGGCAGCCCAATTTGACATCAGTGCATTATCCAAGTGTTAAGATGCCAAAACACGGCAAAACGTCAGACTTGTTCTCTAACTGTGACTATAAAATACTCTCTTGGTTCATTTTTCTTTTATTCGTTTGGGTTTATCGGTGAGATGGAATTGAGGAGGGTGGGGGACATCCCCGTTTCCGTCCTGACTACCCACCCCCCTCCTGGGACTGTTCCTCACTTTCCCACGGCCTCCCCTGGTGGGGCAAGAAGCTTGGGCAAGAACCAAGGGCTCGGGTGGCCCACCCCGACCATCTATCCTTGTGGCTGCCACACGGCACCATGTTCTCTGAAAGGTGGGCCTCTGGGCCCGATGGAATCACCCAAAATGACCCAATGGCATTTATTAACATATTTCCTACATGAATTCTTATGCATCCAGAGGCTGAAAGCAACTGCATTACGCGGAAATCAGTGTGGGTACGATCGTCACCAGGAACACCATGGGTCACCATATGAAGGCCTGATGGAGAACCACACGTGTGTTGCAGAAACACCGCCCACCTATTTCACACTTTGGTGGTCTCCACAGAGCCATAATGTGCTTTTCTGGTTTACAGTGCAGAAATGTAGACATTTTATGAACTACTTAGAGCCGGACACGGAAGGTCCCCTGACTGGGACATGTTCGTGCCCTTGTGATACACACAGAGGCGCCCTCAACTCAAGCCAAGATAGGAATAGTGTGCGCACTTACTTGGTTACCCAGATCCTGGCTCTAGCTGCAAACTATTTTGCAACCTGGCTATACACAGCCTCAGCGAGTGCTGTTAAGGGCCACCCAGAGCCCAACGGCATCTCCGTCTGCATGTTGCCGAGGGACTCCACGGAGGAAGGCACAGAGAGACTGAGAAGCAGGAGCTCATCCTAAACCAACAGCATTCAAGGTGCAATGAAGGCTCCCGGTGCCCACACCCTGTCTTCCCTACAGCACCCAGATGATGATGATGGTGATGGTGATGATGGTGGTGATGATGGTGGTGATGATGACGGTACTAATGATAAGGAAGGTCTCCCTCGTGTCCCCTCAGACAGAGGGGCCAGTTTGGGAGTGAAAAGCACAGAGAGAGAAGAAAGCAAGTCAAGGGCTGTGTCAGGGATAAGAGGAGGTGCCAGGGAGCCCTGCCTTCGACTGTGAGCTCTGATGAAATATATTACAGACCAGACAGGTAGTGCTGGTTTCAGATACTGACCCCACCACTCACCAGTGCCATGACCGGGCGTTGCACCACCTCTGAGGGCCTCATTCGCTGCCAGACTGACTCACTGAGTCAGGGCAGAACGAATACAACAAGGTGCCTGGTGGGCTAGTCCTCTCAGTACTGTCCTCCGTGCGGGTATCGCAGAGCACATTAGCAGCACTTTGCAAACTGCAGAAAGTTTTGATTCGTGTGGGTTTCATTGGACTACTCGGTGGTTTAAGCCCACGTGGTCCCATGACCATTGGCTTTCTTTGCGAGTGCTGGTTTGATCTCCATCCGTGAGCCAAAACTGACACTCAGAAGTCATGTGGGAAGCTTTGCTAGGCTTTATTGAGTTGCCTTTGGATTCATGAGGTTTGCTGAGCTCAAATAAACTGAAGCAGAAACTAATGGAAGCTCCCCGAATACGTCTTTTGTAACTTACAGAGCGGAAACATAAAAAGAGATTTTGAGGCAAAGTCTCCTCCAAATCTCCGAGAAGCAACTCATCTAATACATTATTCTAAACGCAGGATGCGAGCCCAGCAAACGCTCCCCCACAGCACTAGAGGACCGAGTGCAGCCCTGTGACCACACACCAACGTCCGTGCTGGCCGTACTCAGACATGCCTCCTACGTCAGCCTCTCCTCGGACCCTTGCCACACTAACCTCTGGTGAAAACAGCCACAGGCTCACACGTGGTGACCCGCAGACACCGGACACTGTAGCACATCCCAGATTCACAGAAGCCTTGCTGACTCGGTTTCCCCAGAGGGTGCCTCCTGATCGTGGTTTTGGGCACACCCTCTGCCACCACCCAGGGTGCAGAGCGAGGCTCAGTGGCTCCCGGCCCCGGCATGCTGTCTGTGAGCCCAGGAGAGTCTGGCCAAGACATCGCCGAGGCGGTGACACTCATCTGTTACTTAGGTTACTGGGAATATTAAAGAAAACCCAGACCGTCAGATTTCATTAAAATGGTGGCAGAGCCCTTTGAGAAGCACAGTGTGTGTTCATCTCCTGGTCCATGACATCGCAGTCTATTTCCAAAGGGGTTTGAGGCAGTGATATTGACGATGATGATGGTGGTCATGATGATGAGGATGGTGATGATGATAGTACTGGCCAAGAAGCACAGAGAGAGAAGAAAACACATTGAGGGTTGCGTTAGGAAGAAAGGAGGTGCCAGGGAGCCCTGCCTTCAACTGTGAGGTCTGGTGAAATATGTTACAGACCAGACAGGTAGTGCCGGCTTCACATACCGACCCCGCCACTCACGAACTCCATGGCTGGGAGTTGCACCACCTCTGAGGGCCCCATTTGCTGCCAGACTGACCCATTTAGTGGTTACGCAAGACGAACACAACAAGGTGCCCAATGGGTTAGAAAGAGCCATCATAATGGAGCCAGCTGCTCTGCTCCCCAACAAGCCCAGACGGGAACTCTCCACCCTCCCTGCCAGGGTCCACCCTGAGCTGTGGGGTCGTCGTCTGGGCTGTCAGGCCACAGGGACACCTGTAAGTATCACGTCACTCACAGGCTCAAGTCACAGACCAGTCCATGCTCCCTGACTCTCTCTTCTGGGACAAGGAGGGAGGCTTCTGCGAGCTCTCCAGGCCCCTCCCGAGGGTGTGTGTTGGACAGTGACTGCAGGAGGGCACATTGACCCACTAGTGGGTCTGGAGGAGTTTCTTGGCCATCCCTTGCCTCAGTGCCAGCGCCCGGACATAGCACAGCCCAGTGGGGCACCGCTCACCACACTTACCGCTCTGTAAACTGGCAAAGGCTCCCCTTCTGCTTGGTGGACAGAGGAAACCCCACTGCAAATCCCCACTAAGGTGAATCCACACCAGGACACCCAACTGCCAAGCGGATGGGCCTCCAAACACGAGTCCTGCCTCAGTGGACACTTTTAAAGCCATCAGGCTAGTCACGGAGGCCTCGGGTGAGGACAACGTGGGCGCGTGCAACCGTGCATACCACGCCACGCACATGGACGCACACACGCATGCATGCACACGGACCACCATGCATGAATCTCTGTGGGCACACACGGGCGTGTGTGCATACTTACACAGACAGCCGTGCAGATGCATGGGCAGGGAATGACCCTGGTGTGCACCCTAGTACCACCCCACCTGTTTACGGCCCCTCTTGAAGTCATAGGAAGTAGTCATGTTTCCATTTGGTGAGTGAGCTGGGCTGGAAGACAGCAAAGCCGCAAACACGTCCATCGCCCACAGGTCGGCCTCCTCTTTTCTCTCCTTGACATGTTCTCTTGACACTTGAAGCCATTTTTGTCGTACGCGACCCTACACCTGAGGCTAAATTTTAGGGCACAAACCTAGCACTTCAAGGAAGACTTGGGCCGTGGAATGGTAGCCCTCGTCCTGTGGTCTGTGTGGGGTTAGGGATGGTTCCTACGACATCGACATCCAGGGTCTTTCCAGTGGAGGGAAATGGTCACTGGGGACCCTGCTTTCTCCTCCTGACTCTCGTTAATACGTTTCTTAATGGAAATGAAGCCTATTTGCTTCCTGATGGAGAACGAGGGGATGACAGAGAAGAGAAGGAAGTTGAGGTCAAGATCCTGTTTAATTTCTCCTTTTCGAGCTACCTGTGCCCACCAGGCTGCTCCCCCAGGCGTGCCACTCTCTGGGGCGGGCATGCCCACTTCTGCTCTTTACTGCCTCCACTCCTCTAAGGACCCCTGAGAAGTCCACTCTTAAATTTGCCTTCTCCAGCTGCATGTAGCGCACTCCTACGTACGTGAAAATAAACAGACCGCCTCATCCCTGCATTGTCAGGGCCGGATCCTTCATCTGGCTGTCCCCCTACCCAGCAGGCAAGGTTTGCACACACAGACACGCACACATGACAGAGCAGGTTTCTTTGCACGGCTTTGCCTCACCTTCATGAAGCTTTCGTATCGGCGTTGGGCTCCGGGAAGCAGTCACGTTACCAATCGCACAACCAGAATGCCAAGCAGCCCGCCATACCTGTTGTGTGTTCTACCACACGCTGGAGAAACACGAAGGGGCCGTACTGAGTGTTTGCCAGGCTCAAGAATGATCAGTCTGGTGGAGAAGACCCACCTAACATTTGTAAACAGATAAATGGTAGCACGATCCCAACTCTGAAATCCTAAGGAAGGATACATGAGCCAACACGTGCAGGAGAGCATCTTCGTGGAGTCACACCAGGAACGATGGGTGATTGGGACTCATAGAGAGAAGGACCCACGTGTCACGGGGCTGACACTACAAAGGCAGAACAAGGGGCGGGGTGGGGGGGAACAAGCAAGAAAAACAAGGAAAGGGAGCTTGTTTGTTTGCATCGGAGGAAAAAAGGAAGAAAGGAACCCAGCCGGACTCCAGAAATGAGGCTGTAGTAGGATTTGGACCCATTGGTGTCAAACTTCATTTTGCCCAGCTGTTTCCTCCAAGCGATCACGTCAAGCAAGTTTCAGTCACAGAGAGCCCACCGCACCCACAGGATTCCAGAAATACTTCTCTCCAACCATCCTTCCTGCCAAAACCACATTGGTGCTGGCCTCCCAGAAATGTCAGTGCCGACCGTAATGAGATCAAAATCCGATTGTCCCACGATAGGGGGGGCATGTGTGTCCCATGCCACACACTTACGGGTTTCTCTATCTGCACACTGCCCTGTGGTCCTTCCCCCCCCGACCTTTCCCTCCTGAGCCTTTACGGGCAGGAAACAAGCGTGTGCTAATTGTGATTGATTTACTGGGCTCCCAGACGCCTGTCTCCATCGCCCCAACAACGCCAGGGAGCTCTGGGTGACCTTGCTGAGACCACGGCTCAGAGGACAGCCATCCACACGGCTCCAGAAGGCAGAGCGGGGAAGGGGCAATTTCTAACGGCCATCACAGAAGTGCAAAGATTGCACTGAAAAGTGTAAAACCAGCCCCTAATTAACTCACTTCCTAGAAGACCAGGATTTACTCGCTGCACACCCTCACTAATGAGAATTTCAGAGCTGAGAGAAACCAGATGTGCACAATGTCTCGGACAGTGGAGGAAATCACGTGGTGTGCCAGATTGCGTATTTCTTCTCCCTATCAATAGCACTGAAAGCAGTCAGAGCAATAATCGATAAGTCATATTACCAAAATCTATAGTGTTACCACTCTAAAGGAAAATCGATCATTTTGTTATAAGCAGCCTGGTTGGCAGATTTTATTGAGATTTTTGCTCTCTAATGTTAGCATGATGATTCTATTTGGTCGTCCCGTAATTAAAACCAGACAGGCTCCGCAGAGCAACATTCAAGTTCCACTGCACCCAATGGCACAATAAGACGCACAGATATTTGTATTTGTTCGAGCATAACGCTCGTTTACGTTTCGTGTTGTACCGATCGCCTGGATCCGACCCCTTCCACGGAACCGACCATTACATCCTAAAGGATATTAAATTTTGAGGCTGGCTACCATCCTTCCCTGTGCCATAATTTAGATAAGGGATGTAATTCATCCCACAATTGTGTATTTATAGCACGCAGCATGGCACGCTGTGTGTTGAGATACACGCAAAAGTAAATTTAGAATACACTTTGACCACAACCAGTTTCCTATAGATAAACCCGATACCTCATAAAAGTCCCCTAGCAGCCACGGCTGTAACAAGTGTGACCTCATTTACCATGTTGCTAATATTAACCAAGGGGGGTAGATAGGAAAAGCCAGATACCAATAGCCAGTACCAATGCTGTTTTTCAGAAGTGCGGATAGATACGTAAACAGTCATCGTTTCCTATATAGTTTAAGGGAAAGTTAAACTCAGGCTCGAATGAAAAATTCAGAACATACTGTTTTTATGTTTTCGACTTTGAAAAGGCCAAGTCTGTTTCCTCCTGTGTCTTCCCCCCAAAGAAGCTACAAAGTACACCCCGTCCTAATTCCTCCGACGTCGGTGGGATCCCTTTCCCGCGAGTCTGCCCTGTGCGGGTTAGGTACTCAGGGAGGCCGGTTCTTGGTGGCATGCCTTCCGCACGGGTCACGAATCCAGTTCCTTCTGAGCCGGTCCTGGACTCGTAGACCCCGGGCATTTGGTAGAGACTGTCATTTACGGGAGGGTTCCCCAAGAAGATAGTCTCCCAAAGAAACAATGGTTTGGCGTTGAGCGTCTGGTTCCACCACTACGAGAGCCAGACAATCAACATGCATTGAGCTCTGACGGAACCACATGATTGCCCCACGGCCCAAGCCAGGTTTGGACGGAGGATGTGGAAATGGGGCCCAACGCAGGCGCCCCGTCCCCGAGCTGAGACACGCCCATGGCACTCCCGACCCCGGAAACCCCTGCAATTTCTCTTTTCCAGAACAGTTTGTGGACCCCACCCTCAGTCCAGCATCAACTCGAGACTTCATCAGACCTATTGGCTGAATAATGTTCCAATTAAAAGAACATCTAATTGTTTAATGAGATTTTCCGAGATAGGCAGAAAGATAAGCAGGGCAAGAAACACTCAGATAAACCGAACACTGCATTTTGGAAACTGCACTTACGTGGGGTTCGGGCTGATTTTCAGTGAATGGCTGTGTTCAGATACATCACTTCAGTATCTAACAATTTAATTCATTTACAGCTCTGTGTAAATTCCACCAAATGAGCTGTGTTGAGGCTGGTTATTTTTTCCTATACCCTTTGTTTGGTCTTAATAGGCAGGCCATCTCTCGCATTCGTAAGGAGATTGCATCCAGCAGGAATCTCGAGGGAGAGCGGGGGCTGTCTTCCGTGACGGTGAAGTTCCCTGCCCGCCTCCTGGTCATCCTAACCGTGCGTCCTTTTCCATCCCCCACGCACGGACACACGGACACTCACACCCCTGGGGTGGACACTTGTTCAAAGCCGCCCTGGAAATGTGATGTATTTACTGAAGTGCCTTAGTCTTTCCCTCACATTTCGGGGTGTCCTGACCCCACCAGGGCCCCCGTCAGAATTTTATCTGATGAAGTGTCCCCAAGTGTCCCCATGTCACCTAGATCCCCTCCTTTCCTGTATGTGTCAGAAGTGACTCCGAGCCCTGAACGGAGTATGGAGACAAATCTGAAGGAAGCCTGTTTGGGGGATAACAGAGCTGCATCTGGGGACCAGGACACACGGGCGTGGCTTTTGAGCAGAAGCGTCCCTGTGGGACTCAGGTGTACCGGGAAAGACAGGAGACACGACGCACTTCCTGCCCACAGAAGCGCAGTGGCCCCCCCTTCTGCTCCATGCTACAGAGCCACACCCCCGGCTCCCTGGAAAATAGGAACAAGGCGGCCCCAGAGCTCTGGGTGCTTGTCCGCAACCATCACATCTTGACTTGCACCTCCTCGGGGCTGCAGACTTGAACTTCCTGAATAAGTTAGCGTGATAAAAAGGTGGGAAATGCAAAAGCCTTTGACAGAATGAGCTCGAAGTGTTTCCTCCCTACATGTGTGTTCATTAAATTTTAAATGGTTAGAGGCTAAAGGCTGATTTTTTTTTTCTCTGTCACGAGCTACGTGAACAAGACTCAGGGACTCTGGCTCAGGAAGAAGACCGAGGGAAGTCCAGAAAGGCAAATTCCCAACCGTGTTTCTAATTTATACTTCATCTAATTTGTGTTAGAGACCCCACGTGCGACTCAGGCCAGGTAGTTTCTTTAGGGAGCACGCTTCTTGCATAACTAAAGATGTACCGGGATTGGTCCCAGCCGGTGGGACTCCTCCCCAGTCGGGTGCGCCTGGGGAGGGGAGCCCAGACCAGGACAGAACGCCCCCCCACCCCGGAGGGCTGGCGGCCCCCATGGCTGGAGGGCGTATTTCTGAGACAGGAAAAGTCAACCCAGCCCCCTGCCCCTTCTGAATAACGTTATTAAAGCAGATCAAACTAATTAACAGTAGCTTAGCACCATTGATTGCTCTGACCCACTGCGAGGCTGGGTGAGCCTCAGCCCGGGGGCCGGGTGTCCGGACGGGGACAACCGCTTCACACGCTGTGCAGGTAACGTCCAGATCTCCCTCCCTGTTTACAAACAGATGCTTCAGTGATCTCTCTGGCTCGCGTTTGGTCCCGTGTGTATTCTTACTTCGTAACCTAGTCGGGACAACGCTGTTTCTCAAAACGCAAATTCAACGGTAAGTCCACCCAGGCACTCAGTTCCTGCCTGGATGCCCCCTGGATCTGAAATCATCTTGTACACGTTGTCCCTACACCAGAGTCGCCCCTTTACTTGGGGCGATCCCTGCTTTTTGAGATTCTTCTGTACCCACCTGCAGCGTGACCTTGTGAGACAAGGGGTTTTACACCATCGCCTCCCGCGGCACCGCGTTAGCTGCGGCCAGCCTTCTCGGAGACACGTGTCCCACGTCGGCTCCCATCTCTCTGAAACATGTGATGTCAATAGCAAAGGAATTACTATGCACCTTTTCTGTTGCAATAATATGTGCTATTTCATTAAACCATTGATTTAAGAAAACCCTTAAGGACTCTATTCAATTCATTCTCTGCTTTTAAGCTGATCTTGGAAAAACTAACAGCTTCCATATTTAGTAAGTTCTCTGCACCGGGCACTAGCCAAGTGCTTTGGACATTATTTCTAATCCTTAGAATAGTCCTGCGAGGTATGTATCACGACCCCATATGGACGGACGTTGAGGCTTCAGAGGGGTGGGTTCCCATAACCACACAGCCAGCGGACGCAGACCCGATGGGGACTCCGTCAATCGACCCGTGCTGATTCCTTCGCCCGGTGCCTTCCTGTTATGCACACTTCTAAGCGAACACATGTGGCCCCATTGCACAAGTGTGAATATATATAAAATGCGTATCTGTATATGTTCCACGTGCCTATGCACGTACACACAGATTATATAAAATCGTAGCTCTTATAAACAGGCAAATACACAGCTTTAGAAAGAATTCAGGATTTATCTGCATCAATGGTTTCCACTGAGCTCAGTCAAATACGATTAAGACACCACAAGCCGTTACGACCTTTTCAGAGAAGACGTACCAGGTCTGTGTCGTTCAGGGCTACCTGCCAGTGAAGTGACTTTCCATAGAGAGCAGGGCTCGTGCGCTGTCTCCACGACGGCTCACACGATGAGCCAGAACACCGCTTTCCACTGAAACTCCGCGTGGTGACGATTGCAAACAGGTCTGCCACGGACCCACTAAAGACGCGCCTTGAGAGCCGGTGCCTGCGTTCCCCGTCGCGCCCAGAAAATGGAGTCCCTCGCACAGCCTTTCCCGTTCGTCTGCTTCATACACAACCGTGCACCACACAGCCTCATTTTACGCACTGTTTGAATAACAAACTGGAAATTCTTTCCGGGCCGTGGAGACGCCATATAAAGATGAGTTTTCCATAAAAACTCGTTTCAGCGGCTGTCAGGGCCCGCCGCCACGTCCCCGTCCGCCATGAGGACGCCTGCCTGGCTTTTGCAGCCGGAAGGCACCTGAGCAAGCTTGTGACGGGTCTGTGGTGACAGGAAGGGGCCCCCTCCACGGCCGCGGCCCCGTCTAAGGAGCCAGAGCCAAGGGCACGCAGCCTGTGCTCAGCAGGCTGGGCCGCACGAGCGGTGCCGACTGGGCACCGGCACCTGTGTGGGAAGAACCTTCCTCCCCTGTGCACCTAGCACCCCAGCACCTCCCACCCCGAGTCAGCGCGGGGCTGGGACAGGCTGCGGGCACCGCCTTCCAGGGAGCAGGCGGCCAGGCCCGGAGACTCTGCTCTGATTTCCATCCTCTGTCAGCTGCCGGCTCTCATCTCCTTCTTGTGAGTCTCAGGCCACACCAATTCCAACCCTGCTGTCATCTGCACAACTACTCTTTCCTCCCCAGGACCCTCCAGGGGCGCGTCACCTTCCTCCCATTACAGCTCAGGAAACTGAGGTTCTGGGTGTTTGAATAACGAGCTCAAACGTCTCCAGCCCTGAACACGAGGGCCGGCCTTAAAGGCCAGACGTGTGCACCTCCGGGGCTCCCGCCAGCACTCCTGCGGGCACAGCTGTCCTTCCAGGAACTGAGAACACAGGGACAGGCCACTCGGGAGGGAGGGCTGGGACGAGGACAGGGGTGTACCCCGTCTTCTCCTCCCCGAGACCCCCACGCCCCGTCTTGAACAAGGACAGGAGCGGCAGCAGCATGGAGGACGGGGCATTCTGGAAACCGGCCCAAGGTGGGGCCAGCTGGCTCCTCCCGATGTCGAGGCTCACGTCTGTGTCCAGCGGCTCTCGTCCTAAGCTCTGTGAAAGTCTGATGGGTCCTTTGAAGTGTGTAGGTAATGTGTGCAGGTAATGGGACACTCTCAGCGAAATTGTGTCCGTCACAAATCTCTGAGCTTTGTAAACGTCAAACAATCAGTTTCTAAAGCTGGGTAATGGAGGCATTGAAAATTCCACCCCCTCTGCCCCGGGATGACCAGGCCTCCCGCGTGAAGGCGCTGCCCTCCCAGCTGCAGGGGGTGGGGGGGCCGCCGCTGTGCCCCAGGGCCCCCCCGCCGCATCCACTTTCCACAGGGCGGGGTCCACCAATACTGCCTGTGTCCCATCCCGCGGGGCTTCCAAAGAGCCTCGAGGGACCCATGTCTCCAGGCAGACAGCCCCGCAGGGGAACCCGACAGGGAGCTGCAGCCGGGGCCGTGAGGGGCCTTCGAGCCTCAGGAGATCCAGGACACAAGACTCAGGGAGAAGGTGGGTTGCCGGGATTAACCTGACGTGGTGACTGGTCCAGGCGCTTCGTGCCTTGTAACTGCCAAGACATGGGCTCCAGGCCCAAGGAGCAGTCCTTCCCCTGTGGAATTTTCCAGAAAGGCTCAGATACAGCAGTGCCTACACAGCCTCGCACGCTTCCTGCCGAATATTTTAAGTGGATGAGAACCCAGCAGACACCTTTCTCTGGATTCATAAATAGGCTCCCACCTCATATTACAGGCCTGAATTTAATTTGTTTAATATTCCCAACACTAACGATGCCTATTTAAGACATCCTGTTAAAAGTTTGTAACATTAATTTAATGGAAAAATGCCAATATCACTCTGAGAACTCTATTAGGTTTTCTCCCCGTTAAATTAATGTTACTAACTTTTAATGGATGTTGTAATTAGATGTTATTATTAACGGGAATATTACCCAAATTAAAATCAGACCCTGCGAGAGACAAAACGCACATTTACAAGTACATAAAGTCCCCGTGTCTGGACGTCCCGCGCACGCCTGTGGGGCCAGAGGCCCGGCCTGGCTCCCCCGGGGACCTGCCCAGGGCCGGCCGCCCGGCCCTGTGGCACAAAGCGTCCTCGGACCCCGCGCCACCGGCCCGGCCCCCACGTAGGAGAGAAAGTGCTGGCCCCCCACACACTGTGGGGGGCAGGGGGCCATCTCCCAATTTCACACTCAATGCAAGGGTCACACTCCATCCGGCCTGATTGGGTTCGGCAGTTTGAAATTGATTGTTTGGGTTGTAAAGCTTGCCTGCCTTCCGAGCCAATTTCAGAAAGAGGCTGCTAAGCGGCTAGGTTATTATGAGCCGGAGAGCAGAGACAGACGGAATGTCATGAATTCAGAGCTGCTGGGCCTGACCCTGGCCGGAGATGGGAAAGGGAAAAGGCCCATTACTGTCCCCTACGGACGGGCCAGCTTGCCCGGGCACCACAGGAAGGTCTCACCCGACACCCCCTGCTGGTGAAAAACGCTGGACACGACGCAAGACGCAAGACACAAAACCCGCCATCTGCCCCAAGTGGCCTCCCCCGCCATCTCACGTGGGGGTCTCAGAACCACACCTCGGAGCAGACCGCATCTGACCAAGAACCCTTCGTGCCTAAGGCGGGTTTGCTTCCGAGACGGTAAACACCCCGATGGGAACACGGGCTCGCTGTCAAGCAGGGACAGAGGTCCCAGTGAGAGCAAAGGCAAGGCTAGAGGTCCCCGCACGGAGGCCACAGACGGACAGAGTCCACAGATGCTCCCAACACAGACTCGGCCCCACGGTGTCCCTCTGGGCACAGCCTTTCCACTCTCCGTGGCCCCCAGCTGGTGGCGGACAGGGCAGCAAGGTCGTCACCGAGGAGGGATGAGCAGCTAGTCTGTCTGGAAAGACCTTTCTCTGCCACCGGGCTCGTCCCCCGCACTCCTCCCGGAAGCGATCTGTATGCCGTGTCATCCGAGGCTTCCTGTTTCCTTTTTCAGATTACGTGCTTCCTGTCAGAGCAGATACGAGGACTCGGCAGGGCCCGGGCTTGGAGGCCAAAAGTTGTGTAGTTCTACGTACACGAGGGAATCCCTCGACGTCCGGCCCCCCGGTCGGCGCGACGGGGCCGTGAAGTAATGACTAACACACTAGTGGTTTCGAGAACAAAGAAGCTGGCATCCTTGCTCGGCAAAGGCCGGCTGTGACCGATGCCATTATCTTTACTAGCATCTCTCAGTTACTTCGTGTGTATGTTTATGAACAAAGAACTAGCAGAGCAAACGCAGAGCCAGAGCCTCAAGGACAGGTTCAAACACTTCTCGACAGCCTGCTTCCCAAGCCGGTGTGCTTCTGTGGATGGGAAGCTCTGCCTGCTTCTCCCACTGCATCTGAACAGCGTGTTCCTGGGGAGACGGGGGGGAGGTTGCATGAGCCAGGTCGTGCATAGGTCGACCTGTGAAGTCACCAGCCCATGGTAGAGGTCAAACAACACAAGACCCTCTCGGCAGACACAAAACGCTTTTGACAAAATCTTACACCCTCTCACGATGAAATGAGAAACTCAACCAACTAGACATGGGAGGAAGTTTGGTCTGCTTTAGTGAAGGTGCCTACAGTAGACCACAGCTGAAATCAGCCCTAATGGTGAAAGATCATGAACCAGACAGGGCACCCCCCTCCTCACTGCTGTGTTCCACATTGTGCTGGAGGCGGAAGAAGGGACATCCCGGGCTGGAAATCGCAACAGCTACTGAAGGCAATAAGCAGGTTCGGCAAGGTTTCGGGACGGGAAAGATGCGCGGTAAATCTGGCCGGGGGAGGATGCCAGGCCTCCTGTGGGTGATGAATGTGGACGGGCTTTAGCAACGGTGCCGACCCAAGCCTGCAAATTCACTCAGTACCACTCAATCGTGTACCTGACAAGTGCACGTTTTATGCATATGGATTATACCTCAATCAAAAATAATGTGCCGATAATATTCAACATCTGTGGAAGTTGGCCCGTTTCCAGGCACCGGGCATCCAGGACAGAAAAATAAAATAAAACGCACTGATGTGTCCACTCTTGGTAACCAGCGTCTCACCTTTTCCCTCAAAGGAGACCTGATTTCGAGCAAGCCCAAGAACCGCCTCCCAGGCTCACGCAGACGTGTTTCCGACGACACGTGTTACGCGACTGGGACCGTTACTCTGTCGAACGGTCAACTGCATAAAACGGCACTGTCTTGTGCACCTTCTGTGACACACGATTTTATAGAAAAATAGTCTCGTCTTTCCCTCCAACGAAAGTGACCGGTCTGTGGAGGACCTTCCGCTCAGGGAAAACGCGGTTCCTTCCGAACCGTTCATTTCTTGTTATTAGTTTAGGCACAGAGGCTAAAAAGAGCCCCTGGGAGATGCAGCGAGCCGCGTGAACTGGAACCAGGCTCAGGCCTGGTTTCCACACCCTCTCGAGGGCTCACCTCCCAACAGCGAAAGGGAGATTTCGTCAGCGCTCAAGTCTGAAATGCTAAGAGAGTTTGCGGCATTCACGCCTTCCACGTCTACTGTTGTGGGACCCTCTTTCCCAAAAGCAAGGGCTAGTCTTTAAAAAAAGTGATTTTAAACACAACATGAAAGTCGGTGCAGCCCGTGGCTGGTGTTCCTGTCTTATTTATGTATTTACGTACTTATTTAATGTTTATTTATCTATTTTGAGACAGAGCGTGAACACAAGCAGGGAAGGGGCAGAGAGAGGGAGGGAGAGAATCCCAAGCAGGCTCTGCACTGTCAACACAGAGCCCCACGTGGGGCTCGAACCCATGAGTCGCGAGATGGTGACCTTAACCAACTGAGCCCCCCGCCACAGCCCCTAGTCTGACGTTTAATTGCACTGTCTGATTCCATAAAGTGTATCGGTTCACTCGCGCATTCAGTCATACTTACTGAAAACGCAGATTGACGCACAGGACTGGCAACGGGTATGTCTGGAGCGGACTAATTCACGCTTAGAATGTGGGCGTCCTTGAGAAGCATTTGGGAGACTGAGAGCAGGGCATCTGCTCGGGCCCTCCATCCGGGCACCATCACACGACCTCCGGGGTGGCCAGCGTCCACGGCTGACCCGTCCCGACGTCTGTTGCTCAGAACTCCCCACCGGGCAAGGCTTTCAGGGAGACGCTGGTTGGTGACACACGCTTGTGCTGCAACCAGGCGACCAGTCTGTGAACCACGCAGCTGTTTGGGTGGGGGGTGGGGAGCAGGGGAGACACTGGGGTGTGGTCCCGATCACGGACGTGCCAGGCCCTTGTGCCTCGAGGCTCACTCACACCAGGTCGACACTCAGGAAGCAAGTCAGTCTCTGCTACAGGTGGCATGATGGCCTTGCCCCAGGACCCACGGACCGGCACGTTCTCACCGGGCTCCGGCCCCGCAGCGTCTCTCTGCCCACTTCCTTCACCATGTGCCAGCTCTGACCGCTGGCTCAAGGCTGGGATCTGGGCGAAGGGTTTATTAGGGGCCACACCCAGCCCCTCACTCGCCCTGCTCTCTTCCCACTGTGGATGCTGACAGGACCTCCCGGGAAGCCCTTCCCTTTGCTTGCAGGGGCGTCGTGTTCCATCGCCACCTCCCTGCGGGTCAGGCCCCTGGCTGCCCCGTGACATTGCTGATGGTCATGGAGACCCGGCCCCTGAGCACCGTCACCCACCTCTCCCGCCTCTGGCAGCCATCGCCCCCACAGCTGTTCAGCAACCCAGCCCTGGACTACAAGGACAGCCTCCCCTGGATATTTCAGTCATTCAGGTCTGCCTTCCACAGACCATGCTTGGAATGGTCTGCACACACAGGGGCAGCCGCAGGGCTGGGGCGGAGACCCTGGGCCTGCCACGTGTGTGACTTCCACCATCGGTGGGACGACCACGTCTTCCCTCCAACCTCAGGCCCTGGAAGAACAGTAAGCCCGTACGGGCTCTGCGACACTTCCCCTGACGTTTTCCTTTGCTTCAGGGTAGTTCGTAGAGTGTGGATGGAGCCCCTGAGGGTCAACCGTGTGTCACCCAAAGTGACTGGCACCCGTTCTCAGCGAATACCTGTCGGCCATGGAACTGTCGACTCAATAATGTTCCCAAGTGAGTCTTGAAAAGCAATGTCTTCCCCGTCACCAACAAGGCAAATTCTCGGCCCGGAACCTCCCAGAAGGGCCAGGACAGGAAAGGAGGAAGGCGTTGAGGAGGAGGGTGACGAGGTCAGCCGCGGGGAGGCCGGGAGGGTCTGCGGCTTCTACAGCGGTGACCATTCTTTGGGGCACGTGTGGGGACAGCATAGAATGCCCTTGGTCTCAGCCTATCAAACCACAGGGACAGCGTCTCGGGTTTAAGAGAAGTCTGGAAAAGACTCGTGAGCAGAGCCTGGCTGGTCCCGCTCGGAGATGGGGAAACCCCTGCACGAGTCAGTAGCTGGGACTCCAGGAGGCGGTGAGCAGCCGAGTCTGACCCTCGGCCAGAGAAAGAGAAGCTGAATTTCCACACGGCCAGCCTCAGAAAAGGCAACACTCGGTGCATCATTAGGACGCCCCGTGTGATGATGGCGTCCGAGAGCCTGTCCGGCCCCCCCAGGCATGGGTGTCCTGGCACCCACACCCTCGAGCACCTGGGCCTCCGGGAATCACCTAGTCTGGGGCACGGTGGCCCCTGGTGCGGGTAGCCCGCCGCCCACTGACCCCGGCTCTGCTCTGTGACCCCGGCCGGCCAGCAGGGGAGCCGGTGTCCTTGCACCGTCCCCTGAAGCCATCCTGGGAAGGCAGCCGGCTGTCCTCCGTCTCCTGGGCAGCGTGTGGAGGCCAAGGGTCGGGGCGGTGGTGTCTCCTGTTTTCTTAACCCCCCCTGGAAGCGCTGCAGTCCCAGGCACTAAAGAAAACTTGGGTGGCATTTGAAGTAACCCTGGGAAACCCCCCTCCGCCGTCCAGCCTGCGCGCGGCAGGCGGCCAGCGTCACCCGACTGGGTACGGAGCCAGCTAAGGTGAGCGCGGGCGCCTCGCGGTCGTCCCCTGGGTGACACGTGGGGGTGGGGGTGCTCTCCGCAGCGCCCAAAGCCCAGCTCTGTCCACACCCCACACCCAGGCCACTGTTCCAGTGACGCCAGAGGCCCTGAGTGACAAGGACTAGGCTGGTTTGTTCACGCAAAAGTGAGAGCTTGAGGGACACCAGTCTCCTCGACCGGCACCGAGTCGGTCAGCCAACGTACAGGCAGAGCAACAAGATCCACATTTCGGGTCTCTCGTCAACCCCGTGCCTGGTGCTGGAGGGATGGAGTTCCAGAGGGCTCAGGGTGTGTGCCCAGCCCGGCCGCTATTTGAACAAAAGCGAATTCCAAGAGCTGGACAGAAGATCTGGAAGCCTTACTCACCTTCTTTCCCTCCCCTCCACACCCGTCTTTGCTAGAATTTCTTCCCATTTCTTTGCCGGTTCCCATCAGGCTCAGGCTGCATCACCGCCTATGGGGGGCCGTGGCCAGAAGAGTCAGAAACGAGGCCAGCGCATTCCTACGTTCTTCCCTTCGTGCACAAAGCTGGCAGCACTGGGTGTAAACAGGGTGCGAGGCCAGAGACACCCCACTGCCTTCAGCCGTGATGTCCACTCCAGGCCACGACCAAGGCAGGGTGTCCAGGGCAGCTCCCGCCCGGGCCTGGGGGAGGCGGTGCAGACAACAGGGAGGGAGGCCTTCAGGGGGTGCTGGGCTCCAGGCCCTGGGCTGCCCTCTCGAGTCTCGAGATGCTGGCACGGCCATGGCCATCGCTGTCTTCCCTGATGTGGGGCGGGAGAGCCACGCTGGTGTCCAAGTACGTGGGAAGGATGGAGATAACCCACAAAGATGATGGGTCCTGCCCACTGCCCCCGGCTCGGGGTGGGGGGGGGGGGGGAATGAGCACACAGCCCCTGGAAAGGAAGCCCCTGGATGCCATTTTCTCAGACGACACCCACCCACCCCCCGCCTGGGGTGGCCCCCGTGGAAATTACATCTGAGCACTGTGGAGTATATGGAGATACCACATATTTGATAATATCGGTCTTCTGATTACGTAACTGTGCGGGGCCCGTGGCGAGGTGAACGTGCCAGGCTCTAGGCGTCCTCTCTCCTGCCGTAGCCCGGGTGCAAGCCAACATCTGCAGGGAAAACATTTAAGGGGACCCCGATGGCTTCGCCCATGTGTGCGGAACATATGTTTGGAAGCCTATTAAACAAAAGAGCGCAAAACAGCCTTGTCAGAAAGTTTTAGATCAAGCACTCACTCTTCCTGAATATTTTTTAATTGGTCAATTAGTTCTGGAAGTGTTTGGGGGAAGCATTTACTCAAAGGAGCAGTGTGTACGGGTCTGTTTGAGATTATCTGGATCCTGAACGCCTAGTCCTCCAGCGGAACTTTGGGCTGGGTCTACACACGCCACAACCGATGCAATTGTTTGGACTAATTGGCTGGGCACCAACCAGGTGTTTGACCAAGCTGGAGTCAGGAGGCGGACGGAGCCGGGAACCCGCCCTTCACTCCCAACAGCCAGTTCCCGACCGCTTTTCTAGCTGAGAAGTTTCAAGCACACTTGCAAACGCTGTGAACCACAATGCAAATGCAGAGCAACATTGGTATTTGAATCTTTCCGTGGACATATTTGAAACTGTGATTAGAGAGTGGCCCGCACCTCGGTTAGGACGCCCACTGAGACACGGGAACTGCGGAGGCATCTTGAATCTTCGCGGGACGTTTGTCTCCTTTATGCTAGTTATCCGTGAGCAGATACTCCGTCTGAACCATTACAAACTGCTTCCCCTTGTCTTTAATTGGGTTTTCTTAACTTGCATCTATTGCTGAATCGGAACAATGACACAAAGAGCAGAGACGGAAAGTCTGAGTGACAACCGCATTGTGGTGGGTAATTTGAACAGGTGGGCAGATGGAAACAGCTAGCGACTTGCCTTGTTTCAGCTTGCGTGTAAAAGTTTATAATGATCTGCTACTTTTTCAAATATGGATCCACAAACCGAGTTGGAGTTTATCTGTAGATTTTGCACAGCTACGCACAGCGCGTGTGACCGAGCCCTTCGGGCAGGCGGGAGACGGGAAAACGGCAGTCGGGCCAGCGAGGCAGGTGAATGGCAGGACCTGAGTGTTGGAAACAGTAGGCGTGTTTTTCCTGAAGAGGACTGATGTTGGCCCAAACAGGAGCGGGTGCTTTGATTGCCAGCAGGTTGCTAGAGGTCAGTGTGTTAGCGTTTAGGGGAAGTAAGAACAGGGACAACACGAGCCCGGTCCCGTCACGGCTTTCATGGTGTTACAAGGACAAGGAGCAGACTGGCGTCAACAACCCCCAGCCAGTTTACTCAAAGCTGCCTCAGTGACATCACGTCGAGCCACGTTGGGGGGCCGATGCCGGGTTAAGGCTCTGAGCAGAGCTCCACAGCCTGGAGGGCCAGGGCCAGGAGACACAGCGGGAGGGGCGTGGGGCAGAGGAGCACCGTCTGACGTCAGGACTCTCAGGAGGCGGCAGGAGAGGGAGGAGGCAGGTCTACAGGAACACATAAGGGCTCGCACGGCGGACCGCCTGCCCGCGAGGGCGTCCAGGGAGACGGGTGCCCCTGTGCCTCAGCCCGAGGGACAGCCGCCACCGTGCAGAACCACGCCGTGCCCGTCTACCCAGCACAGGTTCACCTCTCCGCAAAGGAACGCGGCGACCAGGGTGCTTGCTTTCTGTTTACAAAGCGAAGTTGGATCCCACTGGTGACACATCATCGGAGTGTGCGTTCCCAACCCACGTTTTGTTCAGAGACCGTCGGGACCAGCCACGTGCTATAAACACACATGGGTTCATACGACCACCCACAAGTTCTCACTCAGAACCGCCCGCCGCACACCCAAAGGTTCCTTCTTCACTTCCCATTAACGCACAAACAGCAACAGAAGCCGCGGCTTTTCCTAAAAGCCACATCTTCCCAGGGAAGGATCTCTAGTTTTGCCCAATAAGAATTTTTGACACCTTTGCTGGTGCTTCCACTCTCTTGTTCGATCACTGGGTTTTTTTTTTGTCCTTACCTCTGCCTTGAATGGTGGGGAATGATATGGTCGCCCGTTTACCAAAGTCGGTTTGGTCTGCGCTTTGCTCCCGCACACGTCCCCCCCCGCTCCCAGCCTCATGCGTGTCCCTCCAGCCCAACAACGGGTCCCGCGATGGTGCTGAAGAGGCCACCTGTCCCTCCCAGCGGCAGCGCTCGGGGCCCCGAAACTAGAACCGTGTGCACAGAGCACAAAGCCAGCACGGAAGCCACGTGGGCACGAGCCGGGCTGTCGCGGCGTGGGGACACGTGTGCAAACACAGCGGGCAGGAGCTCCTCCCTGAGGCCAGACAGGTGCCTGGAGTCAGGCACACTCATATTTCCTCATCGCGGTGCTAAAGAGAACGTGCGTTTGGGACTTGATCAGTTACACGCTAATCTAATGGTCAATGACATTATTTTCCGTTGTTAAAAATCACATAATTGCTTGGAATCTCCCCCAAAAATGCAGGTTAGTAAAATCAGAATCACAACCAAGTTGGCAAGTGGGGAAAGAAATGAATTAAAACTAAAATTGTTTAGTAATTCAAAGTTTTAAAGGCTCTAAAAAGAGAAGAAAGAAACTTGATCGCAGAAAGTTGCACATACTCACACAAGCGACGTGAGTGTCACAGAAAAAAAACACAAGTTCTTGAAAAGGATACGTCTATGGCCTGTGTGTGAAAAATGTTTGACAGGTTACATAATCAAAGACGCTACCACCCTGAGTTTTTCTTAGAACACACTTAAAGTGTACTTTCTTATAAGTTTTCCAAATCACTTCTTGCATAAACAAATAACATGCAATCACTGCGAATTAAATGTGAACATGTCCCCAATGATACGATGATGTTTGATTTTTGACATTCATTATCAATGATGCCGATTTTTAGAATTAATTTTCCCCTCCGAAGATAAATCTACTTAACTGCAAGAAAAACAAAGTCTGCACTTTCCAGGAATCGTCTGGAGTGGAGGAGAAAGTTCCCCGGAGCTTCAGGTCAGAGCCCCAGCGTCTGGGGGCATGACTATGCGTGTAATAAAGCTTCATTCCCACTATAAATCAGTTTAATAGTTTCCAGTGTAAATGGAATACCTGATTTCCCCAGTTTTTAATAGGGGCAGTTTAAAATGCAATATTTCTATGTATTCCCAACAGTTTGAGTGACTTAATTTCAAAGTTACAGAAACTGCTATGTTCTCACTCCATAATTTAAAAAAAAAAAAATGTTTTTGACGATAAACAGCAGTTGAGTCAATTTAGCAGTGACAAAGAATGTTTTCAAATATAAATGCAGTGTTCAAACAGTTATTTCAACAGCAGACTTGTCATGTTGATGTAGCTGGGCATCATAAAGACTGTTTAAAACTGTAAATTTAACTGTTAAAATTAGCAGTTACCCTTGGCTGCAAGCACTGGCTAAAACGAAGCAATAACGAATGCAAACAACATCAGAAGTGTTCGTTTTTTTCAAATGTCAACTTTTTTTGCCATTTGTTGCTGTTTTCCTCGAGCACGATGTAGGATCATATTTTGAAAGCAGAAAGGGATATTCTGGGAAATCTGCTACCAAACCAAGTGTTCAATCAGCGCAGAAGCAGGGGGAAGGGGCCGTCCGTCCCTGCGGCCGGGGCACCCACGGGAGGCGTCATCGTCGACGGGGTCGCTGAGCCTCCCTCCTCCCGGAGCGGGATCTGCTCATCAGGCGTGAGCCTAACCACCCTTGGCGTAGACTCCGGTTTGATGAGCGGCCGACCGCGCACCCGTACTGGCCGCCCAGCTCCGCGGCTACCTCGGTGGGACACGCGCTGTGTAAGGAACAGCATTCCGGGAAAAACCGTTACCCGCAGCGCTGGGCGGCCAGCCCGCGCCATGCCACTGTATCCTTTGGACCACGTCTAACAAGGAGTCCTGAACCCAAACGTGCGGGTAAGTGGTTAAACCAAGCCCTCTGGAAACACACATGCGCACGACCTGCCCTGCGGCGTTTGCCATCTTCCTCAGTGCACAAACTCCCCCGAAGGCCAGTGTGGGCACCAACGCGAGGGCACTGACACGGACGGGAAGTTGCACGCCGCTGAATCTTGAAAACCTATAGCCATTGTCTTCAGCATGTCGTGTGGACTGTGAATCGAGCACTGTAAACTGAACATCATGCGGGGTCCCAAGGTGACCCTCAACGATGGCTCATTCAGGGGTTCCCAGCCGTCAAGAAACCAGGTTCTGTGTCCTTTGCCCGCAGTCACCATTGGCCGTCCTGTCCTCGGGGAGGGCTCTGACCGTGGGAACCAGCTCCACCTGTGACCACTGGGAGCCACTCAGTCCCCGAGCAGCCGTCTGGGAGACCACAGGGCCAGGCGCCCGCTCGGGGACCACAGGGACAGGTGCCAAATTTGTCCCCAAGCAGCTGTCCAAGAGACCACAGGGACAGGTGCCCACTTTGTCCCCAAGCAGCCGTCCGAGAGACCACAGGGACAGGCGCCCCCACTCAGTCCCCAAGCAGACCACAGGGACAAGGTGGAGGGTGGGGCTTCTACCCCCGGGGGGCACCAGGCTCCATGTTGCACGGCGCACCCTCTCTGCTGGCTGATGCGCACAAGGAAGCAAGATCCGCCACGGGCGGCAGACAGGAGCAGCCACGGGAAGCCTCAAAGGGCTTCTGAAAGACGGAACGGAAAGGGGGGAAGGCAGCTTGGGGTCAGCAGCGCCACGACCCTTCATTCAAGGGCTGTAGTAACTCCTCACGCCAAGAACCTCAGAGGGGAGAGGCCGGAAGGAAGAAGGGCCCTCGTGGAGGGAACACAACAGGCGACTGGAGGACTTTAATGCGAACAAGGAACAGTCAGATGCACCCTGGAAAGGCGGCCGGAAGGCTGTTGGCCAGTCAGCCGCTGCGGTGAGTAGGTGAGTGACTCTGAGGCCGGGACTCGGGCGGCAGGTGCAGAGGACGGGGAGGAAGCACCGCATACAACTGGCGCCCACGCCGCCACGGGGAGGCTGCTGCCGGGTCTGGGGACCCACGTCCGTGTGCCGTGTCGGGCCTCCGAGGTCCCGGGAGGGGCTCCGTTTGTGTGGATCTTTGCAGTCGCGGTAGCAGGAGGCCAGCCTCTTCGGACGGGTCCTGGGGTTTCCTGAAACTATTAGGTAAAAATTGAAATCATGCAGCTCCAGACAAGGGAGTAAGACACCCGTGAACACCGATGTGGTAACGCTGACCCTGTGTCTTCAGTTGAAGTGACACGTGTGTTAACCGGGTGTCTTATGAACCATGGGATCTACCACGTCTGGGCTCACGTGAGAAGGAACCACGATGACCCCACATGTCCTGGGAGGACCCCGCCAAGGCACTAAATCCCCGATGCGTCGCTCAGCCAAAGGGGCCTCACTGTCGGAACAGGTTCGCCGATGCCAGTCCCAGCTGCGAAGGATTCAATGATCCTGATAATAATGATGCCGCCATTTTGTATTTATAGAACGTAAAGCATTTTCACGGGTACTTTTCCCAGTAGACCCCAAAGTTTGTGTTAAGGCATCTTGGAAAAGGGCATCTTGCCTCTCATGACCACAACACACCCAATACCATAATAAGACCAGGAGCCTTGGAGAAGGCCGTGGGCGTTTGGTGGGACTGGATCCAATCTGGATTCAATCTGGGACTGGATTCCACCAGCACAGCAAACGCCATCCCAGAACACAAGGGGGTTTGCGTGTTGCACCTTCTAGTGAGGTACCGTTTGGGAGTGGAGGTGTTGGCACTCTGACAGGGAGCCCGTCACGGGAAGAAGGTCCAGGTCTGTCCCTGCTCAGTGTTTGTGTGGTGTTAGCTTCAGTCTCCTGCCTGCGGGACGGACATGCCTGGTGCCCCCGCTGTCCCCAAGGACCGTGAGGGTCAAACCAAGTGGTGCATGTTAACGCTGTGTAGCACTTCATACAAAAGTGCGTGTTATTAATCATCATCATATCGTAAACTAGCATAGATGTAGGACTGTGCTAAAATCGATGCAGGAAAAATGACCCTGCTTGGAAATGTCACTTGCTCCCTAAATATCAATACGGCCACACACACGCGGAAATGAGTTGACCGTTTTGAACTCACTGAGTGTTCCTCACCAGTTATTAACTAGGAAACATCTGAGCACAGCACAGAGACGCCTTTCTAAGACTGATATGAACTGAACCAGCACCCTAGTGAAACGTTTCAATAACTTTTGGTATAATACCAAAACATTAAATACATTGTTTTCTATGTGCTATGGAAGTGTCAGTAAGTCAGACCTTCATGTCATCATGTAATAAAAGTATATTTGTTTTAGCACTTGGCTATGAATAGGAGAGAAGAGAAAACATGAATAGAACAAATAGAATAGAATAGAATAGAATAGAATAGAATAGAATAGAATTGAATAGAATTGAATTGAATTGAATTGAATTTTTGGCCTAAAAAACTTATGAGTTTATAGTTCAGGCACCAGAGCTCCATATAGCTTAACAGATTTTTCCCAAATCGGCTCAACATTTTATTCAGAGTCACTTGACCAAAAAAAATCAGTCGTTCTTTCCAAATGAGACAGAGTTCGTGGCAAGTGCAAATTCCACATTTTCCACCGGAATCGAATAGAATTACCTCATTTAGCGGTTAGTGGTGGATGCATATGAGCACGCAGCCCCTCGTCCGTTCTCTGAAGCATTGGGGCGACCCCAGGGGCACGGCAGTGAAGGGGGAGATGGAAGGGGTTTCCCAGAACGCGGTGGAAGGGGCCAGGCGGGTCTGGACCCCAGCTGCCCTTCTGTGAAAGGTTTGTATGTGTGTTTCTTCCCCAGAAGCTGGAAGAGTTGTTCTACGATCTGCTCCTTCTGAGTCCCCCCCAAAGCCAACCTACGAGGCCCATAATGCCCAGAGCCGCTCAGGTGGGTGCACCCCTAAATAAACTGTGTAGGCGTGAAAGTACTCTTCGACTCTCCCGCCCAGTTAGGGAGGAAGTTTCCACGATCCGCGACCTGGCCATCACAGACCCAGCCCTCAAGGGGGAGATACTGGTCTTACCACATTGCAAGACAGAGGATGTGCGTCTTGTAGGTTTTATTCTTATAGCCAAGATGAGCATTAGCCCTTTCAGAAAAAGCTGCTAAACGTGAATGCTTGTGAACAAATGTTTGCCAAATTAAAAAAAAACATATATTTTTCGTTAATGTTTCTGCATCATCTGTGATTCCATCCGACTTCCCTTTAGACGTGCAGCTAAAGTGTGTCGGGCGCGTGGCCCAGTGGGTAGCAGGTGAGCGGGGCCCCGAATAGCGCTGCCGCGTCTCCTCAAACACACGCAGAGCAGTGGTTCCTGGGGGCTCCCGGGGGCTCCCAGGGGCCGAGTGCAGAGAAAGGGAGGTGCACACTAATCTTACGAAGCCCCGCCAACGCGCAATACTTACAGGACGGGTGTCGGTGGCCCCACGCCCGCCACACACGGCCGGGAAAGCTCCCGGCGTCGCAGGCGGCCCCGCCACGCAGACCTGCCCACAGCGCCCGTGAGCTCCACCGTCCCGCGTCAGTTCTTACGGGCATCGGGGCATGAACGCTGTGGGTGTCCTAGTTACACGCAATTGTCCCCAACACGGACGCGTCCCTGACTCTCAGGCAACGGCTTGTCCTTTCTCCCCGAGATTGGCCAGGGTGTCGGTGACTCTGTCGGGGCTCCTGTGCCGTCACGGCCCCCGTCCACACCGAGACTGAGCCCGTGTCAACACGCGGGCGCCGCGGTCACCTTGGCAGAGACAGAAGGGTCGTCTCTGCAGGCTGGCTGGGGACGGCGACACTTCTCGGTGACATCCACACGCCTGGAGGCCAGAATCCTCACTTGCTTCCTCCTCTTCACGCAGGGCATTTGGCCACGTGTGCCTCGGTTTCCCCATCTCCTCTTCCCTCACGTGGTCAGTTCGTTGTGGCCGTGGGTGGTGAGTAATCCAGGTGGAAGGGTCCAAGAACGTGGGGCGGTGTGGTCAGCACCAGCTCCGGCTGGCAGGACGCCCCCCCAGGGGCTAGATCTACGCAGACGCTCTTCTGTTGGCCGAGGAGCCAGTGGCCGACGAGCCGGGACGTGTCCTCTCTCCTCACAAAGCGGGGAAGACGCCCAGCGTCACAGCATTTCCTGTTCGGGGGACCAGGCAACTTAAGCAGCTAGAACTTGCTCACCCTCTTGTTTCCGTTCCTGTGTCAGACCCGCCGCCCCGGCTGCCTGCCCCTCCGCGGACCTGGGCGTGAGCTCGGCCACCCTCTCTGGGCACCGGCTCCCACCTGGGTCACGTCGGCAGCCAACGGAGAGACGTGGAGAAGGCGTCCTGCAGGCAGGGCCCAGCGCCCGTGGGGTGCGCCCTTCCCCGCTCGGCGCACCCCGCCACACCCCTCCCGCAAGCCGCCCAGGCTCAGGTGCTCCCTGCCCCGCACCCCTGCAGCCCCATCACCCCTGTACCCCTTGCAACCCTGCACCCACTGCACCCCCGCGCCCCCACACCCCCTCACCCCTGCACCCCCTGCCCCCTCTGCTCCCCCTGCACCCCTGCACCTTCATCTGCCACCGCATCCCTGCCAGCCGAGTCGCAGGCTGCCTTCCCAGCCTCCGGGGCTGAGTCTCAGATTCTCTGCCCAACTGCGACCAAAGGCTGCCCTTCCTTCACCTGGAACCTGGTCCTTCCCAGAGGGGGACGGGGCTTTGCCCTCCTGTCCCCTGCACCACACACAGCCCCGTCTCCGCACCGGGGCCCTGGAGGCACCTGCTCCCCGCCGTCCGCCCCGCCCCGGACCCCACCTTCTCTGCACAGAGGGACTGCGCTGTGCCTGTTTTCAGCACAGAGCGCGGAGCCTGGACGTTAGGGGCTCCCCAGTGAACGTGGACTAAACGGAACAGCGATGTCGCACCTTGTGATGGGGGACCCGTCCGTCCACGCTGTGACTCTCACCCGCGGGCCCCAGGCCCCCCCAGCTCACCCGCCCACGCTGACGGAAGTGGCTGGTGCAAGGTTTCCATACGGTGGACGCACTTCTCTCCCTAAACCGTCAAAACCAACATGGGGACGTGTGGCTCGGTCGGCTCCAGCAGTCCTCCCTGGCCGCCACTTCTCAGCACTGACATTTAAAACCCTGAAACTTCGGGGCGCCTGGGTGGCTCAGTTGGTTGAGCGGCCGACTTCGGCTCAGGTCGTGATCTCGAGGTCCGTGGGTTCGAGCCCCGCGTGGGGCTCTGGGCTGGCAGCTGGGAGCCTGGAGCCTGCTTCGGATTCCGTGTCTCCCTCTCTCTCTGCCCCTCCCCCACTCGTGCTCTGTCTCTCTCTGTCTCAGAAATAAATAAACATTAAAAAAAATGTTTTTTTTAAATAAAACCCTGAAACTTCAATTCAACCAAGTCCTGAAACAGCCTTCCTTTTACACTAAGAAGGAGCCGCTCCGATTCCCGGCGGAGTGGACCCACGTCCCCATCGGCTTGGGAAGCAGACCCGCTCCCTCCGCGCACGCGGACCCCAGCGCCGCCTGGGGGCCGTGCGCCACCCACGCCCACGTCCTCGACGTCCTCAGACATCACAGACATCTGTCAAGGCTTATTTTTTTCAAGCCCCGTCGCTTTTCCAAATGCGGCAGTGATGACTGTGTCCCCCACCCCCTCCCAAGGTTTCTCAACCTTCTGGGGAAGGTGCAGCCTTCCATGCACGTGGCTGACCTGTCCCTTCACAGCAGGAGCCGGCCACCTCCTGCACAGGCCAGGCCCCTGTCCCTCCCCGGGGGCGTTGGCACGGCCCCAGAGGCCCGTCCACACCAGGGCGAGGCACAGCAAGGTAGGAAGCCCAAGGAAATGGCCCGCAGAGCCCAGGGCACAAGGCAGAGCTGGGAGACGCTGGGGCCACCAGGCCCGGGTGGTGTCACAGGTACTAAGCAGGTCCACACAGGCAGCCTGCTGGGATGCCTGCAGGAAAAGGCCCCACGTGGGGTTAGGTATTTGCAGCCTTTTCAGAGAAAAGCTACCTATGAAAGAGTCAGGATTCTTCGAAGTCATAAATTATTTCTTGAAATCATGAATTATTTCTTTTCCCGCTCAATTCAGGACTTCCTCCCTGGGTCAGCTCAAAGGCCCGCATCTGAGATGCCCCCAGGCCAGTGCGGGCTCTGGGGCCGGTAGCCGGAGACCCCCAGGGAGCCCCTGGGGGTATGGGGACCGCTCTGCCTGGCCTCGGCCTTCAGACCTCCACCTCCAAGGCCACGCCGGCCTCTGGGCACCCAGCGCCGCCCCCTCAAGCTCCCTGGAGGCCTGGATTCCGACGAAGACGTTTGTGTGAGAAAACGGAAGCCGACAAATTTGCGGTGTTCCTGGTCCAAGGAAGGATCTCGGAATCCCACACCCTCCCGTCCCTGACCCCGTGCAACTGTGGACCTGACTCTGTCCTTACGGAAGGCGCCTCCCACAGGCGGGTAAACGCTTTGGGGGGGGAGGGGCTGTCTGGGACCGGAGGGCGCGCCCTCCCCCCCCCCGGCCCTGGGTGCTGCCACATTGGGGGGTGTGGGTCGCCGTGGTGCCCAGGGGGCCCGGCCGGTGGGGACCGCACCCGCCCCGGCTGCCCAGCAGCGGACAAAGGGAACAAACGGTGGGGGGGGGGGGGACCTGGAAATACCTGAAGAGCACAGAGAGCAGGGTGAGGGGTAAGACGGATGGCTTGAATTTCCCAGCGATCACTGGGCGGCGTGTGGGCGAGGCATTGATTGATGAAGCATTTAAGCCACCCATGTCACGTCACCCGCCTCGCTACAAACGGCTGCAGACGGGCCTCGGCGGCCGCGCTGTGGATGGAGGCTGGCCTCGCCACGAAACGCAAGAAAGACCTCCAGCCTTCGAGCCGCTCTCTTGCGGATGTCCGGTAACCACTTTCGACGGCCACTTTCCCACCAGTGTTTCACTTGAAATGTCGGGACTCCTCATGCGTCCAGATCCCAGCGCGCGGGGCTTTACTGGGGGGGCTACGTGCCCTGTGTGTTCCGTTCGCTTCTCCTCACTGCCCTGAAGTCCACACCACTATTTCAGGAGCTTAAAAAAGGTCACTTTGGGCTCCTTTTACACGTTGTAAGTGGCTAATGAGCGTCAGAGACGCTCTCTGTCTTCAGATGTGGGCTCGTCGGCAGAGTCCCAGAGGGCACTGGTGGGGCCCACGAGCAGCGGACGGGCCAGTTTCACGGGAAAGGTGGTGTGTTCCACACAGACCAGAGCCGGAGGGGGTTTGGGAGGAGTGTCCGGGGACCCTACGGAACGGAGCATCCTTGCTCACTTGGAAGCCGTCACGTCCTCATGTCACCCGGCATCTGACAAACAGGTGCAGAGACCACAGAGGAAGAGCAGAGAGGCCGGACCCCCCCCCCCCGGGGCCCCAAGCGCGGTGGGGGAGGCGGTCAGCTCTTGGGGAGCCCCCGCCAGGTGGGAGCCGCAGGGTCTCGTGACCCCAGGCACCTGTGTCCCGCTTCACCCTGTGCTGCGTGGAAAGGACCCGTCCGCCCTCCACGGTGTCTCCGCCAGAAAAGCAGGGGGCAGCCAACGCAGGAGCGTTTTCCGGATTAGCGACGTCTCCTGGTGACCTTCCCTGCTGACCGGCCACCGCGACTCAGCCGGGTAACGGCCCAGCGCCCGGGGCCCTGCTGCCTCTGAGCACACGCGGCCAGCCCACACTGAAATCGGATCCCACAGCAAACGCGGGCCCCGCCGGCCCGAGCACAGCAGAGTATTTTGATTTCCCATTTCCTTTCTGAATCCATTAATGTTTTATGAGACCACACAGAGGGCTCGTGCCCTGGATGTTTCTCTCTCCCTCTCTCTTTAATCATGTAATGTGCTATAAAGCATGATATACTGACAAGGAAGGAAAACCAAAGTTTGCTTAGCTGGGGGTGTGGGGGGAGACCCACGTTTTGGAAATCAGGAGCCCGGTCCCCGAGCCGGAGGGTTCTGCGGTCGGGTCACTGGAACGGTCTTGGCCAGAAAGCCGCTGTCTCCTGCCCTAACATGGACCCGCGGATAAGAACACAACCCCCCGGGACCGCGGCTTCCCGGCACTGCCAGGGGCCAAATGCGCCCACAACGGGCCCTTTCCTGACTGCACGGCCAGCTGCGTGCTGGGCGGGTGAAGGACGCAGTGCCCGAGGCTACCACGAGTCCTCCCCGTGAACCCCAGCCCCCCCCGCCCACACTCACCCAAGACCCCAGCCCCTGCCCCACCCTCACCGCACCAAGCCCCCAGCCCCCCTGGCCCGCGCTCGCCCCACCAAGCCCCCAGACCTCCTCCCTGTGTTCACCCACCAAGCCCCCAGCCCCCCGCCCGAGCTCGCCCCTGCACCTCCGTCAGGCATGGGCGTTTGTCAGATGGCTCCACGCACAGTCGCGTGGGCACACTGCCTGCTTCCTCTTCATCACCGCTCACCTGTTTGTGCAGGAAATGTGAGGGATCATCCCCACGGTGCTACAGGCTTGCACACCACCCGGAGCTCCTTTATAGTTCAAGGTCGCCGCCCTGCCCTCGCGCACCCCATCCGTGTTTCTGGGTGCTAGTGCTGCTGGGCAGTGAGGCGCGCTCTGCGGTGTAGACAGGTGAGACGGGCAGCGAGCTCAGCTCTGCAGTGTAGACAGGCAAGAGCATTCAGATTCCTTTTAAAAGAACAAATGCCAGTTACGCATTTTTCGTTTAAGATGGAAAACGAAGCAACGCGGTGGGCTCCCAGCCCGTGGATAAGGACACGCCGTTTCCAGGAATCGTGGGCACTGCCGAGCTCCCGGGTCATCTGATCACAGGTCACCCCCTGATCGGGTCTGGTGTGAGGAGAAAGCAACCCGGCCAGCGGAGGGGGGAGGGGCTGGCCAGTCCCCAGCAACCCACGCCACGGGCTTTTTCCCTCGCTACTCTTTGCCAGCTGTACGTCTCACCCGTGAACTCAGAAACTGCACGATAGTCACAAGTGACAGAATTCAAGCATGGTAAGAATTCTACAGCCAGAGCACGAGGACAGCAGCGCACAGGGCTCCCACAGAGCTCCCGGACCGCAGGCAGGGTCAGAACTCCCCCCGGTGCCGCAATGAGCCAGGCTTCGTGATGCTCTGATGCGGTTTTCAGCTGAACGTGAGCTGAGTGGGGTCTAGGCACCTCCCGCGTAGGAGAGGAAGTGCTCTGACATTCCAGAAGGCGGGAACTTCCCCCGCACGCAGTTCAAGCAGGAGCCCTGGTGCTGATCCAGGTACACTCGCTTTGTGTCCGCTCTCCACGACGCTCCCCCGCCCCCCCCCCCCCCGCCACCCCGTCGGAAGCAGTTGCAAACTCGGGCCAATTCTCACTTGCCTCTTGTGGCAGAAAATGTCCATTGCCCAACCAACATCCACTCCTCTCTCTTTCCTGATTTTATTTGGCATGGCAATATGCCCAGCCTAATATTTTATCTCCGGCCTCTCTTGCACCTGCGTAGGAATTTCCAGTAAGATGTAATTTTCAGTCATTTGTAGAATTTCTCAAAAAAGAATTTACTTAACTGGGGTTCATTCCCCTTTTGCTTTTCTCTAAATCTTTCTCTTCTGAACTGGGATATAAAAGTGACGGCCGGAAATCAGCAACCATCTTGTGAACAGGAGGCAACGTGGAAGATGGAAGGCAAGTGTGTGTTAAGGGTGACAGAACAGAAAGATAAAAGCATCCTGTGATATCATGGACCCACCACACCAGCCTTGAACTGCCCATCCACAGAAAAACAAATCCTTAATTTACTTCATCCGTGGTTATTTCGGGTCTCTGCTATTCTGCGACAGCCAATTCTACAATTTCTAAATGGCACATTGTATTTTTTAATCTCAGGAAGACAATGGACATAAAATTTTGTATTCTATCATAATCATCATAAAGCTGTAGGTAAACCAAACTACAACATCTCATTATCTCAGGGCTATTTCAAGCTAATGTAATATTAGATACCGGTGGGTTAATTTATCTCTCGTCCTAATTAGTAGTTATGTTTTTAAATAGGGTCTCCTGGAGTAATGACTTTACCTACAGCAGTGAAATTTGATAACCCGGCAGGCTAATGAGAGAGAGATTTGGGCTTGTGAGTAATTAGGGCCTCATTAAGTGGCAGTGTGTGGACAGCCACCTTTGCCGTCTGTGTGTTGGACCGGCCTCGGGAGGGGCATCCTGTCCCTAACACGGGACGCCCCGATGCGGCTAGACAGCAAGACGCGGTGTGACTGGCGGACGACAGCCCGTCGAGAACAGAAGTGTGGACGCGGAGGGTACTGGAGTCTGAGGAGCCACGCTTCGTTTCTCCAGTTCTCACTGTCTGCCCAAGAGTTCCGGCCGCAAATCAATGGAGCTCTATTAGCATTTTTTCCCACTCGTGATTAACAAACACGAGACAAGCTTCTGAGTCCGCTGGACGGCCTATAGATGCTCTGCAGCTCCCGTCGGGAAGACAGTACGGATGCAGAGCGCTGGCACAGAGCTTGATGGCTGATCAAGGAGGGTCGGTGCTAGAGCAAGGGAGTGATTTTCTGCCCCCCGTGAAGTGTGCTGGCAGAGAACCGAGAGTGTTGTCCCCCTGTAATCGTCACACGGGTTTGACGTTGACAAGGGCCACGGCAAGCGTTCCCAGTCCAGAACCCTTGGGAACCTTTCAAATGTCTGGCATCCACGTGTTAAAGAAAACATTCTCATAGCGGAATTTGTTTATAAGTTATGAGTGAGACATTAACAAAGCTTTCTGTTGACCAGCCCGGCGCTCGTTAACCAATAACAAAGGCTTAGAACGCAGTTTATGATCTTAGCAGCTGTTTACAAGTTCAAGAGGGAAAATAAAGCCGATCTAAATAGTCACTTTTCCTGCTCTCTGCAGAAACAGGTACCGTATCTGTTCCTAATTTGCAGGGTAACCAGCTGACTCACCACGGAAATGTGATATCAGTGTAAACAACCCAGCATCATAATCAATGCAGCAGGGAACGCCCTCTGGGGGGTCACCTCTGAGGGGCCAGGGTCGGCATGGGCAGAAACGCGGGATGTGGGGCAGAAAATGGAGAGGGAGTCGGGGGAGGGGAGTGGTGGGGGACCAAGGGGGAATGGGGGCAAGGACGTGCGGGAGAACTTGGGGGGCTCTGGGGGGAAGGGTGGGGCGTGTGGCGGGACACATAGGGAGGGATGGGGGGGCGGGGGAAGGGCCGCCCCACAGCCCTCTCGGCTCCTGGTGGCAGGGGGCTCACCCCGACAAAGCAGCAGTGACCGTCCTGTAGCACAGGCCCTCCTGATAAGAGGTCAGTGGCAGAAATCGTTGGCCTAAGGAACAGTTTCCTTGGCGAGCGATCTGGCAGCAATCTCACTACTAGATGTTCTAACAGAATTTAGAGAAACCTGTGAGGTTAAAAAGGAGGTAGAAATTCTATTAGCAGGTGTCTGTGTGTCTGAAAGCAGGGACGGTAACCACAGTGAAAAGTATATCTGACCTTTCAGGGCTGACAAAGCCAGCGTGCTGTTTGACGGCGATAGCTACATAACTCACTTCCCACAGCTCCTGAGACTCGGGGAGCGCGGTGCTCCCGCACGTAGGGACGGGAGGCAGGAGCGACGGGAGAGCCTCATTTCTTAGTGCAATCTCCACACAGCTGGGTGTTTCTCAAATATTTTAAAGTGTTTTGATCGTTTAAAAAGATTGAAAGCATTATTTTCCTTCAAATTCTGACAAAACGATGCCACCAAATTAACTAGGTGCTCCAAATTACATATTATGTCATTAATTCCTCATATAGATTATATTTTAATGGCAATCCCCTGAACAATCCTTGCGTGCGAGAATCTTCTGCTTCCAAAATTCTCCGGTAATATGTCCTGCTAAGGAATCGATATTATCTTTGCTTCTAAACTTCCATCTGTCGGGATCTTCACCCAACTAAGTGTGGATTAATTACAACCATAATTCCACATTAACCTCGCAGTTAAAATAAACGTCGTAGCACCTTTCACACCCTAATTCGTGCTCCAGGTGTGAAAGTTTATTGTTCCTCAAAATGAGGCAGGAAAGGAAGGTGGGGAGCCAGGACAGATCCACACAATGTCCATGATTTCCACCTTGGACGACACAGACACCAGGAAAGTGGCCCAATGACAGAGGTGACTCTTAGGGAGAGGGGAGCAGGGGAGCGGCATCGCCCTAGAGGGGGCAGGCTCTGAGATGGTGCAGGCCGGGCAGCACCGAGGGTTCCAGCCAGCTCCCTGGGGCAGGTCCCGGGAAGTGGCCCCAGGAATGAGAATCCAGGTTCTTGGTTTGTCTGGGCTTGGGAGCCAGGACTCTGAGCTTTGAGAGGTTGAGCCAGTGTGTGTGCCCGCATTCTGCCTTCACACGGGACTGGCTGCAGTGCACCTGTTGCGCTGGGGACCAGGGCAGAGGCCCAGGACGGGACCTTCCATGGCCAGCGGGCTGTCTGGGTCTGGGTCACTGGCATCAGCCTTGTGCACCAAGCCCAGGGGGTGACTACCCCACTGTGGGCCCTCCGCAAGCACCTGCTGAATGGGTGATGGGGTACGGAGTTGGAGGGGAAACGTGCCTCGGGGCACAGGCACTCTGGCCCCAGTGACAGAGAACAGGTGTCTTGGGAGCTCTGTGTGCCCCGCACTCCTGATGCAAAATTTGTGGCTCAGGTCACCATCCTGCTGGAGTTGGGTCCCAGCTAAAGATAGGCACCAAGTCTCCATAGACCTCTGCCGCTGTCAGCAGGTGGCTTGGTCTGGGTCAAGTGTAGCCAGATGCAAAGAGGCGCGGAGGTGGGCAGAATTCCGGGCGGAGGGAAACCTCAGAGTCCGTGCAGGAGACTCACGTGCACGTGGTCTCGCACACGCCCCATCTGCCTTTGAAATGGGCTCCTTTCTGGCACAAAAACAGACACTCAGATCAATGGAACAGAATAGAGAACCCAGAAATGGACCCACAAACGTACAGCCAACTAATCTCTGACAAAGCAGGAAAGAATATCCAATGGAATAAAGACAGTCCCTTCAGCAAGTGGTGCTGGGAAAACTGGACAGCGACATGCAGAAGAATGAACCTGGGCCACTTTCTTACACCAGACACAAAAATAAACTCAAAATGGAGGAAAGACCTCAATGTAAGACATCAAAATCCTCGAGGAGAAAGCAGGCAAAAACCTCTTTGATCTTGGCTGCAGCAACTTCTTACTCAACACGTCTCCAGAGGCAAGGGAAACAAAAGAAAAAATGAACTACTGGGACCTCATCAAAATAAAAAGCTTCTGGACAGTGAAGGAAACAATCAGCAAAACTTTTGGCAACCAATGGAATGGGAGAAGACATATATGATAAAACGACATATCAGATAAAGGGTTAGTAGCCAAAATCTGTAAAGAACTTATCAAACTCAACACCCAAAAAAACAAATAATCCAGCGAAGAAATGGGCAAAAGACATGAATAGACACTTCTCCAAAGAAGACGTCCAGATGGCCAACTGACACATGAAAAGATGCTCAACATCACTCATCATCCGGGAAATACAAATCAAAACCGCAATGAGATACCACCTCACACCTGTCAGAGTGGCTAACATTAACAACTCAGGCAACAGCAGATGTTGGCGAGGATGCAGAGAAAGAGGATCTCTTTTGCACTGTTGGTGGCAGTGGAAGCTGGTGCAGCCACTCTGGAAAACAGTATGGAGGTTCCTCAAAAAATTAAAAATAGAAGTACCTATGACCCAGCAATTACACTACAAGGTATTTACCCAAGGGATACAGGTATGCTGTTTCGAAGGGGTGCATGCACCCCAATGTTTATAGCAGCACTATCGACAATAGCCAAAGTATAGAAAGAGCCCAAGTGTCCATCGCCGGATGAATGGATAAAGAAGATGTTATACGCACACACACACACACACACACACACACACACACACACTGGAGTATTACTTGGCAATCAAAAAGAATGAAATCTTGCCATTCACAACTGCATGGATGAAACTAGAGGGTATTATGCTAAGTGAAATTAATCAGAGAAAGACAAATATCATATGACTTCATTCATGTAAGGACTTTAAGACACAGTACAGATGAACACAAGGGAAGGGACGCAAAAATAATATAAAAACAGGGAGGGGGACAAAACAGAAGAGACTCATAAATATGGAGAACAAACTGAGGGTTACTGGAGGGTTTGTGGGAGGGGGGATGGGCTAAATGGGTAAGGGGCATTAAGGAAACTACTCCTGAAATCATTGTTGTACAATAAGCTAATTTGGATGTAAATTTAAAAAATGAAATTAAAATTAAAGTAAATAAATAAAGTATACTGGTGCAAAAAAAAAAAAAAAAAAAAGAGAGAAAAAGAAATGGGCCCCTTTCCATGGTTGTCTACACGGACAGTGTCAGATAAACAAGAAGGTCCTTTTCCGTAACAACTTGCCAATTAGACACAAAACCTATAAAAGCAGGTTTTGGGTCCGATATGGGAATCCTCCCTTTGGTTGAAAGAAAGAATTCTAGGGGCACCTGGGTAGCTCAGTCGGCTGGGCGTCCAACTTCGGCTCAGGCCATGATCTCACCGGTCGCGAGTTTGAACCTCACATGGGGCCCTGTGCTAAAAGCTCAGAGCCTGGAGCTTGCTTTGGATTCTGTGTCTCCCTCTCTCTGTTCCTCACCCACTCATGCTGTGTGTCTCTCTCTCAAAAAAAAAAAAAATTTTATAAATGAATTAAATAAAAAAATAAATTAAAAAATCCCAAAGGAATGGTCCTGGATCTGGCGGGTCGGTAGGGTCACGTTGCCTTCTCCTCAAATAGAGCCAAACCCAAGACTCCCTGGACCCTGTGGACGGGAACCAGGTGGCTCAGCCCCAGCTCCCGTCACCACCTGCCCTCCGTCCTGGAGTGTCCGCTCCTGGGGAGCCCACCTGCCCTCCGGCTCCCTGGCTGCAAGACTGGCCCCTGTCTGCTTCCTCCCCTGCCCCCTCGTCACGGAAAGTTGAACTTCTCTGTCTCTACACCACCTGCCCCGTGTAACAGACAAAAAAGCTTGACCATAAATGCAACACTTTTCTAAAGTCATATGTTACATATTCAGGGAAGAACTGTCGAGAAGGAACTATTTCAAGAGGAAGTTGAAAGTAGCGGAAAGAACCCACGGCTGGGGGCGTTCAGGGGGCGTTTGGGAGGCGTGTGGCCACGGGGCTCCTGCACACCTGTCTGTGAGTTTAAGGACATGAAACCACCTGTGTCACCAAGCAAATTAGGTAGATTTGTGCCACTCCCCCGAGTACCTGAAGTCTGTAAATAATAGTAACGTGTTACATGGAGTCTTAAATATCATATTTTCAACTGTGGTCAATACATTTTACATCCAATATAATCTGGGCTGAGAAAAGCGTAGATGGTTTTCAAGTTGACAAGCCGATGTTTCAGAACCCTCAGGTTCTGAATCCACTAAACTCGCATTCACGTGCAGTGATTAGGCTCCTGTACTGGGAGGAAAGGTGGTGATTAGGTGCTTACACTGGGAGGAAAGGTGGTGTTTAGGCTCCTACACTGGGAGGAAAGGTGGTGTTCGATGCAGCATTTTGCAAGGCAAGGACGTAACTTTGCTGGAAGATGTCTGAGTCCCGGGTTCGAGTTCCGGGGGAGGAACTTAGCTCAGTAAATTTTTGCCCCATGTTTCCAACCCAGTAACCATGGGAGACGTCTGGCTAAGAAGACGAGGAAGATGAGGAACATGACAAGTATTAACCCGTCCTCGGCACCCGTGAGCCTCCTGATCCCCACAGCCCAGGAGCACGTGAACTCCGTCCAGCACGGCCACGGCCCGGGGAGCCACACGGCCTCCGTCCAGCATGGCCGCGGCCCAGCTGGCCAACTTCGGACGACACACTCGCCTTTCTCTGTCCCCGACCACCTTCTCCCTGGAGCTGCTCCAGCCCACCACCCTGCAAACATCCTCAAGGGCTCCTCCCGGGTCCCTGTGACTGTACCTGGGAGACAGCACACAGAGCCATACCTCAGGGGGCCGGTGGCGAGACCACGGACTCTGACCACACCGGCTCACGCAGGCCAGGCTGCCCCTGGTGTCTCCCGGCCGGTGGGAATGCCCAGTGAGCGCCGGGCACGGGAGCCGTCACTCTCAGGGCTTTCCAGACTGCTGCTTCCCTGTGACATCACACGGAGCCTGCCCGGACGTGCCAGGGATGCTGGGGACAAGTAGCAGGTGGAGTTTGGCGTGGATCCCACAGCTGTGGACGGTGGGTCTGCTCATGAAGCCCCGCTGGGGGGACCCACGGCTCTGGACGGGCCCCATCTCATGTGGGAAGGGGTGCATCGGCCTGGGGATCTCTGAGAGCCTGTCCCTCCGTGTCCCATCACCAGCATCCACGGGCCTTGCTTTCCGCTCTCTGGAGGGATGGAGGGAGGAGAGGCTGCCGTCGTTCGGGAGCTGCAGCATGGCCGATGGCCCCACGCTGTAACACTCACCGGCTCCCGACATCTCCTTGCATAATAGACATGGTTTAAAGAGGAACCCAAGCCGCTGGCCACCACGAAGCCAGGAGTGCACGCAGCTGTCGGGCCATCACCCCGGCTGCGGCCCCACGAACTTCAGGTGTCTGTGATCCGGGCCTTGAGGACTGAGCGCCTGGCCAGAATCCCACGCGCTCCTCCGGGCCCGACCCCAGGGCATCACAAGGGCATCCCCTCCTGCAGGCGCCCTGGGGAGCCGTCCCCCATGCACAGGACTGGCCGCGGAGCAGCGGTGGGGGCCTCAGATACCCCCGCACTGGCCTGGGCTCTCGGGTCTGTGCCCCCCGGTGGCTCGTCCGGAGGCCCCCTTCCAGGGCTCGGCGGCCTCCGCCCCAGCTCGGTGCCTTCCGCAGCCCCCAGGCCCATAAGCAGGTTCCCCAGCAGGGAGAGGACCTCCATCTGGGCCGCATCCACGGACCCTCTCCCAACGGTGCTCCTGGGGACGTGGGACATCGGCCTCCCGCCTGCGCCGTGGCAGCCACCAAAGAGACGCTGGAGGGTGTCTTTGCCTTCGTCCTCACTGACCCCCAACACCCAGCAGCCCCCCAGGCCTGTTCTTGGGGGTAGGAGCCACTCTCCCTAACTTCAGCCCCTCCATGAGCAGGGGTCCCGATGTCCCCGCCCGGGTCCTGCGTGGCCTGCGGCCCGTGGCTCTTCCCTTAATCCCTCTCTGCTTGGCCGACACCCTTGATCCGGCCTCACCCCTGCCTCGTGGAGGACAGGGCACCTGCGGAGGACCAGCTTGCCCCACAGAAACCTCCAGGCACGAGCGGGAGCCGCCAGGACACAGGGTGGCTTCCTTTTTCAACCTTTTTATTGGAGGACACTTTCTGTTTGCTTCATTTTTTTTTGTGGCTGTTTGTTTCAAAAACGCTGGCATGAGTAGTAGATTAGTAGTAGTAGATTAGACCACAGTCCTAAGACCACAACCCTGAGACCACAGTTCTGAGACCACAGTCCTGAGACCACAGCCCTGAGACCACAGCTGTGAGACCACAGTCCTGAAACCACAGTCCTGAGACCACAGTCCTGAGACCACAACCCTGAGACCACAGTCCTGAGACCACAGCCCTGAGACTAATCCTAAGACCACGGTCCTGAGGCCACAGCTGTGAGACCACAGTCCTGAAACCACAGTCCTGAGAACACAGTCCTGAGACTAATCCTAAGACCACGGTCCTGAGGCCACAGCTGTGAGACCACAGTCCTGAAACCACAGTCCTGAGACCACAGTCCTGAGACCACAACCCTGAGACCACAGTCCTGAGACCACAGCCCTGAGACTAATCCTAAGACCACGGTCCTGAGGCCACAGCTGTGAGACCACAGTCCTGAAACCACAGTCCTGAGACCACAGCCCTGAGACCACAGCCCTGAGACTAATCCTAAGACCACGGTCCTGAGGCCACAGCTGTGAGACCACAGTCCTGAAACCACAGTCCTGAGAACACAGTCCTGAGACTAATCCTAAGACCACGGTCCTCAGGCCACAGCTGTGAGACCACAGTCCTGAGACTGTGGCCCTGAGAGCCCAGTTGTGAGGCCACTGTCCTGAGACCATGGCCCTGAGGCCGTAGTTCTGAGACCACAGCCATAAGACTCCTCTAAAAGGCACAGTAAGAACTGAAAGACAGGACTTGGGAAGGGGACTGAGGTCCTAGACTCGGCAGAGAGGTCTCAGTGCTGCCCCCTGCCTTCATGTTTTTGTGGCCACGTTGGCTGATGGACAACAAGAGACACCATTTCATTCTTATCCCCATGCCACCTGGTCAGTGAAGAATCTTCTAGAAATTCTACCTGTAGGTCAAAACCACTTGGTAAGAGGTTCCCTCTTGGGATAAATTGACAGTATCAGGCGTATCAAAACCTATTCCTTGGTAGACCATGAAAGATACAGTCTTCATTGCCCAACGTGCCCCGGGAACCAGTGTCCCTTCACCGGTGCTAACCCCTCCTCGACTTTTGTTCGTTTTCTCCCTGGAATTAGAGAAGTGTGTGCTCATCGGTAAGAGGAACACCGTGGGAAACCTGCACGAGTTTGTCCCAGAAAGTCACAGCCGACCCAAAAGAATCCCTGAGTGTGCCGCCACACGTACCCGTACACATTTAGAAGGGCACGTTGAGTGGCCACAGAGGCACGAGGACTGTCTCCCCTGGACATCTGTCTGAACCCGACGCAAGACAGCCAGAGAGGTGGCAAGAGGCTGGGACTCTCGCCCCCTGGGCGCCCCGCCCCTTGCGTCAGACACCGAGCCCGCTGAGCACGGCCACCTCTCAGGGGGCACCCGGCAGCGTGCAAGGGGGAGGCGTGGGGCGCGGGGCTTCTGCCCACTGCATGAGAGGGGTCTCCACGGGAGCTAGTGTGTGTGCAGGGCACGGGCACCAGGGCGTTTTAGGTATGCATTCGTTTCCTGCGGGCGTTTCTCTGTTGTTCGTCCGTCCCTCTCCGTGACATCTCCTCTGTCAACTCCACCAGTGGTGCGCTCCTCGCCTGCGGCCGGGAGGTGCACCGAGCTCGGCGCCTTCGCCAAAGCAGAGACCCCGCCCGGAGCCCCGGGAGACCGGCGCCCCTGCACGGAGCCCCGCGGGGTCAGATGTGACGCCCGCACCCACAGCACCTCCCCGGGCCCGGCCTTCCGTGCGGAGTGGAACAGCCCGATTCTCGTGCCGGAAACCACGCAGCACATCATCGTGTGAGCAGAACGGCAGTCAACCTGGTTACGTGGTCATAACGGCTGGCACGCGCGAGGGGCTGTCCTGCGTGGCAGGCCCACAGGATCCGGCGGAATCTTCTCAGCGACCCCCGCAGCGAGTGTTATCCCGCGGGTGTTGGAGAGTCCACAAGTGCCCACGGCCACACGGGGCCACACGGTCCGTCGCGTTTAAGACACACTCAACCGGGGTCCTGCCCGACTACCAGCCTGTGCGCTGGGCGCCACGGCGGATCCGCTCCACCCGACCGTGTCCACACTGGCGGAGCGTGGCAAGCCGGCTTCCAGGGGCAGCTCTTGCTCATCTGCCACGTGGCGCTTTGCACGCCCGCAAACGGCCCTGACATCGGTGCGTTCTCAGGCACGCTCTGCACAACGGGACATGTCGGGGCGCACGGCAGGTGTTGGAGGCGGGACCGTGTCCTGCATTTTCTGTCTTGGCTCCGGTGCTGTGAGCGGAGCTTGGGGACACAGTTCCTGAAAGTGCACGCGCGAGAGGCCGCGTTGTTATCCTTCAGAAAAGCGCCGCCAAAACAGTCCACCCCGTGGGGTGAGGCTGGCACTCTGTCTGCACGGTGCCGCTCGTAGAAGCTTAGAGTGGTTGGCAGCTGTTTGGGGCTCCGTCCCCTTATTTGTGCGACACCAGGCTGCCACTCCCAAGCCGCCAGTCAGCAGAGGACCCACCGCCCCCGTGTTCGCCACCAGAGCGCAAGACCGTGGCCGTGGCTGGCTTTCAGGGGAGCTGGAGCTGCTTCCTTGGACGCTCGGGGTCACGGGATCCTGTCCGTGTCCCGTGAGGCTGACAGTGTCCACGCCCCCGAAGCCGTTTGCTGGCCCGGGAAAGGAACCGGTTGTCTCCCAGCCACGTGACCACATTTAGAAGAGAAGCAGCTTCTGCTCCGTCAGCTGTGCTCTCCCTGTCTGCCAGCTGATGAAACCCCTGAGGACGGGGCTCCTGTCACCGCCCCCCCCCCCCCGCAATGGCTGCCTCCTGTCTCTAGATACACAGACGATGTCACAACTCCTCCTGCCCCCGGACCCCGGCCGCGGGGAGACACAGCAGGGACAAGCGCCCTGGGCTGCCAATCCAGGGAGCAGAGAGGCAAGTTCTGGGCTCAAACCCTGTTTGAACTCTGGTTCTCTCCGCAGGAGTGGGGTCTCCTGGCGGCAGCGTGGGAAGCCTGACGTAGACTCCAACCTCACCGGGCGAGTCCCACAGACGAGTGAGTCCCAGGACCCTCCCACCTTCCCGCTTCTCCTCGAAGCACACACGTCTGTGCACACGGATGGCTGGATGATGGCGTGTGCGGGCCGCATCGGAGCCCGTCTGCAGCACAAGGGGTGCCCAGGGCCACCCCCACCGCAGTCACCCTGCACTGGCCCCTCACAGGCCAGAGCGTGTGGGCCCGGGAGCGTCTTCCCGGGCGGTTGAGACCAGGCCAGGTGGAACCTGATGCTTCTTCCAGAACGAGGCTGATTTTTATTGATTCACAAGGAATCTCACACCCCAGGCTGCTCTCGGGACAGACCGACAACCACTGAATAAAATGTCCGCAGAGTCAGAGACGTCCTTCTATAAAGACAGTTTCTCAAATACCAATTCATGAATGACCGGGGAATAAGGAAATAGCATGTTTCAGCTGTTTCTGTTCAAAATGGGCTCTTTTTGGACACTCCTGTCCACAAATCCCCCCCAGGGAGGCTCTGAGGACACCTTAGAACCGGGACCCCCGGGGTCAGCAGCTGACCACGGGACCCCGGGACCTGACTGGTCCCTCCTTACGAGCTCCCGGATGGACCGTGCCTCGAGACCGAGGCTCGGACGCGAGGAGGCCGGAAAGAAGGACAAGCCCAGAGCTGCCTCGGTTTGGCCCGGAGTGGCCACCGCCTGGCTCCTGGCGCCCTGAGCGCAGCCTGGGGAGACGGGACCCACGTGCCAAGTTTCACGGGGCCCCTGGGGGCTGGGGGTGCGGACCCGAGCACAGCACGCAGACCCCCGCTCTGCGGGAGCTTCACTCCGTGGAGGAAGACAGACACCCCCCCCCCAACACGTGCACGGTGTGTTGGCCAACGTCAAGCGCCAGGGCAGGACCGGGGAGTAGGAGCGCAGCTGGGAGGGGAGGTGTGAGAGCGCAGAGCGGGGGCTGAGGAAGAGCGGGACCACCTGCTCCGCTTTGCCGGAGACTTTCCCGGCTGGGCCCGAAGCCCCACGTCCCGGGAAGCCCGGCCCCGGCAAGCTGCCAGGAAAGGTGGCTCTCGAGGGAGAACGGCGGGTACAGACCCTGGTGCCCGGGGTCGGGCCTTGAGCAGTCCTGCCCGACAAGCTCACGGTAGCTCGCTCTTTATTCATCGCCGCTTCTGGAACGCCCCTGCCGACCCCCCCACCCCCCCCCCACCCCCCGCCAACGTCTTCGACTGCAGACACGCACAGGGCCTGACGGGCTGCCCAGTCGAGCCCCGCCAAGTGGGCTCGGAGGCCCCGGGGAGACGCTGGGCCCGCGGAACCGCTGTTGACCCAGAGGATGAGTGGAGTCCGCATCTCAGCCGGGAGCCCCAGGGACTGGAGAGGCCTCGGTGAGCCTCTGACGCCCTCCAGGGCCCATCTGGGGAGAGGACGCCATCGCAGCCCCAGGGGACATCCGGGGGCGGCCCCATCGGTGGCTAGCCCGCCAGCTGCCCTTTCCCATCCTTGCCCCCTCGGCCCGTAGACAGCTTTTCTCCCTCGGGGCCCATGCCCTGCAGCCCGGTCGGTAACGCCCGCCCCCAGAATGATCCCTGGTCCCAGAGCCGGATCAGCGAGAGGGGCGCGGCCAAGGCCCAGCCCAACCTCAACCCAGCTCGGGGAGACCGCGTCCCCGCTGTGACCGCGCTGGTCCTCGCCGACCCTTCGCTGCTGAGACCCGCGTCCCCTCCCCCCTGCACGGGCTCTTCCTGCCCCAGAGCCTCATCCCCATTTTCCACCTGTGTCCGGTCGGCTCACGACCCTGCATCCTTGGCTCCCCTCGCTGCCCCTGGTGGACCCCAAAGTCCTCTTAGAACAGAAATTTGGCTCTCTGCAACCATCTTTCTCCCAGGGACGAAAAGCAAAGTCTGGAGGCTCTGCCCTCGAGCCCGTCCTCCCGCAGGCCGGGCTGGTGTGATGCTTCCAAGGAAACCCACATCTGCACGTGAGCCACGCATCCCTGGAGGGGACCAGACCAGGGGCCCCTCGCACAGGGATCCAGCCCCACCCAGGCTGTGTCTCCCTGTGGGCCCTGGGGCTTTATTCTGTGTGGAAGGCAGAAGTCCTTACCTCTACTAGGTACAGAATAAATACCATGGGAAAATGAAATGGTATCTCATGCTACTTAGTACATGCATCTCTAAGTTTAAGTGCAATTTTTCTACAAGTTATTCTTCTCTCATTTCAAATCAGAAAAGCCCTATCTAGGGGCGCCTGGGTGGCTCAGGCGGTTAAGGGTCCAACTTCGGCTCAGGTCACGATCTCACGGTCCGTGAGTTCGAACCCCGCGTCGGGCTCTGTGCTGACAGCTGAGAGCCCAGAACCTGCTTTGGATGCTGTGTCTCCCTCTCTCTCTGCCCCTCCCCCACTCGTGCTCGCTCGCTCTCTCTCTCTCTCTCTCTCTCGCTCAAAAATAAATAAACACTAAAAAAAAACTTAAAAAAAAAGTCCTGTATCTGCTTATATGTTTTTCCCTGTAATTCTATTCCAGATGCTTTATCAGGAATGCTTGATAAGAGAACAAAAATGTTTATGGCCCTTTTAACTACAAAGGGAAAATTCAAGAAGAGGAAAATATCATAGAAATCGTTATAAATCTGTTCAGGGAAAAATTTTGCGATAACTAGAAATGGTAATTATTTGGACTCTGTGGACATTTACTACCAGACTAAGATGTCCACATTATGCACACAGGGAGACACCAGCATTATTAAGCTCGGGATTAACCGGGATTATTTAGAATTTTTCTAAAGTGTTCCCTATCGATCTCTCATTTATTTTCCATTATGAAGAGGGAGATTAATGTTCTTTTTCTCACTGTTTTGAGTTTGTATTTTATTTTAGAGAATTAAACATAATGGAGAATTAAAACTCAAACGTGTTCCCTTTCAATTCTTTGTGTTAATAGCAGAATTAAGAAAACAGGTACGGCCCTGTGCGGCTGGATGTTGTGTGAGCACGCTGACGCTGCCCTGTGCAGCTGGATACTATCTGGGCACGCTGGATACTGTGTGTGCAAACTGGATGTTATAGTGCACACTGGATGCTGCCCTGTCCTTATTAGATACTATGCAACACCTACTGAATATTCATAAAGATGCAAAACTAGAAACTAGGACGCTACAGCTTTTATAAAAACTGGGAGAAAATATTCGCAAATTATGTACCCGGTACAGAACTTGTACCCTGAATAAAGACCTCTCAAGTCAATATTAAGAAAAGAAGCGACCCAATTTTTTAAATGGGCAAGATATTTCAACAGGCACTTCGCCCCAGGTGACACACAATGCTCAGCATCGCTGGTCATCAGGGGGTGCAAACGTGCACAATAAGGCACAATGACACAGCTCTGGGACAGCTAAAATTAAGACAGTTGTGCTAAGCGCTGCTGAGGGTAAGGAGAAAATGGAGTTCTCCTGCATTGTCGATGGAAACGTAGAACGTGCACCCTTTTCGGAAAACGCTTTGGTGGTGCCCTAAGAAGCTGAACATCCAGCTACATGCGATCTGGTTCCTCCACCGCAGGTATCCACCCAAGAGAAGTGAGAACATATGTCCAGACAAAGGCTCACACACAGATGTTCATTTCCATTTTTATTTGTAACAGCCAAGGTAGCCATCGGCGGGTGACGGGAGAGGCAGACGGGCCCATCCACGCGGTAGAACGTTGCCCTGCAGTGGCACCGAGCTGTGGGGATGTGCCACCGCATGGATGAGCCACAAAATAATCTTGCTGAATAAAAACCAGACCCCCCCAAAGTGCACACTTTCTAATTCCATTCGCGTAAAATTAAAGGGCGTGAAAACTAACGTGTCCACATCTTTGGATCAAGAGTCACTTGGGGATGAGAGTCGGGAATGGAGGGGTCAGAGGGGTCTGGTTTGCAAAGGGCCAGAAGGAAACTTGCAGATGACCAGATGCGTTCATTGTCTTGATTGCGACGACAGCTTCACAGACATGCTTATGACAAAATTTACCAAATCACACGCTTTTAATACGTCATTTAATGTCAATTATACCTCAGTAAAGCTATTTTTAAAAGGAGCTTATCTGTTAGAAAAAGGGCTTCACACAGGAACGAGGAGAAAATATGAGGCAGGGGTCTATGCACCAGCTCCAAGAGCCACTATGCCGGCATGGTGACGGGGTCCCCACTGCCCACAGCCTGCGTGCGACCCGCGACGCTCGGGGAGACTTTCATCGCCTTACAAAAACATCCTCATGGACTCTTGCCTCTTACGGTTACCCCGCCAACACCGACGGGCACCTTACTGTGTTTTCCATAACACTGCTTCGTCTATACCTCCCCCTGAGCCTTTTGGTAATTGATGGGAGGAACCATGTCCACTCCTTTGGTCTCCTTCTGCTGCTAAGAAGAATAAGGTTCAAATGGCTGATGCGTCCAGAACACAAAACAATGATAACAAGTGTAATTAACAACTGATATTAATAAAACCTCTTCTAAGCAGCTGGACACATGGAAAATGTGTTTGCCGGGGCTGGGGTGGGGGGACAAAAAGGAAGCCAGAGACGGAAAGAGACAAAGGACGTGACCTTCTGCCACGAAAGTCGTGGACTCTGAGTGTAGCGGGCCACCAGAGAAGTGTGGCCACCCGCGCTCCAAGGAATGGCAGCACTTGGGGAGAAAGCCACGTCTGGCATCACGGAAACAAGACGGCCGGCAGGTGGGGAAAGTGAGGTGGCCTCTGTGTAGACACAGCCTGACTCCACGGGGCCAACCCCACGGCACCAGGACCGCTGTGCCCACGCACCACCAGGAAGGGACACACACACAACACGTCCCGGGTGGCCCAGGGGAGGCCCCGGCACAGGCAAAACGGGCACAGATGGCTGTCTGCAGCTCACGGAGGCACGCACGTGTCCATCCTGCGCGGCAAGACTCTACCGCGTGGGTGTGAAGAACCGGGTCCTGCACGGGGAACAGAGACCACGCAGGGGCTGCGAGCAGGGGTCACCCCTGTGAAGCCACAAAGCTGCTCACGTCGGGGACCTTGGAGGACAGAGCCTGGGTTGGGGGCTGCGTCTGGGCACTCTGAACATGCAGCAGCATCAGAAGGGTCCCCGGGAGTCACAGGGAAGACAGAAAGCTGTCCCCGAGTGTCCTGGGGCCCGGCCTCTCCAGCGCCCTCGGCCCGGTTACGTGGACCCGCACCTCTGCGAGCCCCTCAGCCGTTCTCCTGCCTCGGCCGGCCCTCAGCTGACCGCCCAGGACTCCCCTCCAGACGCCGCCCCACCGGCTGTTACCTGCCAGTCTTCTCGCCCTTCTGCACCTCACCTGGGTCGCCTGGGTGACCAGCACCTGCTCCGGGCCACCCGACACCACAGGAGCGGGCCGGGCAGCTCAGGCAGCGGTCCGTGGGCACGTGTGCTGGGCTCGCCCTGGGCCAGGTGGTGGCGCTGCTGTCTTTAGGCTTCTCCGGCCACCTGCACGGGGCCTGTGCGGCTCAGCCGGGAGCTGGTCCTCGGAGCTCACCTGGCCGCCCCTTGCTGCCTGGAGCCCACGCGCGGTGTGGACGGAGCGCGCCGTGGGATCAGCAGAGCCCGGTCCCTCAGGGCCCCCCGTCCGTACAGCAGAAGTGGCATCCCCGGGGGCAGGTCCGGCCACACCGCAGCCCTGAGCCCCCCCCCCGCCCCCGCAGGACGGACACACCCACTAGCGAGGCGTGGGGAAACTCTGTGCTGACTTAAAGCACCTCCTGTGCGTCCGGTTTTTCCAATTCTTCCATGAAAAACGTTTTCAAAAGCCAGAATGGTGCCGAGCTCAGCTGAGGCCGGCAGAAAGTCGCCGGGTCCTCCGGCTCGGATGGAGCCTGTTCTCCTGTTTCCCGGGAAAGCCTGCCCGCCCGGCTCAGGCGGGACAGCGACGTCCCCACTGTGTGGCTGACACACTGCCTGAGTGTCACCCGTCTGGTTCCTCCTGCCCAGAGTGTCCCCGGCATCCTTCCTGGTGCCCGCAGCTGCACATTCCTTCTCCCGGAGCCCCGTCACCGCGAGCCGGGAGGCTCCCTCCTTCCTGCAGGCCACGGGCACCGCGTCCCCGCCCCGGCGTTGGGTCCGCGAGCTTCCTTCCATTGGCATCGGACAGCAAAACAGCAAACCCTTTCCGTCCTGTTCAGTGATGTCATTCGTCATCGGGCGACGTGGACTGCGGTCACTCATGTGGGTCCTTCCTGTCACCGTCCGCACGGTTACAGGAATTAGCACCCCAAAATGAAGGCACAGAGAAATACTCTTTAGACGTGGATTTACCTTGGAGGACGCAGACCACAGTGAACACGCACGGGTCTGGACTGAACCGCGAGTCTGCGTGGTGTCTCTGGTGACAGTCTGTGTTAACGTCCCCCAGAGAGCTGGGCCCCTTCACAGCTCGCCCTGAACTCGCCGGCCAGTCCGGGAGGTGCTCGGTTCCCCGGATGGAGACTGAGGCAGGAACGCCGGCCCTCGGCGCTGTGCTGTCTCGCCGTGTCTCACTACTGTCCCACTACTCACGCCGTGGCCCTGGGCAAACCCCTCAGCCCTCCCGGGCCTCTGTTTCTGCAAACGGAGACCAACATCGGCCCCGCCTGCCGAAGGCTGTTTAACAGGCGGCGTCCGATACCTGAGGAAGATCCCGGGGAAAACTGGTGCTTTACTTTACTTAAACCCTTGTGTTTAAACGTCAGCTGTCGGGACCTGGTCACCGCTCTTCCTGGGAGGGGCTGAGTTGTCAATGACAGAAGAAAAGGGTATGAACTAGGTTTACCCTGTGACTTCTGGGGCCGAGAGCTGCAAAATCTATTTTCGCCCAGTGTTTCGGTATCGCTCCCGAATGACAGTGGCCACGCCTGTGCCGTGGACAAGCCACCATGTGTGTTCGCCTCCATTTCCACTTTTTAATTCCCGTGCAATTGTGGAAACGATTAAAACGTTCCAAGAGCCACCGTCATAACCAGCTGCAACAGTTCTCCCCACGCCTGGAGAAGCGTCCTTGTCGCCTGTGTCCTGACCACGCTGCAGACCCGGGACAGACCCCGCGCTCTCCAAGCTCGGAAGGCAGGCGCTCGTGTGTGTGCTGGCTTGCTTGCTCCCGGGGCGCCCTGCGGGCCGTGACGCCTAGGGAAGAGAGCGACTGAAGTTGCCTCTCGGCGGCTGTTCCGAGTCATCCGGGCCATCAGTCACAGGCTGTCGTCCCCGTCCTCGCGGACCGCAGCGAGGAGGGCCCGGCGGGCTGCATGCGGTCTCACAGCCAGCAACCCAGAGGCGGGGGTCGGCACCAGCTCAGCAGATGCTCCGAGGGGGACCCGGCCGTGTTTCAACCAGGACAGGAGGACAGGAGCTGAAGCGGAAAGCCACACCCGTGATGCGTGAGCTCCCCGGTTAGCGCACTGTCCCCAGTTACCTGCAGCCGCCGCTCATGCCGGCCACACGGGGAGCCCTGAATGCCAGAATTACAGCTTTTTCTTAGTCAAATACTTAGTAATGCTTGATTGGCTTTCCCCCAGGTTTAAATATTTCCAAAAATTTTAGCTTTATTTCAAGAATATTTAAGTATTTAACTACTACCTGCAACTCGTTTGTACTTTTTAATCTGTATTTTGAAATGCATTAAAAGAAAAATGACTTTGAAATGTATTTGAATGTAGCAATTTTTATCTTTGGTATCTATTTTGTTTTTGATAAAATCTCTATTAAAATGTCATGTACGTTGGATCCAGTGATAAAAAAACAAAAAGTAAAGGAACTTTTTATTTTTTTGTCTCCTACATCAGGGGTTGGCCCACATCTGCTACAACAGGACAAATGATAGGTAGGGTTCGCAGGCCCCTGGGTTGTGCCCGCGAGTGCTGACAAGCTGGAAAGAAGCCACAGATAATCTTGTTACAAAACAGGCACAGCTGTGTTCCAATAAAACTTTATTGATACAACCAGCCGAAGGGGAATTGGCCCCTGCTTTAATCGTCAGCCAATACAAAGGAAACTATGTAACTAACAATCTTGCTTATCGTAAGTGATGATATTAAAATCATGTCCTGAAATATAACTTTCATGCATTAGACATGAAATGACTCGTGGACTCTGTTGTCTTTGTGGTATTATTTACCCCAAACTGCTGACCCCTCAACAAAACATCCAGACATGCTCCACTCTAGTTCATTTCAGCCACCCTCGATACCGTTCTGTTCGGGGCAAAAACCTTTACATTTATTTTCCTATGTTGTCATTATGAGGGAATACTGGCCAAGGTGGGAAATACCAGGAGACGTTTCAATGGCACTTCGGCTCGATTTGCATTAAAATTTAGACATATGGTGTGTTTGCTTCCATTTGCTCTAGGGTTCTGCCCCATGACTGCTGGGGTCGGCAGTCTCCCACCTGGAGATTTAAATAACTCTGTTCCCGCAGTCACACTGACAGAGTTAGAAGGGCGTGCATGTGAGAAACACAGCATTATCCCCAGGCACAGGACTGCCCTCTCTCGCACTTGAGATTTCCCACAAACCGGTTCCGTGCAAGGAGGCCTGTCGGGAAGTCCATTAAATCAGGTCATCTCTGGATGCGTTCTCCTTGCACGACAGAGACCGGTGGACAGGCGTTGTCACCAGGCGGGGGCGGGGGGGGGGGGGTGGTTGTGGTGACTGAGAAATGGAGTATAGTTTGTCCAAGACAAAGTCACAGAATACATTTTTCAATGTGTAGCTCCTGTTTAAGCCAGTCTGTAGAGACGAAACTATAAAATAACCACCAGATTTCTCCTTTAAAAAGAAGTTATGACGTATAGAGCCAACTGAAAATCGATGCATCATGTTTGGGAAAATAAAGCATAAATATGTTTTAATTTGGACGACTCAAACTTAGATCCCCACTCACCCTTCAAGTATTTATTCTCAAATTTGTAAGTAAATATAGTATTTCAGGCACACTTTTTAATAAAATAAGATATCAATTTTTTTAAAGCCTGAAATGGAGACGTAGTGAATATTTATACACAATGTAAATGTAGAAGTCAGCTAAAATAACTCAGACTTCAAAATTTTCCCCCCGAATTGTTTGATGAATTCCTTTACAATGAGTGGGCACACTAAATAACTGTCAAATCTGCATCTTTTCATGTAGGTCCGCCATCACAGCTTCTCAGAAAATCTAGATGGGAATGTGTCTGTTATTTACCTAGATCCAAAGCTGATTTTTTTTTTAATTACCAAAAAAAATTAGTCTCACCTCGGTAAAACCTTCGTCTAGTTTCCTAAGAGAGTTTTGAGATCAGTAATAGTAATCCAAAAGAAATTCCTGTCTTTGGCGTGTTTCCTACATGCAGAGCCTGAGACAAGGATTTGAGTTCACATGAAGGGAATCAGGGAGTGAGTGAAGCATTCGGAGGAAGGAGGCGGCGGCCAGCGAGCACGGGCTTGGGAAAGCTCAGCTCCGCAAAGACCCTCTTCCGGATAAGGTCAAGCCACTGGTTCCAAGCATCGGGACGTGAACATATCTGTGGGGCCACCATCCCATCCACCACAGCCTCGAAGAGTTTGATGTGAGCAGCCGGGGCGACGCTGGTGGACAGACTGGGGGGGTGGGGCAAAAGAGCAGAGTCGGGTGTGGGAAGGGACAGCAAACCTTCTGTTGTGGCCACGTTCACTGTGAAGTGATCCTTGCACGTCCAAGAGGGACCTGGAGAAGAGACCGTCACACCGAGCGGCCAGCTCCTCACCGGTTTCCTGTGGTGGAGACCAGGGAACACCGTTCACTCCCTTGCACGTCTTTCAAAAGTCACTGGGCAACAAATGCTAAAGGAGAGAACGGTCCTTTCAACCAGGACCCGCTCGGGCGCCTTGGCGCTGGGAGGAGATGGGTCAGAAACGAGTTCCGCGGGAGCAGAGCTGTGACGAAGCCAGGGGGACACAGTCAGTCACTCAGACCGCACTCAGCCTCCTGCACCACGGGAGCCCCCGTCCCGGCTGCCCCCTCTCTGCTCCAGATTTCTCGGCTCAACCCAGAGACCTGTTCGTTCTCGTTAATGTCCACGTCTCTGCACACTCGGGCCATGAGAACACAGCGCCTCAAAACGCTTCCGCACGGGACGATTTTCTCTCGAGAGGACGTGCGGCACCCCCAGAGCTCCAGACGTCCACCCGCACCCGCCCCACCCCCACCTGTGTTTAAGAGCCTCCGGATCCGGCGCCGTGAAAGCAGTTAGTTAGTTTTCAAGACTCACTCTGACTGCCTTGCCTCTTGACTGAAGGTATATTGTTGGTGTCATCCTTGCAGTTTCCGTGTGCATTCTCAGTATCTATTAAACTCGAAGTTTGATTATAGGTATAACGAATAATTGTTCTGTCATTTACATTCTCCAAGAAGTGCCTTCATGATCTAGCACACAATCCGACTTCTCATAAATTTTCTCTCACACAGTCATTCGGTCAGATTCACAAAAGCTTAATGTCAGATGATTATTTCTGGCACTCACTCATCAGCGCCTCCCAAAAATCCGCCTTGGGATGTGATTCTCAGACGCTACAACTAGAAATAATTGATCACCGTGACATCGCCTGGCTAATGGAGGTTTTCATTTTGTTCTTTCAGCAACATTTAGTCAGATACGGGCACAATAGTGCCTCACATAAGCTGTGAGTGTTTCCACTGAGATGGAAGGACTATTCTTGGTCAACAGTAGGGAGGATTTAGCGTTTCAGGAGATGAAACCCCACTTGCGCCTTCAACCCACTAGTCTCTGTTACATAGTGGTGCTGTCACTGTCCCCCAGATCCTAACCACTGCCTGTGGCTGCACCTGGTCCCTCCCAGAAGGAAGGGAAGAAGGACACACCCCACTGGCTGGCATCGAGCACCCCGTCCTTCCGGGTTACATCACGTGCGAGGCAGGACTCGGGGTGCTGCAGAAACGACTGATTCCCAGGAGCGTGGTCTTTCCAGATGCCGTCTTTCCCGCCTGAGTGTAGTGATTTAAGACCACCGGAACACAGGGGCGCCTGGGGGCTCAGTCGGTGAAGCGTCCGACTTGGGCTCAGGTCATGATCTCACGGTCCGTGAGTTCGAGCCCCGCATCGGGCTCTGTGCTGACAGCTCGGAGCCTGGAGCCTGCTTCCGATTCTGTGTCTCCCTCTGTCTCTGCCCCTTCCCCCCTCAAAAATAAATAAACATGAAAAAATTTTAAAAAAACAAAGACCACCAGAATGCAAAGCAAACAGTGTATTGTCGAAAAGCAGACCATCCAGCCCGACCTTCGCTGCTTCTCCAGACCCAGTCACCACCCCAGCCCGCACGCCCATGCATGTACAGTGACAAAGCCGGGAGAGCCAAGTTACGAACACTTGTCGTACCCCCCTTTAGAATACAAACTTCCCTCGTGCGTGCCAAGGTGTCCCAGGGACTTCAAGCTGAGTGTGCAGGCAGGAGCCCTGATCCCACAGACCAGCGCTCCCCACGGCTCCCAGCCTCAGTTCCAGATCGGCGGGGAGCAGGGCAGACGTTTCCAGAGGGATCGAGGGCGTTCAGAGGTCGTCCCCGGCGAGCGTGAACCTGAGACAGAAACCCTAAAGGTGACAGTGAGCCACCGCAGTGAGCCCCATCCCTCCGAAGCCTCCGTCCCAGCGCACGGGGAGCTCTGCTCTCCGCTAACTCACGAGGCCCAGAGCCCCAGAAAGCAGAGCGGGTTCTGCCTCCGACTGTGGTCCGTTTCTCAGCGCTGGAATTGGACGTTAATTAGCACTTTATTTGCTGTGGTGCTCCTTTCTCTACAGATATTTCCTCTGGGGCCTGACAGCCATTTCCTGTCCTTTAATGTCCCACAAGTAATTGGACCCCTGGCCTCCCGCACCTGTAGGAACCCCGGAGGCACTGCTCGTGGGAGGACCCGGGCTTTAAACGGCACACGCTGTGCCCGCCTCCGAGCTCACGGCAGGAAAAGAGAGTTTGAACTGGGTTGACATCATTTTAATAAAAGGAATAAAATACTGCAAGATATAAAAATTAATTTCGCACGCGGCAGGCTGTTAAGGAAGGGAAGCTCGAGGGTTTTCCACTTTGGAAGACTGGAGCGCTCGTGGCACAAGCAGTGACAGTAAATTAGAACCGTAACACTAATTAAGTGCTTACTGTGTACCGGGCGCCGCCCTCCACCCCCGCGTGAGGCTTGCGGAAAGCGCACCGGGAAGCCCGCGGGGCGGAGGCACGACACGCAGGCGTGGCAGAAATGAAGAAGCTCCCAGAAGCACTTTAACCACGTAACTGTCACGCGCGATGGCATCGCCCCTCTGCCTGGGGACAAGCACCCTGGCGGGGGCACCAGGATCACTCAGGGGCAGTGGGGACCGCGCCCCCGTGGGGGGCCCAGGACTCTTCCGTCATGCCACGGAAGGTTGGGGCCCGTGAGCACCCTCTGGAAAAGCAAAGGAGGAAAGACGGCTGTTTCTAGCGTTTGTGTCGTAGTCGACTGTCTCGGCTGCTCCCGACAGCCCTCGCCCGGTGACGCTCGCCACACCGATGGTCCACGAAGCCGCACGCGAAACCGGCATGGAAGGCTCGCCCATCCTTCCCCGGTGGCCGATTCAGATGCTAGAGCTGCACTAGAAGCACCACGCCCCTTGTCTGCCACCCGCGTGCGTCACACTCGCCAGGGCCTCCGGGACCGGCCGCACGCGGTGACAGGTGGTCACTTTGTGTCCACGCGTGAGGCTTGTCACTCACTGACGTTAACTCTTGTTTCAGCTCAGAAGCCGCCAGGGTGAGTCATCGCGGTGCCTTCCGTGTTCGAGGACACAGGTGGTCCCCTCGCCTCTGGAGAAAGAGAACAGTGAGACTCTGTGTGCAGGGCTCCTCTGTCCAGCTCAGGGGACACGGCGAGCCTCACGGACAGCCGCAGGGACAGCCGCACGGACAGCCGTCGGGCCTGGCAGTCCTGACTTTCCCCGAGAACACCTTCTGCCTGAGAAGTGAGTGCACGTTTGTACACGTGTACAAGAGGGAAATGTCTTTTTAGTGGGAAAGGGTGCGGAATATGAACTATTTCTCCACGTCCCCTTTTCAACAGCGACTTGAACCTGTAGCTGATGTGCCGGGCAGTTCACAGAAAGGGGTGGGAAGCGGTGTAGACGCCGAGGTCTGGGCCCGGCACAGCCCGTGGGCACCGTGGGAAGAGCCGGCCTGGGGCACCCACTCGGCTGGGGCGGGACGGAGGGTTTGCTGAGCCCCGTCTACACACACACACACAGCGGCCGACGGTCCTGGGCCACAGCCTCCCAGCCCTGCCCGTGGCCGCTCTGTCTGCAAGAGGAGAAAGAAGGAGAGATTCCATGGCGTCACCACAGACGTGGAGGCCGACAGCAGCAGAGATCTCCCCTCTCGGGTCTGGAGCCTGGAACTCGGAAATCTGGTTCGGGCAGAGCCAGCCTCCCCCCGACCCCAGGGCCTCGACGGGAGTCCCCCTCCTGCCTCTGCCAGCCTCCGGCATGTCCACGTGCTTCCCTCTCCTGGGGGGACACGGCCATCAGATTAGGGCAAACCCCAAGGATAGACACTTTCCTCCCGAGATCCTTAACTAAATCTGCAAAGACCTTATTTCCGAACAAGGTCATATTCTGACGTTCCCCGGGGACGTGCATTTCGGGAGACCCTATTCAACCCACCACAGCCCGCCAGGCACAGTCTGTTCCCGAAGGAGCCGCCCCCGAGCTCCCGTTGCGCCCCCCCCACCCCCGCCCCCCCACCCGCCTCCGGCGCCGAGCACCTGAACGAGGAAAGACTTCCCACAATTATTGACTCCACCGGTTTCTGGGAACAGGGCTAAATGTTTTCGATTTCTATTTCATCTAATCCTCATGATAACCCAAAAGGAGACACAATTACTCTCATTTTGCAGAGCAGAAAAGGGAGATTTAGAGAAATCAAGTAGCTAGTAAGTAGCAGACGGGGCTTCACCGGCCCTCGCCCCTGCCCCGCGCAGCCCCCTTGGAAGGGAAATTCGGGTCAACTCCAGTGCCCACGGGTCACCAGCTTGGAGCGGGCGGGCCCTGCCGCAGGGCCGGGAGCACCGGGCACCCCAGCCCATGGGGCGGCCCTTCCCGCAGCACGTTGGGAGCCACCACTGTCCCATATGACTAATGAATCTCACAATCAAAAGCTAAAGTGAGTTCGCCGTAGCAGATGTTTTTACTCTGGGAACTACCAGACCTTTCTGGCCGCTCACTTATCCTTCAAGGGGATAAAACTCACCCTTCCATTGTGTGCTGTCACTGGAGCATTGCACAACTTTATCAAACTTTTTATTCTGGAAACTGAATTAATTTTCTGCAAGGGGGTTTTGTGCGGGTCTTTAATCACATTTACTGGGGAACATGTGTACCGTGGGGCTGGAGAGCCGATTACCGTTTCCAGAAAGGCCACTTTCAAAAGGAGATTGCCCTCGCTCCCGAGGCCTCCGTCTGAAGGTCCCTGGGTTTTGTGAAGAGGAAAAAATTAATTACTATTTTAATAACGAAGCCAAGCCTGCTGAAAATCCTCTTAGAGAGTAGCCGGATGACGTAATGGCTCGCAGGGGGGATATTGAAACCCGGCCACACAGCCTGCCCCCCACCCTTCTATTCATCCTCTGTAAGACGATACTGGCTGCTGGGTCGCACATCAGGGAATTAAAAATATAATAATAACACTGTTTTTTTCTCGGGAAGGGGAAAAGTTGGGGTCCTGGGGCAGCAGGCGGGTGGGAATTCACGTCCGCCCGGGGCCCGCGTGAGCCCTCTGCACGGCCCGGCACAGGAGCACGCAGCCGACCTCCGACCCGGGTCCCCGGCTGCTGGGTGCTGGGGTGTGGGGGACCCCGGATCTGAACCAGCTGGTCGTGGTCCGTCTTCCTCCAGAGCTCAGCTGGACACTGGGCTCTGTCCAGTCTCCCATCGGCCCGACGCGCCTCGTCCGGCTTCCGGAAGGTCGAGCTTGTCTTCTGCAGAATGCTAACATAGGGGTGTTTGATTATCTACCCCAGGCTCCCTCGGGCCACGTCCGCAGAGGGACGGGGTCTCAGTCGAGCTGGGGGGTGGTCCTCAGGCCTGCAAGTGACTCCCCGCACGAAACCCTCGCCGATTCTGACACTGCTTCTGGCTTTGCCCTGCTCCCGGCATCTCTGCACACGGCGTCCTCTGCCCCCTACCCACACCTCACGGTGCTCCGCCTCCTCCCGCCACGGCCACCCGCAGGGCCACCTGAGCCCACGACCAGCCGTGCTCGCTCGCAGGGCCAGCCAAGCCACGGGCCTTGAGAGACACACGGCAAATTGCGTGCAGGACACGTGGAAGGCAGGGGCCAGCCAAGTCCCGTCTTCACTGCAGAGCTGTTCTCTTTAAGAGAGAAATACTAAAAATGACCCGAGAGAGAGAGGGACGGTGCGGGTGTGTGCACACGTGTCTCTGGAGTGTGTGTCCGTGGGGGGTTCTGTGTGTACGTGGGCCTGAGTGTGTGCGTGTGCGTATGTGTGTGCATGCGTTCTGTTTGGGGGGGGGGGGCGGGAGGATTGCACCACACCCGCACGCTCCTGAACGCAAAGCATCACACCCAGACAAGCCTCAGAAATCAAGACCCGGCACGAGCAAACCACCGCAGGAGGCCACGGGGCACGGGAGACCCGTGCGCACAGCCAGACCCGCGTGCGGGGCAGGCCCACGCAGGCCCTGGGAGGCCGGCAGTGCAGATACGGAAGAGAAAAGACTCACCGCGGTCCTGCCTGGCTCCTCTCCTGGTTCGTCTCGGGTTGCTGGTAGCCCCGTCATGTGAATCTGGGGAGCCCGTTAATTTCTCAGCGAGTCGGGGAACAAATGAATCCACTGGGCTCATAGTAACGACCATGGAGAGAGCGCACACCTACCTGCGGGTCACCTGCACATACGCCTCCGCTGACTGTCAGAGCCACCCTGGGGGTCGACGCCGGACGTCCTCACACGAAGCCTCGGCATCGCGAGGGGGTCACGTGAGCACAGACCCGCAGAGGCCGACCGGAACCCCAGCAGCCTGGGTCTGGAGTCCACGTTCTGCCCGGGGGTCGGCCCGCCGTGGCCCCCACGCCGAAGCCTGGCGACCTCTCCATGCAGCCTGTGAACCGAGAGTGATCTCTAAGTGGTCGAAAGGACGCAGAGAATCAGACTTCATAACACGTGAAAATCATAGGAGATCGAAAACCCACTTCCATACACCAAGCTTTATCGGCAGCTCCCGCCGCACGGCACCGAGCCGAGCTGTTGGGACCGACACCCCCTGGCCCACAGACTGCACGACGGTCAGGTACCACGACCCTCCTCCAAACCACTACCTTGTGCCACCCAAACTCGTTCCAGATTTGGAATCAGACTCTTGTGGTTGTGTTCTAAGCATCCGTAAAGCCTCTGGTCCTAAGACCCAGACACTGAGCCATCCGGCAAGACGCGCCTGCAGTTAACGGAGAAGGTGGCCGTCAGACAGCTCCTCCCGTCGGAGCCACGAGACCTTCCCCTCCTGCAGCCACACACTTCTTCAGAGCCAACGGGAGCTCTGGGACTCGGCTGAACGGAAAGAAAATGTATCAGATGAACAAATGGGCACGTTTTATTAGCTGTTTATAACCTGTATTTTTTTCTAAATTGCTAGAGTTAGCATAAAAGAGACGTGTCATGTTGATGTGAAGTCTCCCAGTTAGGATTATGAATTCCGTGACAGCACAATTGCCTTGATATCAATATGTTTTTTCATGAATTGCAAAGAAAAGCAGGTGTATAAAAATAAAACTCACATAAAATATAAATTATCATCATGCGAGTTAATTCTATACCCTCAGGACACAATAGCTCACGCACTTTATATTTGCAAAAATGTTTGTGAGTTACTTTTTCAGATTTATTTATTTATTTCTATTTATTTAACATTTTTCTTCCCTCGCTGAGAGAACCCCGTGAAAGAGACATCTTATTTCCATAACCGTCCCTGGAGGACAACAGTCATAAAACGTCTCGGTATTAACCTTGATATCCCGGATAATACAATGCGGATCGTGTCATACACAAGGCACACGACCCTGAAGTCGGGTCTCCTCCGTCGAGGGGGCTGCAGAGGGAAAACAGAGCTGGTGACTTAGCAACGAAGAGAGCGCATGAGAACCCAGGGTGCCGGTGCCTGTGGCCGGCTGCCGCTTCTGGGGACTGGCGTCTGGGGAGGAGCCCATGGGCTAGGGCACTGTTTGCCCCCCTCACACAAATGTCTCACTGTGTTAAAAGAGACATTGCCCCTTTCATGTCTGAGACCTTCCCCACGTTGTCTCCATGGAAAAGAGCAGTGTGCAAACCCTCAGTGAGCAAACCTCTGTCTGTCTTACTCCAGAAACCGGCTCCTGAATCGCACCCCCCGGCCCCATGGGTCCAGAAAGCCTGGCTCTGGGCCTGAGTTTCTCACCTGCTCACACCCAATCACCGTCACCGACGTACTTGTCAGGGGACGGCTCTGAGTCACTGGCCTGGGGATGCCTAGAGGCCACACTGGGAGCAGGGAGCCCCGGGCTGGGAAACCTCCCACAGAGGCCCTCCCCAGGCGACGTCCAGGTGACCGGCCCGAGGTCCCCAGCCTGTGCCCACTGCTGGTGACGCCGGTCTCCCTCTACCCATACCCACGTGATGCACTGACCTTGGGGCTGTGAGCGTCTGCTCACAGAAGGCAGAGCTCCTCTCCTGCTCCCAGAAGGGTCTGTCCCACGGTACACTGTGCCCCTGGCCACGGTTCACTAACAGCCATCTCTACGGCCACCTCATCACATCGTTCTGGTCCAAGGCAGCCGCTGGATCCCGGTTATGCTGAGTGGGGGACTATGGCCGTGGAAGGAATACTACAGAGCGAACACGGCCCACACAGCCGCTCTGCCCATGACTGATTCTCACAAGTGCCGTATCCTCCCTCTAGGAAAACGTTCACACCGGCACTAGGCGGCCTCTACAACCAGGACCAACATGAATTTGCATCAGTCTTACCAATCCGTTTCCCTCCTTCTGGGACACAGCCTCTCACTGGAACCGTGTGAACTGGGTTTCGCTCATGGAGGGTGGACGAGTTGATGCAAAGAGTCTGTGTGAACCTCACACTCTTGTGTTCGCCACGGGCCCCACGGAAAGGACCCGGCAGGGCTCTGACCCCCCCGAATTGGAGATGCGGCCCCCAGATGGAGGGGCCTAGTGCCCGCACCTGCGCCGGCCGGGGAGGACGGTGAGGATCTCACCCGACAGGGCCTCGCCGCCGAGACGGCTGCCGACAGCAGGTGCCCCGACTAACCCAGGACACACGCTTTGCATCACACTCCCTGTTACTGAAACAGCTTTGTGTGTTCTCCAAAAATCTAATTCACTTCTTCTTTCCGTTTCCATTTTCAGACCAAGACGGCGAATGTGTATTTGGTCACCCCAGCCAGCATTGCTCCCAAAGAGCACAGAATCTATAGTTTTGACCAAAGAAGTTAAGTTGTGATATAATATGATTGGTATTTTTTAAGTTTATTTATTTATTTTGAGAGAAACAGAGACAGTGGGGGAGACGTGGGGCGGTGGGGAGAATGAGCATGGGAGGAGGAGAGAGAGAGAGACAGACAGACAGACAGAGAGAATCCCCAGCAGGCTCCGTGCTGTCAGAAGAGTCTGAGGGAGGGCTCGAACTCACGAAACCACAAGATCATAACCCAGGCCTGAAACGAGAGTCGATGCTTGAGCAACTGAGCCTCCCAGGCGCCCCTGAGATTTTAATGAACCGAATGTTGTCGATTTCAGCTTGAACAGTGGGTGCAGAAAAAGCGGCCCGCTGGGAAGCCTCACCGTCCCGCCCACTCGGTGACACCGACCACGTCCTGCTTCCATTATGCATGACTGTGTCGCACGAGCATTCCTTAGAAACAGAACTATATTCTGTGTCCCCGTAGCATCCAGGACTGCACTCCGCTGACACTCGATAAATATTTAATTAGTCCGTACGATATCAATTCTGCCCAAATACAGCCTCCGTCAGTCTTTTTATTGAGAATTCATTTCTTAATTATATTGATCACTCATATCATGTGCACCATAATTGGCTCTTTTCTTCTGACAATATATTTTTAATGAGGTGCTTCTGACCTCTTTGTACGTCTTCCAGATAGACTACGTCACGTGCACAGAAACATTCGCCGTCCTCCCTTCGATCCTGGAGAACCGGGTTTAAACTTTGAGGGGATATTTGTTGGTTCGCCCCCGAGGAACCCCATCCCGACTCTCTGCTCTCGGCTGACCGCGGATCAAGTGCCAACAATGATCATGACGTTCAGAGAAGGGAGCCGGGCCCACAGCCAGCAGGACCACTGACCCCGAGGCCCACTCTCCACAGTCCCGGTCAGACACAAGGGCGTGAGCCACAGGCTAAAGCCTCCTGCAGATGCAACTCCCATCGCCTACAGCTTCCCATAACTACCTTCACAAACGTGACCACGACTTAAATATTCCTTTGCAGTTCTTCTTGGGTCCTGACCTACTGGAGACGGGCAGGGCCGTCGGTGTTGGGATGGCCGTGGTGACCCCGTGTGCCCGCACAGTCTGTCCTCACCCACAGACCCTCCTGGGCCTTCGTGCCCGGCTCACAACCGCTCCGCATCCAGCCACGCTGTCCGCCTTTCGTCAAACACTCGGCCGGGGAAGCGGGCGTGTCCCGGCCAGTGTTCCCGAAGGAGCAGGTGCTGACCGAGTGGCTCCCCGGCTGCTGGGATGTGGGGCCTCCGAGCGGCTCTCCGGCTCAGCCGGGAGCCTCCACCCCCAAACGGCCACGTGAGCCAGCACCAGCGATGACTCCGTCACAGCACAGGAGGGCAGCCCCCCGCCTCAGAGGCCCGGTGCCTCTGAGTCTCATGTCTCCGGGCTCCCCTCCCCTTGGGAGCTGGACCCCTTCCCGCTCATTCCACCGGCCCCGAGCGCTTCCCTCCCTCCCTCCACCTGAGAACGCACCCTCCACAAATCACCGGAAGTGGGTTGTCTCCTTCCTAAAGGCCGGAAACAGGCTCCGGGACAGGGCGGCTGGACAGCAAGGGGGACCTGCCCCCGCGGGCACGGCTGGGGCTGGAGGCAAACAGGGTACACCTGCTGGCAGCCTCTCGGCCCCTGAGAAGCACGAGCAAGTTGCTGTGACGAGGGCCTCGGCGTGGAGAGGGCAGTCCGGAGCTGCTGACCCTGCAGAGACAAAGACACGGGTTCGGAATCAAAGTAGGAGTCAGAGCTGTGTCCCTCGGCTCTGTAGCAAGAGACCCACCCCGGTGCGTCCAGAGGTCAGACTCGGAACAACCGGGCTGGGAAGTGTCAGCCTGCGTGGCAATGGCCGTGGGCGGAGCGGCCCTCCGTGGGCCCTGCAGCGAGGGCACCCACAGGCCAGCGGGGCAGGACTCCAGCCGGCCAGCCGCGGGGCCGGTGCTGAGCCCCGGGAGGGACCATCCGTGGAGGAGGCCAGCCAGCCCCTCCTCCGCAGGTCTGAGGGGCCCCCTCCACCCGGGAAAGGCCGCGTTCCACCCGAGACGTGACAGACACAGATTTTGGGCACAGCTTGCTTCTTTCCCCAGCGCCGTGGCCACCGTCGGAAGGCTAACAGAGGCTCTGACGCAGCACCCAGGCTCGGGCTCAGATCGCGGGACCAAGGGAGCCGCCGACAGCTGCAGCGTAGGGCGCGAGGCCTTGTCGCCGTCCCCGGATGCCGCCGAGCGGCCGGCCAGAGACGACGCAGGGCGCAGCGAGACCCCCAGCTGGACTCGAGTACAAACAGTCTGATTATCAGGAGCTGTTAATTTCCCAAAAGAAGACTCCCAACCTCTGAACAGAAGTCTTGGGACAGAGTTTAAACAGAATTTAACTGCTTGGTCGGTAAGACTGTGCTCGCATTTAGCTAAAACAGCGCCCGCACACGGCCAGGCTGTCACCGCAGATGTGACCCCGAGCGTCCCGTGTGGCTGTTCCGCACGTCAGCCCTCAGTACACGGGATTCTGACGCTGGGCGGCTGCAGGCCCCTTACAGCCTGGTGTGACGCTGTTGTGCGAACACACACGTGTGCACACGCGCGTGCACTGTAGCCACCCGGCCCGTAGTTGTAGGCACGACACGTAAAGGGGAAAGTTCTTCCTCTCCCTTCCAGAAACCCCAATGGTCCGATGCCCCACCTCGGAACACGCGGGCCTCTTCTGGGATTACAGGCCTTGGGAACCTGTAGGGATAATGCTGCGTAGGGTTTCCCCTGGAGGCTCCCAAGGGCCCTGTCCTACTGCACCACGACCTCCGTCACGGCAAGACGCGACACGGCACGGACGGGTGTCCCAGCGTGAGGGGGAGCTGGAGGCCAAGCCGCCCCGCTTGCCCCAGCTCCGCGGCTCGCCCTTTGAGCGGCCTGGACTCGAACCTGGGTCTGCTGACGGCGTCCACTCCCCAGGGGCCAGCACACAGTAGGCGCTTAGCGGTAAGTGAAGTGCATGTCAGACCAGGAGACGGCAACGTCTTTGTTCGACACTGACGTGCCCATGAGCCGCTGGAGACTTCTTCGGCCGAGGTACATCCAAGCGAGGAATCTGCTCATTTCTCCACTTGCCTGACTCGTGTGCGAGGCCCGGGCCGGGTGTCTGGGGGGCGCGGAGGCCTGGCTCCTCGTCACAGAGCCCGCCGCGTGCCTGAGACCCGTGTCTGTGTGGCTTCGTCATCACTGAGAAACCGGAGAAAACTGCAAATGCGGAGGAGGGATCCAGGAAAGGTGCCCCATAGGCCTCCGTTCGCTTTCTATTTCGAGTTCAGCTGCCTGAGCAAATGTGCTTTGCAAGGGCGTTACGACGCCACTCAGGACCAATCTTGAGCACCGGGAGGGCCCAAGGCGCTACGAGCAGGGATATAAGACAAAAGTATTAGGAGTGAAAACACTAGCTAACTTTTCCATAATGAACAAACTCTAGACCAAGAAAAGTATACTTTAATACAATTTTCGTTACTCGTGTAGAATTTTCACCACTAAAAGTATAATAAACACTGAGAAGGAAAAAAGGTAAAACCATTTGAACGATTTTTAGAAGAACGTCACACAGCGACGATGTGATTGTTAACAACTGTCTGATGAGCCCAAATCAACAAAAAAACTAGTCCGGCTCGTTCCCTGAGCTCCGTGAACTGCCCGAGCTGCCCGGGCTATAAACGTGTCCGCCCGCAAAGGACGTCATTGGGCTCCGCTGTTTACAATAAGCTGTTCTGAACGATATCATTTATTATCATTTTTAATCTTTTATTCAGTTTTTAAAATAACAAGCCGGGTATTTCCTCCCCGCCGAGAGCAGCCCCCTCCCACCTCCCCAGAGCAAACCTGTGGGGACAGTCTCCTGTGCCCCCTTCCAGAGACGTTCCAGGGAGTGGCCAGCAAATGTGTGTGACTCCTGAGAGTCTCTTCTTGCCTCGATTCCGACACCAGCTCCTCACCTGGATGAGAGGACAGGAGTTCCAAAGACCCTGGGCGGGTCTGACACCCCCGTACCCGGAGGGGCTCTCTGACGTTGGCGGGTCCGGCATCCACGTACCGGGATGGGTTCTCTGACATTGGCGGCGTTAGGTCTACAGAGTCGCACAGCACTGAGTCGGTGAACGCGGCACTTTGCTTCTAAGGAGACACAGGATTAGACTCCTCTAGTCCCAGCGCTTTAATCTGTCAGCCGATACCTCACCTCACCTCGTGTGCGTTTCCGCCCAAGGACACCGCATCTCACACTACTGCTGATGTGCTCAATGTACCGCATGCCTGAATGGGGTTCCTCAGCACCACCCTTGGTGACGGTTTTACGTGATGAATCACCAGCAAAACACACGAAAGTATGAAGAACGTGCACTAAACAGACCGTGGAAAGGGCACGTGTTTACAGCAGGAAAGCCGACACAAGAAGGCAGAGCATCAACCTGTTCCACCTCCGCTGGGAACAAACACGTCAGCAAACCACACTTTTGCCCCTCTGTGCATATCCACAGATGACCACAGGAGTCCTGTGAGTGTTGACTTGGTCACAAACAGCGAGCAAATGAGTTCTCACACAGAGAATCCACAAATAATGAGGGTCAGTGGTCTATATCGTGTGTGTCGATAAAACAGTATTTGTGTATAATGTACATACATATGTGTGTGTGTATATATACATGAGTAAGCGTGTGTATGTATGTATGTATGTACATATGAGCATCTGTGTGTATATACATGAGTATATGCGTGTACATAGGCGTATATACATATGAGCATGTGTGTATATATACATGAGTACATGCATACACAGGTGTATATGCATATGAGCACGTGTGTATGCACGAGTATATGCGTGTACATAGGCGTATCTACATGAGTGCATGCATATTCGTATACATGAGTATATATGTATACATACATGAGTGTGTGAATATACATACAAGTGCATGTGTGTATGTGTGTGTATACGTGCAAGTGTGTGCGTGAGCACTGTGTGTGTGCACGTGTCCATGTGTGTGCATGTGCGTACATATACGTAACCCCACAGTATAGGGTTGCTCTGGGAATCACGGCAGACCACCCATGCGAAGCGCCCGGTGCCACGTGCCGATGTATTTTGGCACTTTCGCCTTCTTGTCACCACCGTCACCATCACCATCATTCCCTACGCTTAGCCTCATGCAAGAATTACAAGATGAGTCCCTGAGAGCAAAAGTGTTAACAAAGAAAAGCCCCCAGAGTGCCCTCAGACCCTCCTGGAAGCCGGTTTGTGGCCACGGGCTCCCATGCCAGGTCCCGTTCACCATTTTGCCCATTTGACACTCAACTCCGCCTGCCTCAACGTAGAAAGGACGGGATCTCGAAAGGACAAGAGCAAGCCCTTCAGGGGGTGTCAGCAAAGGGAGGAGTGCTCAGGGAGTGCTCCCTCAGACCCGGGCCGAGGACCTCCGCAGCTCCGCACCGTCCCGGTCCTCCCTCAGGCCTGGCGACGGGCAGCCCTCCACAGCGTCTGATGCGTGACAGGGGACGGTGTGAACCAGGGCCGTTTGGTAGTCGTCTATGGAGGACCTACTATGCGCCAGTTACTTTTTGCTGACCCCTGGGGACAGTCTGATCACTTTCTCCCTACGTTAAAACTTCTGAACCTCTGATTCCAACAAATCCAGTTCCTTCAGGAAGCCCCCACCCTGTTCCCCGAGACCACTGGGCACGTACACAGCCGCACAAAGCTGGTCACGCGCTGTCTGTTTTTTCCGCTCCCGCTAGACTGTGCACAAAGGACAAAGGCTCTTCTCGGGTGTCTGTGAGTCGGCAGCACCTGACAATGCAACTTGGGACAGGGTCCGCACACCCACGGTGACCATTCTCGCGTCAGCGAGCCTTGCCACCAGGAAATCCCCCAGTATACATTTTCTGGCTGAAACTTAAGTAAAATATTTCCTGTTTTATGGTAGAGAGATGGCTATAAAACTGTTCTCTATAACTTATGAATGAGTATCACTTAATCATTAGTTAGCTTTCTGTTCTCCAGGGTGAATAACCCAATTATTTACTTCCATCGATCAGACATATGCATGGCTCAGACCTTTATCTCCTAAATGTTGTCTTCATCCCAACTATCTGAGAGGTCAAATAAATGGGCAAGATGTCAAAAATCTGGCAATCATTGAGCGGATAGAAACAACTTCAGAATCCCATGCTACCTGTTCTAGACCCAGGCTACACTGGCTGTCTTGGAGGGGTTTAAAGGTAAGACTTGCCTCACGATGACTTTCTTCAGACAGCCTCTCAAGCTCAGTCTGCAACGGACCAGTCCGACCTGTCCTGAGTCTCCCGGCCACCGCGCACACAGCAGGTGCCTGAGAGCGAATGGCGGGTCCACAGGAAGTTCCCGCACATAACGTGGCGGTGCCGCGGCAGCCCAGCACACAGGTGCTCCGTGGTCTTCGGGCATGCTGCCTGCCCCCCACCCCCCGATCGGCTATATCCACCCAGAAAACGGCAAGCAATTCGCAGGCTCCGGGTCCTTCCGCTGACCCAGATTTCTGAAGGTCCAGCTCGTGAGGCTATAAACTACAATAACCCATTTCTAAAGAAGTCAAAGACGTTCATTAGACACCTCAGACATTTGCAGTGGGGAAACAGGCCTGGACCTTTACTCCGATCCAGCCCTGGGAAAAACGTATGGTCGTGCTTTGGTTTAAGTTCATTGAGTCGCTCCCTCAAATACTTTCCCGGACGGGTGTGTGTCCAGCCACGTTTTCCCGTCGCCAACGTTTCTTACATCGATGTGCCACCTTTTCTTCTTCTTGCCATTTCCTCCCTGAATCTGCATAAAATGTTTCTTTAGTTAAATACGGCTCTTTGCCCTCAGCACCGTCTCGTTGGGCCAGGCTCTGTGGTGCATTTACGCGCGCCGTGGTAAGCTGGAGCCTGGTGTCGGCCGACAGCTCAGGAGATTTCGGTTCGCCAAGGTTCGATTTTTGTGTTGTTGTTTCCTTTCATTCAGTCACCAGGATGCTGTTTTGACTAAGGGACTTGCAGTTTGAGGAAAGAAGCCTTCCAAACCCTGAGGAGACCGGAGAGGGAGGAAATGGAGAAACAGGCAGAGGAAAGTGACGAGTGCTTGATGGGAACTTTCAAGAAGGAAAGGAAAGGAAGCCGGTCCGAATGAAAGAGGAGGAAAGTGTCTGCACTGTATCCCCGGAGTCCGAGGAGTGTGAGCGGACACGGACGTAAGGGGGGGGCAGACAGTTCTGGCTCAGGGACCATCTGCTCTACGATCATGACTTGGACGGAGAATTAGCAGAAGTTACGTTGGGCTTCCCGGACTTCATTCCCCGTCGGGCGCACAGTGTGTCCGCGCACACGCACCCTGTGTGCATCCTCAGCCCGTATCCTAAGCTCCTGTCTCCACACTCCGCTCTGTCCTCGGCACCGGTAAAGCCCTGGGAGCCGCCTCGGCGGGGGTCTTGTCACCAAGGGCAGCAGCCAAGTTGCAGTCCTGGAGGCACCTTGCTCTGAAGGCACGTTCCTCCCGCGGCACCTGTGCCCGAGGACACTCAAGGCTCCCGCGGACGTCACCTCTGGCGTGAACGTTCTGCGTGCTCAGGCTGAAGCAAGAAGAGCGGGAGTCTGAGACTTTGCGTTGCGGGTGACCAGTGGTGAGACGCCCCCCGGCCCCCCCCACCCCCACGGCCCCGGTGCTCTCCAGACTCGTCCTCGGAGTAAGAACCACCTGAGCGGCCGGAGCCCCACACCCCTCGCCAAGTGTCCCACTCGGACATCTGGTGAAGGGCTCACAAAGCCCGTGCGAACACGCTGCACTGGGGTCAGCGCGCCCCGCCGTGGGAGCACACCTGCCACCCCCGTGTACCCCACGCGGCACCGGGGAGGCGCCCGGCACCTCGGCCCGAGACCCTCAGCAGGCGTCGAGAGCGGAGCAGGGACCTGGCCCGCCAGAGGCGCCCCTCGGTGCCGGCCTTCGCGCTAAGCCCTTCGCCACAGAAACGGGGCCTGGGCAGGTGCGCTGACCCCTCTCTGCAGATGAGGACGGCGGGCTCAGGCAAACTCGGCTGAAGACGTCGCGAGGTAGCTGGCCTTGGAGGGGCAGGACGCGGACCCCGGTCCGTGCCCCGCCCAGGGGCCATCCCTCTGCAGACGGAGGGGCCCAAAGCGCCGCCCGCCGAAGGCCGTCCTCTTGAAGCCCCGGGGCGGCAAGTAGGCCCAGACTCGGTTCACCCATGAGCCCGGGCGCATCACAGACGGGGCCGCAGTCCGGGGGACGGGGTGCCGTACGGGTTTCTTCGGGTTCCCTTCTGAAGAAGACGCCTGACGCGGAGGAGAGCAAAACAGGAGATGAGCTGTGAGTAATGCTTTCGGGCCGTGGGGACAGAAGGGGGGGGCAAAGGAATCGAGAAGGAGCGACAGAGCAGCCCAGCCCCGCGCGGCCCGCGCCCGGTGCCGCCTGCGCCTCGCGCACTCGAGTCCCTGCACGAAATCGCATCCGCTCAGAAGAACAGTTGGAGCCTCGGTGAAGGCCCCGGATTAACGGAGGCTGAACACCTCCAAACACCACCGAGCAAGTTCTGACAGCGTCTCGGGAAGTTTCTCCTCCGCGGGCCGGGGAAACAGCACACTGTCTCTTTAACGGAGTTGTTGTGGTTTTTTTTTTTTTTTCCTTTTCTTTTCTTTCTTCCTTTTTTTTTTTTTTTTTTTTTAGTTTAAAGATTACATTTAATATCTATTTCCCAGCAGTGTACAAACTGACATCATCTACTCATAAAAGCGGAATGCTTTGCTTTTTTAAGCTTCAAGCTGAATAACAAATTACCACAGATGACAGCGTAAAAGAATAACAGAATGGAATCCAAAGAAACTTCATTGTCAACAGAAGCCCCCTGCTGAGGAATTTCAATTTCATATAGCTAATTATCCCTGTCAGTTGGAAGAACTGACAAAAAGCATTCTTTGTTCTCTTGTTCTGCCTCCCGCATCTCACTCTCAATTAATTCCGGCATACAAATATGACTAATTGTCTTTGCAGCGTTCGAGAGCTCTGTATATAAATGTTCACGAACTGAAAATGATTGGGAGGGTATTCATGCACAGATTTATGATATGCGAGCACAATAGACATGCATAATTCAGGTGACCATGTTAGCGCCCTCACACACCCGCATCACAGAGATTAGGCAAGATTCTCTTTTCACATCCTGTTTTCATATCTGCTTGGTGACAATAACTCACTTTGCACCTATTAAAAGAGGAAGCATTATATGTCTGCTGTGGCTCATTGAAATTACCATGAACAAGATTATCAGCATTTAAATAACATATGGGCAGTGAAGTGACTTGGGGGGAGAGACAGAAAAATATTAGGGACTTCTTAACAGCACAACAAGATCTCTCCGTGAAGGTTAAAGTCTCGCTTTGGATTTCTGTGTGCTGCTGCTTGTTGTCTGGCGGATTGGCTTTGGGTTTTTTTCTGTTTCTTTCCTTTTTTTTTTTTTTTTTTTTCTTCCTTGCTCCTCGGTCCTGATCAGTGTTGTCAAAATGCTTCTCAATTAATGTACCTAATGCTCTCATTGTCTTTTTTCCCCCCCGAATACAAGCGCAGGCTTCTCTCGCTTATTTTAACTTAGCAACTTAGTTTACGCTATTTGTGGCAACATCTAAACAAAACACAAATGCGACTCCACACATAATAAGGAGGAAATGGCATTTGAGAGGAAAAATGCTTTTGTCACTGCAAAATGAATGTTTCGAAAAAAGCACACTTCTCTGCATTTTCACAAAATCATTTTTGCAATTATAATTTAAAGTTAACTCGAATCCAGAAAATGAAAGTTAGAGTCCCTTCCAAATGATGGCATCTAAATAGTCTGCTAAGATAAATCTATACTTGTGCAGCACATATAACAGTTACCACATATGTTCCATCGAATGCCTGATCTCAACACATAGTTTATTATCATCTGCCTTTTTTTGGTTGCAAAAAATTAAAAACTGAAGCATGCTTTGACCACAGCCAAGCAGCCTCTTTAAAGTTCAGAGCGTGAATGCAGTCACTAACAAGTAGACATTTTTTGGAGCCTAATCATATTGTCCAGGTTACTAATAAAGGACCAATATGACATTCTAAAGGGCTTAGTGTAAATTACCAAAAAAAAAAAGTGCTTTTGAGCCATGAAAGAGATTTTTTTTTTTCGTAGACTGCTTCTCCTGAATTTTTTTTAGTGTGGGAACTTTTAAAAGTGTGCTTCTGGGGTAATTTTTGTCGAGAAAGCACGATTCAAGATATATGACCTTTACACAGACAAACGTCCGCTGCTGCTTACCTGGAACAAAGAGCCGAGGGGCCACCGGGCTGACCTACCTTTCTGTTTCAAGAATTCGCTGCCTAGAATCTTCCCGAGCTGCAGGAAATACCCCCGGACTCTCCCTCCTCAACAGCCCGCCCTCTCGACAGCCTTTTTGGCTCCTGGAGTCCTGCACATTTGCCTCCGTTCGTGTTTACTGCGTGGTTCACAGAAGGGCTTGGGCCCTAACCTCAGACCTCCGTACTCAGGGACCGAGAACTAACGTGAATTTTAAGTATGAGACAGCGGAGTCTCAATAAGATTTGATTTTGGACATTGAAGTCGTCTGCGACGGCTCCCTGCCGACGGGACAGAGGCGGGATCGGGTCACGTCCGTTCAGAACCTCTATCTCTACATTTCTGGATTTCCTCAAGGAAGTCAAGTGTGTGTGTGTGTGTGTGTGTGTGTGTGTGTGTGTGTGGCTTTGCTACAAAAGAAGTTTTGACTCAATTCGCTCCTAAACTCAGTCCCCAGAAGAATTAACATCACGAATCCAAGTGGATCTCAAGTACAGACGAGGTCCAGGACTGACAGTCGTCACAGAGATGAACACAGAGCCTGGCCGTGTGAACGCAGTCGTTCCTCTGTAATACAGGAAGAAGTGTCCTCAGAGCAGACTCCAGGAAAGACGGGATGATTATCTTTCCCAAATAGCAAAAACCGTCATAAATGTCACTGACGAGCCACCCATCTCTTTGCCACGGTGACAAATATTCATGAACTTTGAGGCAACTTCCTGACACCTCAAGTTATCAGTTATCAGAACAAAACATTAAAACAATGCAGTAAATTAAAACTCAATCAAGAGAAAATGGGTTTGCTTTGTTCTCCAAAGATATTTAAAGTTGCCAGACTGAGTGGTGAGCTGGAGACAGAGAATGAAAGTCTAACAACACCACCAACAAAAGTATCAGAAGAAATAGCACTTTTTAGAGAGAACTCGAGCTCGAGGAAGAGCTGACCGGAGCGGCCGCTGACGGGGTGGCCTCGGCGCGGCGCCACGTCCCCCGGCCACAGGCTGAGCGTGCTGGTGGCACAGCGCTGTCGGCTGCAGCCGGTAGCACTGGGAGGCCCACCAGGGGCCTCGGACGCCCAGGAGGCCCGGAGCAGGAGCGAAGCTAGGAGGGCGTGGAGGGGAGAGGGGGGAGAGGGGCCAGCAGCATGGCACCCGCCGGGTGAAAAGCAGGGGAGGCGTGTGGATGGCGAGTGCCACGCGGCCCCGGGCTCCAGGGCCAGGAAAACTGAAGACCTCGCAGCCCGGAAGTCAGAAGGGAGCGGCGGGGCCGATGATCGGGACCTTCCTTTATGCCTCCAGGACGTGGCTCGAAAACCTGGAACCTACAGTGACTTCTGTGAACGGCCATCACGTATCTGCTTCCCCACAATCAAAACGACGCTAATGCTGAGGTCAGATCTCGCCAGAAATGAGTGCATCATGTTCGAGCAACTTTACGTGCACGGAAAGTGGGGTGACTGGAAATTCTGCTCTCTCCCGATGGCAAGGATGAGCTCATGAGAACAACGCATCACTGGAGAGACATCTCAAGGACTTGCAGAACCCGAGACCGTTTTTGCTGGAAGGAAGGGAAGAGCATGACCCTTGGAGCCCCACTGCTTTGTCTTACAGACGAGGAAACAAAGACCCAGACGGGTGCGCGCCTTGCCCAAGGACACCCCGTGAGCGGCCCGCAAAACTAGACCCGAGATCCTGGGGTTCAGCGGTGACATCCTGCCTCGTGTTGCTGCAGGGACTTTGCGATCGCCTGCCCTCTTTGCGAAGCTGGTGACTTTCTTCACAGGTTTTGCCTTGCAAAGCTGCTTCATCACGTCTTCTGCCAAGACTTTAAAAATTTAAGGTCGGAATAGAACAATTGATTGCTGGCCACTGCAGACCATATTGTATTCTGGCTGTGAGCAAGAGGAGGGCTGGCGGTGCAAACCTGAAGAACGCACACCAGAGCTGGAGCGTGTCGGCTGGGGGTGAGCTTTGATTAAAGAACCAACAGCTTTAGCGAGACAGGCATTTTGCAGTCCCACCTTGGGATGTGTGTAGAAACCAGAGGTGGTCTTCGGGCACAGCGTGGCGGAGGCCCTCGTGAGCACGGAGACAAAGAAAGGGTGTCCCCTCTCTGCCTCCGGAAGAAGCAGCTCGTTGAACGCGGATGCCACCACGCAGCTCCGGTCAGTGAGGCCGTGGCTCAGGCGGCATGAGAGTCACCCTTCTCCCCCCGCCGGGGAGACATGGGGGCGTCCTGTTAGAGGAAGGAAAGAAAGGGTGGTGGCAGGACGGCCAAAGCGTAGCGCATTACTCGGAAGCCCCCAGATAGTTTAACTGCGAAACTGGAAGTTTGCTTTTCTTACAACTTTCAAATGTTTACGTTAAGACCACTGTCATTCACACGCCGTTGTCAAAAATAGCAGAGATTCTGAACCCCCTTCACCCAGTTTCTCCCAATGATGACACCTTGTAAAGCCGTAGAACAACATCACAACCAGGAAATGAACACCGATATAACCCGTCAACCTTTTTCTAGATTTCCCCGGGGTTTACACAACTTACGTGTGCGTGCACTTGTATCATATGAGCACATTCCTCCGACCACCAGCACAGCCCGGACACAGAGCCACCCTATCTTCAGGGTCCCCAAGCTGCCTGTTCTTCCTCCCAGCCGCACCTCCCTCCCCAACCTCCCCCCCTCCCCCGGCCACAGCTAATCTGTTCTCCAGCTCTATAATTCGGCCTTCTCAAAAATGCTCTCTGGATGGAATCCTATAGTTTGTAATCTTCTGGGATTGACTTTTTCACTCAGGAGGGCACCGTTGAGGCCATCCACGTGGGTCCACGAGATCCGCCTTCTTACCGCTGAGGCCAGAGTTTGCTCAGAGCCATCCATCTGCGGAGGGTCACTGGTCGTTTCTAGTTTTTGCTGTTAAAGATAAAGCTGCTGTAAATATCCGCGTGGGGGTGGATGGGCGAGCATAAACCTTCTCTGGGATGCATGCCCAAGAGGCTGGGGCACACGATAAGCCCACTTTTACTGTGGTATGAAACCATCATCTTTTTTATTTCACCCGACCCACGTCGTTGTGTTCGAAGTGAGTTTCTCATAGACAGGCTATCGTTGGGTCACAATGTTTTATTTTTTTAATCTTTTCCACTCTCTCATTTTAATTGGTGTATTGGCCCACTTACACTTCAGGCAATTACTGACATGTTTGGGCACAAGTCAGTTTGTTTTCTGTTTGCTTCTTCTCTTCCTCACCCTCTGTTTCTCTCCTCTTGCTCTCCTCTGAGCTACCTCCGCATCTTTTAGGAGTTCTTCCTGATTTACTGATAGTGTCTTTTGGAAAATTATTTATATAGTTTTATTTTTTATTTAGTATTACAACATAAACACAGAGTTTGTCACAGTCCACAGTATCAACATTTTGCTACTTAGACTCGAGTACTGAAGCCTTCGTTCCATCTGGGTCCCTTCACGATGGTGCCATTTCCTCTGTGTCCGTCGTCGTATGCTGTTACCATCCTTGCTTTCATCATCAAGAGACACCGTATCAGAGTAACCTCCATTTCTTCCCTTTCTGAAGCCCCACACCTTCTTCTGCCACCATTTCCCTTCTCTTTGGAGACCCTCCCTCAGCCCTCCTTCAAGGACAGTCTTCTAGCAACAAACTCTTTTAGATTTTCTTCATCTGAGAATACCTTGATTTCCCCTTCATTGTTGAAGGGTATTTTCATGGGATCTAGAATTCTGGATCTGCAGCTATTTTCCCAGCATCTGAAAAATACCAAGCCTCTTCCTTCCAGCGTCCCGGGTCCAGACGGGACAACGGCTCGGCGGGATCTGGGGCCCCTGCAAGCAATATCATTTCCCTGGATGATTTCAACATTTTCTTCTTTTTGTTTAGTTTCAAGATTGCTTACAATGCCTCTTGGTGTAGTTTTCTTGCATTTATCTAATTTGGGATTTGTTTAGCTTCTTGGATCTGTAGATTTGTGTCTTGCCAAATTTGGAAGGTTGCCAGCAATTGTTTCTTCATATACTTGTTAAACCCTGTCCCCTCCTTCTCCTCCTCCGGGAATCAATGAAATGTTGGCAATTTTGTTATCTACCCATAGGTGCCTGAGATTTTTAAGTTTTTTTCAGTTTGGACAAAGTCTATCACTCTGTCTTTAAGTCCACTGACTCTGTCATCTCTATCTGCTGAGCCCACACAGCTGGATTTATTATTATTATTGTTATTGTTATTGTTATTATTATTATTATTATTATTATTATTTAGGTGATTGTATTGTCCAGTCCTATTTTTCCATTTGGTTCTTTCCTATAACTACTACTTCTTTGCTGAGATTTTCTAGTTTTTATTTTCATCCAAAAAAAGGTTATAATTCTTTGTTCAAGCATTTTTATGACAGTTGCTTTAAAATTATTGTCACATGTTAAATACCTATGACAAATGCTTGTCACGTGTATTAATGGGTGATGCATCTCAGTGTTGGCCTGCCCATCTCAGTGTTGGCCTGCCCTGGCCCCACCCCCTCGATGGTGACAGCGCCTCTCCTCCAGCTGAGACGACCAGCCATGTCTCCAGACATCGCCAAGTGTCACCCGTGGAATGAGAGCACTTCCTGTTGACAATCCCGGCTCTTGATCCATTGAAAATGCTTTATATACATCCAGATTTATGTATATCCAGGGCATTTTATTCTCCTGGAAATGCATCGAATTATGGAAAATTTCTCAAAATTACTAAAAGTTTGTGATAAACAGATATCTTGCCAGCACATAATGGGTCCACAATGCATCTGAAAGATGTTGTATGACCCAAGAGCTCTCTGCCGGCTGCCCTTAAGGTAGTGACACCCACCAGGGGCCCTAAAACATGCACAACATTAGGTGAGACGCTCACCTGGCAGGTAATAGGTTTCCTTGTGTATCCAAGCAGTGAGTTTGACTTTCCCCTTGGCATAAACAGTAACAAAAGTCTTGCCATTGGTGCCCCCAGCCCATTGCCCACCCCACCTCTCTGTCTCCTTGCGTCCAAGTTCACCCCCACTCACGGCATCTCTGCAAATGGGACCATCCCCCGTGGGATGTCTGGAGGTGTGCCTGCCTCCAAACATTTTCCATACCGGCCTGCCACCATGGAAGAGATTTCTACGCTGTCATTTATTCAAAGCAGTGAGTTTCCAGAAGACCTCTGGTCTACATTCATGGAATGTAAACATGCTACGTTCATGGAAAGAAAACACATAGTCACCCATTATCGAATTAGCTACCAGAGTCCCTTCTCTCACATCATAAGAGCCAGAACCTAAGGAACTGCATCTCCAGGCCAGTGAGAGCCGTGGTGATGAGGTAGAATGAGCTCTTCATCTGGGACCAGAAGACCAGCATTTGTCTTTACCCCTAACTGTATGACAGCTTCTTCCACAAGCCCCATTTTCTTCATATGTAAATGAGCATAATCATACTTCCAGACTACAGCTAAGTTTAAATTGAATAACAGGTTTATATGTTCTAAACCGTATAGAGTTGTTCAAATGTGTTATTACGTCTCACCCTTCTCAAAATTCCTATACCTTTAGAGTTGCAGCATATAGATTACTAAGACACATTATTATATTGTAACTCATTGATGCATACATTAATTAACTAACTACTTAGTAATGTCACCCAAACTACACTTTTAATGTTTCAGGTGGAGAGACTTTGTATCGAGATGATTGCCAGGTTTGGAGATAGAAAGATAAATAAGTCACGGCCACTGGTCTCAAGAAGTCCATGACCACTCACTTACTTTCTCGAACCAGTATTCACTGAGCATTATTATTTACTTCTATGAAGCACTGTCCGGGTGCTGAGGATACATGTGACAGTGATCAAGACAGCCCTCCCCTCAAGGAGCTTACAGAGCAGTAGAGGAGTGCAGTCTGGTGAGCACACCATGTGAGCGGGATGGCATGGTAAGTATTGTAGGAGTGCCAGGCATGAGGACATACCCCAGCCCCAGGGAGTCAGGGAAGGTTTCCTGTAACAAGCAAGGCTCCAAATACAAATAGAGTGTAGGCAGGTGAATATAGAGGGAAAGGTCATCTGGGTAGATGAGAACCAAATAAAATATGTAAACGTAGAAGGCACTAAATAAATATGGAACCACTGACTAATTTGACTGATTGACTGATTGGCTGACTGATAAACAGATAAACCTTGTTTGTAGGAAGCAGAGGAGAGAAGGGAGAGGAGGGAGTGAGCATATGCCAGGGTCTCAGCAGCTACAGAAAAGCCCAGATTAAAAACAGCAAGTAGCATGAAGGGTCACAGGACATGAGGACCCAAAAACAAACAAAACAAGACAAACCAGAGTCCTAAGCTCCCCCATCCTCTCTGTCCCAAAAACACAGGACCAGAACTAGCCCGGAAAAGATGTTGTCCATGCTGTTGGGTGTGCAAAGTGAAACACAAGTTCTCACCAGACAAAACACATGGTGACAAAAACCAGAGGCAGCAAAGTTAGTGTTCTCAGAAGCCTGAACCTGAGGTATCAGGGACACCAGATCCCAGTGCAAATTCAGGAGTCAGGGCAGGAAACTACATGTGAGGAGTAGGCCCAGGACTTTGGCATCGGAATTTGAGCGGGTGCACACACATTTAGAGGGGGAAATGTCAGTTCATGAAACACTTGGAGGGTTCGGCTGCCTTAACGGACAAGCGCATCCTCGTGTGCTGGCGGCTCAAGGGCATCGCACACCCGCGGAGGTGGATGGCCCTAAAACCCGCTCTATAGACAGTCACTCAACCCAGAACCTCAGCCACACGGATGCAGTGACCACAGCAGCTTACTTCATTAAGCATTTCCTGTGTGTCAGGTGCGTGTCCAAGTGCCTTCGTGGATTATCTCATCGAATGCTCACAATACACCCACAGGATATTATTATTCTCATTTTACAAACAAGGAAACTAACAAACATGCTGAGTAATTGCCCAAGGTCACACAAAGTCAGTTAGCTGGCACAGCAGGGACTTTTGCCGAACATACCAACAGTCCCACCCGTGCTCAGACACACAAACGTACACGCACACTGGGAAAACTTTGCAAGAGAAGAGGACAACAGAGAATCAAACCAGCAGCGTCCAAGGGTGTGTGGAATTAAAAACAGATACCTAGCTGGGCACCTGGACAGCTCAGTCGGTTGAGCATCCAACTTCAGCTCAGGTCATGATCTTGAGGTTCCTTGAGTTCGAGTCCCGCGTTGGGCTCACTACTGTCAGCCTGTCAGTGCAGAGCCCGCTTCAGATCCTCTGTCCCCCTCCATCTGCCACCCCCCACTTGTGCTCTCCCAAAAAATAAATAAGTATTTAAGAAAAAAACCACAACTTCTGGACTATGCCCCCCCAACCCCCATTGCATTGCTGTCCATGGTCCTGGAGAATTGCCGCAAAGCAGCAATTGGCCATGACTCCCAGACCTGGATGACTGGGGTCCTGCCCATCTTCCCCCACAGGAACACGGAACCACACGGGCAGGAGGAAGAGCCACTGGTGGGAAATGTGGAAGCAGAAGGAACCTTCTGGAATGTCATGGCCACTGACAGATTACAAAGGAGAGAGACAGCTTACTTTCAAATAACCACACATACTATTTGTTTCTGGGGGGGAAATGGAAAGAATCCATCTTCTTCAATTTCACTCTCAAAAGAAGGAATTCGCACAGCACTTTAAGAACTGCATTTGTGCAAATTTCCTAGCTTTTCACATTAGGTCCAAGCTCCCGGGTGCTGGTCTCTCGAGCACGCGTTGCCTTTGACACGGATCGTCCTAGTAAATAAAAAGCCATAATAACACCACATCAGGTTCATTCAAATGGCTGATTGCAGCCACTTTGCCTGCATTACTGCTTTTCACTCCATCTCCAGTTACGCGAAAGGTAAACTTTCCTTGTCTGTGTCCTTGAAACTTAAGTGTGCTGTGTTACCTCCTGGGCAGCTCGCTGAGCAGAGGAGTGAGGAGAGGGAGCCAGAAAAGACAGCAAGAGCCCCCAGACGGCCCGCTGCTTGTGTGCTGGACATTGGGCAGATGTACGGATAAAGCTGTCAGCAGTGAAAACACAAAGAGAAATATTGCTATTTCCTATTATCCACATTCTTCCCATGAACTGTTTGCCCAGTTGCCATGGCACAGGCAGTGAGATTTCATAACTTTGCTCCTGCCTGCCATGTGCTCATGCAACAATGTGAATTTAATCAGCCCAGACGGTTGGTTGGGTTTTGTCCATGTGAGTGGAATAAAACTTTTCTCACCAGCTAAACCCACAAAGTATCTAAAAGCCATAAATAATCGGGCACTCCTCTAACATGCACCTGCCTGTTTTATTTGATCAGGGCTGTGAGGACACAGGGAAACTGCACGGTTCCCAAGGGCTGGCTGCTGCTGGTGGCCAATGTTCCCCGAATGTACTTCCAGTGGAAAACATCCACTTTGGGTAGAGATGTATTATTTCCTAAAGGAAGAAATAATTCTACTCCAAGCAGTCATTTTAAATGGAAAAATCCTAAAAGTATTCCTTCCACAAGGCAGAGAGCAATCAAAGAACAGAAATAGGGAGAAATAGATCAGAAAGACTATCTGCAAAGTTTGAGAATACAGTGACCACTTGTAGACCATCAGATACAGGGAGGGGAGGCTGGAACCCACACCTTCTCCGGGACGACGGGGCACACGCTTGCCAAGCAGGGGTGCTCATGGCAGAGAACCCAGACCAAATTTATTCATCACACCTAGATGGTTTATTTGAGCTATTTGAAATTATTTGGATCTTTTCAGAAAGTAATCCGCTGTATTTAGAGATGTTATTGTCAACGTGATCAAAAGGAACTTTTTCCAAAAAATGGTAACCTGATATCTTCCTATCTCAAAAGTATGGTATTAGACCTAAATTTACAGAAGAGGATATTTAGATGTGTCTATTTGTATCTCTGTGTTCTACTGCAAAATTATTAAATTAAAAAATACCTGCGCTTCATAGTCAAATGACCGGGAAATTCTTCGTTGTGTTTTTAGTGCATTAAAGAGCACAGGACAATAATAACGACATTGAAACGCTCCTCTGACGCAGCACTAGGAGGTAGGCTATAATAAATGTATTTGCTGATCCCTTTTTCAAATTAATAAGTATATTTCTGGTATGCATTGCCAAAAATTGTTTTACTTGTCAGCAAAAGAGCAGGACAGACAATTGTTTAAGAGATTTTCAGTCCAGCTACAATTGAAAAGAACAGACTAGAGAGCCACCTGGAACTAACGGAACATTGTGTGTCAACGTCGCTTCAGTAAAAAAATCACAAAGTAATCATAAAATAAGCAAAGATCAAACAATGGGATGTCTGCAAATCTGTTCTTTCAGGGACAGGGCTCCGGTCGACACAGTTGTACGTTGATGAGGGGTGCAAATGAAAGATGGGCCCCCGGCAACTCGCGGCCCTGAGGAGTGAGGGGTGTAAGGACAGTGGAGCCACGGTGGCACCTCCTCCACCTACACCGTGCCTGCTTCTCCCGGCTCCTCTCCCTGTGACATCCCCATTCCCGCTGCCGCAGGGGACATAAGGGACGTTAACAAAACAATCCTGGTTTTCAGGGGAGGTGTCGCCAGCGAACGTTTCCTTTCACCTTGAACACGGGGGCCGCCTGGGGGGGCCGCTGGGTCAGACTGGGGCAAGATTCCCCCCAGACGGAATCAGGTAAGGATAGCCTTCCCATAATGCTGCTGGCATTCAATAAAATTGATCTGCTCATTAAAGCAAAGTAAAATCAGGGAAGATATCCTGAGTGCACCCTTTTAAATGACCACCAAAAAACGTTTAGTTACTTTGAGCGAACAATGGTCTAAGGGGAAAATTGGAGATTAAATACGTACTGCCTGGCACATAGTAGGTGCTCCTTATCGGTTCTGCCTTCTGCGTAGAGTTACACACGGATGAGAATAATTGTACCAGGAAACTAGCACTATTCTCTACTCTGGGTCGTATTTGGAAGTAAGAAGGTTGAGGAACTGTTTTGCTGCTGCATGCTGTGTTGTATGACATGGCAATGACACGCGTATTTACTACTATTTCCACGGAAATCTCCTGGCCTCAGCTTGTAGAATTTTGAGCAACAAGAAGGAAACGAAAGCTGGTCTTTACCTTCACATTATCGCCTTGGCCAAAGTCTCCACTGGGCAGAAAGGGAGGGAGGGGGAAGGAAGAATAAACAGGGAGAGGGGCGGTGATGAGGGCGCACCCTGGGGCCAGGCCACTGTTCTGTGTTGGATATTTTCGTCACTTTTCAGATGTGTTATTATTGGCACTTGCAAATGAAGGAGCTGAGCCTCTGGATGGCTAAATAACGCTCTGGCAACAAGTCAAAACGAAAAAGGCCTCGATCGGGATGTGTGAGACCACCTCACTCAAATTCTGGCTTCACCCCCACATGGCGGCCTTCCAGGCTCAGACCCTGTCACCCGCTGCAGCAAAGGGGTCCCTCCAGGCCTCCCTGCACCACCTGCCCCCATGAAGTAAGTAACAGACAGACCCAGTTAACAGGGCAAGATGGTGTCACCTCCCAGAACAGAGAACTCGTCCTGAAGGGGCACAGCGTTCCCGTGTGGGTGCTGCCCCCACAGCCAACACGGGCCCGTGGGCGCACAGGCCAGTCCGGCCCTCCTGAAGCTCCACAGGGCCGTCTGGAGGAGCTAAGGCCGCCCTCACACTACAAATCACTCCAGTGGCTTTCGAGCAGCAGGAACATTCCGGTGGCTTTGCACCTCCTTCGTGCTGCATGCCAAAGCGTGGTGAAGGCAGCCGGTGCAACTTCAGCCCCGCCAGGGAACATTCTTCACGCACACGGTGCACGAGCGGAGTTAAGCAGCATGACGCCAAGTCCAGAGCGCTGCTTCTCTTCTATGCTGCCCACATCTACATGTATGTGAAAACACCGGTAGACCACAAGCCCACTGGTGGGGTCTCCCTCCATCGTGTGCCCGGACACGACAATCCTCGGCAGCCTCCGTAATTCGGATACCAGGTCCGGCATGGTTTGCAGTCTCCCTGAAATTTAAATGGTTGTAATGAAAATTTTGGTTAAGCACTTCTGCCTGCTGCTAGGAGCGTGACCCTGCACGGTGGGATACTTCCTGTAATACAAGCGTGCTCCTTGTAGAGTGAGGGTGCTCCGTGTGCAGCGTAGGTGCTCCTTATAGAGCGAGGGTGCTCTGTGTGCAGCAAAGGTGCTCCGTGTAGAGCGAGGGTGCTCTGTGTAGCACAAGGGCACTCCGTGTGCCGTGAGGGTGCTCCGTGTGCAGTAAGGATGCTCCGTGTAGAGCATGGGTGCTCCATGTATAGCGAGGGTACTCCCTGTGCAGCGAGGGTACTCCCTGTGCAGCGAGGGTGCTCCGTGTAGGACCAGAACTCTCCACGTGAAGCAGGGTGCTCCCCGAACAGGGAGCGTGCTCCGCCTGGAACACGGATGCTGGCGCAGCACAAAGACGCTCCTGGGAGGAGCCCTGTGCTCTGCCCACATCGGGACGTGAGCTGCCACAGAGGCTTCCGCGTAAATCCCTCGATCTGGGACCCGACCACTTGTGTCCGTGTTTGCGTCTGCTGGCGCCACGCTAGCAAACCAGCACAGACGGGCGGCTTACACACCGAAATTGACTTCCTCACGGCTCCGGGGGCCAGAAGACTGAGACCCAGCTGTTGGGGGCACCGCTTCCCCCCGGGGGTCCTCCCGGGGGCTGACGGAGGACCTGTCCCGGGCTCCCCTCCCTCCCGGGCTTCTGGCCATCCTCGGCGTCACGTGGCAGGTGGATGCACCATTCCTGTCCCTGCCTTCGTGGACGCAGGGCATCTCCCTGTGTGCGTGTCAGACTCTGTGTCCGACTTCCTTTTCCCACAAGGACACAGTGGGACGGGACTCGGGCCCACCCCATCGGCCTCATCTGAACCGAACCACCTGTGGCCTCCTATTTCCAAAGGAGGTCACATCACAGGCCTGGGGGCTGGAGGCCCGGACTTGTGACAGGCCCACGTAAGAGGCTCAACTCAACCTGGGCAGGAAGTGGCCCCAAGACGCCGGGAGCCGGGAAGGAACAGGGAAGCGGGCGAGGGAATTCCGCTCCGGCGATCCCCGGAAGGGGCTGAAGGGCCTCGCCCCGGGAAGACTCGCCTGTCTACACTCAAGGTCTGAGCCCTAGGATCCTGCAGGACTCGGTTTGCCAGCTGGCTCACAGTGCGGGCCCCCGCTGCAACAGCGCCCGGCTGGGGCAGCGGATCCAAAGGGAACACAACCGGCCCACAACCCCGCGTCAGATGCTCCGAGCACGGCCACCAAGTGGTCCAGACTCCAAAGGGACGACACCCCCACCGCGACACCACTTGCTGTTTATGACGTTCTGGCGGGAAGGTGGCCAGACCCGGGGAGGAAGGGGGTCCTTCCTTCACGAGCTGCCCCTTCTCGCCATCTTTACCCCACCTGCCCCCCGGATCCGGCCCCATCCCGATTCCCTCTGTACCGGCGTGTTTGCCGGGCGCGTGGGCGTCCCCCCGCGTGCAGCCCAGGGCTCCAAGCGAGGAGCTGCCTGACAGCTCCTGACGCATTCGGCGGGGAAGGCCGGGACTCCTCCCCAGACACGGAGGAGAAGAGGGGCAGAGGACACACGGCTGTCCCTTACTGCGGGCCCGTCACCAGGGAAGCGCGCCGGGTATTCCGGAACAGCGCCCACACGGCCCTCGGAAGGGAAACCCGGGTCCCCGGCGGGACCGACCGGCCTTCAGAACGTGGGACCCCGCGCCCCGGCCCACGCACGCAGTCCCTGGGCCCGGCCAGGGCGACTCACCCATCCAGAGCCAGGAGGCTATTCACGCATCAGCAATTCACTGTCAAACGGCAAAGAGTTTGCCAAAGAATAATAGATACTTTACATTTTATGCATAACTAGTTCTGAGACCAGGGCTATAAAAGTTTTCTATTAACATGGAAGCACCAAGACAAGTTTTTTTTTTTTAACTTGATAAATATACATAGCCCCTTCACAATGGGGCCCTTGTGTTGCTAATGGGGACCCTTAATGGAGAGTTATATTTCCAGGATTATATCTTTATTCAGTTGCAAATGATTTTTGGGGGGAGTTTTAATACTCTGTTCCCGTCTATGAATAATAGTATCATTTGAATGCGGTGGACACCTGGCACAGCGAGGGACAGTGGGGGCTCTGCGCTGACCTGGCAGCGCTGGCTGCCAGCTCCGCATTTTCCCAGCGTTTCCTATCCGCCCCATTCAGCATCTGATTTCATTCTCCCTCAGCAAAATGCTAGACACTTGTAACTTTATTCTCCCTCTGCAAAAACTTGCTCTCTTGTGAGGGAAAAATCCTGGAAAAAAAAATTGTCTCTTATCAATCTCGTCTTATATGGAGTCCAGTAATTTGAAGGCTGGCTAAAGTTTCGGGAAAAACCTTCCAATTAAATACTGTAAAAAGATAAAATAACAGTGGCCTTGCGGCCGCCCACCAGCTTTACTGAAGCGCTCTTTTGTTGATTTATTGTACATTAGCCACTGAGCCGTGCAAAGAACATTACGTTTCAGAAAGAGCTATTCGTATGCGGCCTGCATCCACTCCAAAAACAATCAGGCCTGTATTGCGTTTTGCAAATTTATACCAGGATGTTGGTTTTAGAGTGCTTCCCTGAAAAGTTTTTCAAGTAAGTGTCTGCTTTCATGGGTAGGAGTGAGGGAGACACACAAACAAGCCTTTGTTTCAAAACTCACAGATGTGTGGCCGGGCCGGGCTTTGTTTTCTGTCTAAGAAGTATGCTCAGATTTTTGTTTTGAGCACAACACAGGATTGTACCAAAAAAAAAAAAAAAAAAATCAGCTTGAGGATGAATGTCTTGTATAATCTGAGGCTTTCCCCGACTTTCCCAGGGCTAAGTTTTCTGCTCCAAACTTTGGGTGTTGTGTAGATTTGGGGATCTTGTTTGTTTGTTTGTTTTGTTTTTCAAACGCAGACACACACGGAAGAGGGATTCTGTCTACTTCAGCTTCTAATGGCTTCAGGAAACTTCATTTCAAAGCTATTTGGGGGTTTGCAAGCTCAGTAAATATACTCGTGTCTGCGTCACGGTCTGCCTCTCACGGTCCCTGCGCGTCTGCGTTGTTCCAGCTCATCCGGAAGCACCAGGCGTGGTGTCACGGAGCACAGGGGACAACACCGGGTCGGACGCGAAGGAAGCTGAGTGACAAAATATTTATACTCCAAGCGCAGCATCTTCAGGGCCACAGGAGCAGTTCTCCCTCCCAAACAGCACACGAGATGTTTTCACCCACAGGGTCACACGTTCCGCTGCAAAATACTTGAGCATAAGTGGGGGTCAGGACCGGCGGCTGAACAGGACTCACAAGGAGTGAGGTGGCACGGCCGGCCTGGCGTCCGAGCTCGTGCAAAGGCCCCCGAGCCTCGTGCTGCTGCGGTTACCCCGGCCACGGGACCGCCAGACACGCAGGGCTCAGGCCTGGGTGCAAGTGCGCGTGTGCGGGGCCCCCCCCCCGCCCCCACCAGCCAGGTCGGGGCAGCAGGACGGGCTGTGCCAGGGAGGAGGGCCGGCAGGCGCACAGGCTGAGGGCGAGGGAGGCCCGCTCGGTTCCTCTTACCCTCGCCTCTCCCCTTGCAGTGGCGTCCCACCAAACCTGTGGGCTGGTCCTCACGTGGCGTCACTGCAGATGGGGGCACCGGCGAGGGTGCAGGAGACGGGGCGGGTGGACTGAGCCTCCCCGAGTTCCCGCTGAGTAAGGGCGGCTATAGCTCGGCTCAGTTATAACTGGTCGAGCACCTGGCACGGCTTTCTCATACTGTTTTAGCTCATTTCTTATTCCATTTAACCGTGGCTCAGACCTCCCATCACAGCCCCGCCAGGCCAACACGCGAGTCCGATGTTAGAGACGAGGAAGTGAACACCAGGGCCAGCAGCCACGGTGCAGCAGGGCCGGGTTTCGAACTCAGGTCTCTGCAGGTGCAAACCCACGCGGTCCGGGGCCTGCTCCCTCCGAGCCCCCAAGCCCAGAGTAGGAAGGGGCCTCTCCTCCCTCAGACTAAGAACGTGAGAGTGGAAGCTGTTGTGGGTTCTCTTCCTTTTCTCCTTCTTTCCCCCGGAAAGTGATTGACTCAGCTTCTCTCTCTCCCTGGGACCGGCTAATTTTGGCATTCAGTCAGTCTGTGCCTTTGCTTTCATTGTTTAAAGACCATGACTAAGTCGGGCTGTGCCAAATTGCACTACAGTGTGAAAATTTACTGCCGCTTTGTTATTCCAAAACTTCATCTTCATCAACTAACATAAATGTCCTGTTCACTTGGGATGCTCAAAGACATTATTAACCGTCTTTGAGATGCTAAGTGGGACATAACCTTAAATCCAGAAGGTTAGTCTTCTGGTTATGGGGTTAGTCTCTCAGGAGCAGACAGAACCAGGCAGGACAAGGAGCCAACGATCAGGCAGGCGTGAGACAGTCCAGTTACGTGTATGTGGTGCGGACACATCGTGTGCCTCCCGGTCCAACCCAGCATGAGTCTCCTGAGCTAACAGAGCCAACAAATACGGGGTTGTTTCCAAGGAATGTATTTCTCAGTGTCTAAGACGTGGTACTATTCAGTCTTTGCTGAAAACAATATGGGGGGGGGGGGGTTTGCACAGTTAAAGGAAATCCCCCAAATTACAGAACCTGCTCAGGATCCCTCCTTCCCAAGAACCCCGAGGAGAGGGTACACCCTCCGTATCACCACCCGAATGAACCACCGGAACATGCACGTGGGTGGGCAGGTTCTCTCCAGAGGGGACTGGTCCCCGTGTGTTGAGCTCACCTGCCCGTCAAATCCTATTACGTGTGGCTCAAACACCTGCCCCCCTCGATCTCTAATTTCTGACCGTTCGGGGCCTGACACACACGGAACTTCATAATCATTCAAGGTCCTCGTTGTCTCAAATCCGAGACTCGAGACTGGCTCTTAGGAAACTGAAACCCTGTACTTTTCCGATACGCTAGTTACAAACCCCACATCTCACATCTCAAAGCCCTGACCCCATCTCTCACATCCTCTAAGGATCAAAAGAGCACAAATCAGCCCAAGATGATAGGGACTGTGCAGAATGCGAATCTGGCCCTGCCTTCGGGTTTGCACTCGGAATTCCAGGACTCTTCCTGGGAACTGCGCACTAGACGTTCAGTTATGACTTAATTTATACGATTTCTAACACAGAAGCAAGGGGTTTCTTATCAGCTGAAAGTCAATTTTCCAGCCACAAGCCTTGTAATGAAAACTTTTCCTGAGTGTGGGACAAGAGTGAGGATATAAATCTGAAAGTGCAGAGATCCAGAATCACTGGTTTATTTGTCCTTTTCGAGGAAGAAACCAGGGGCCTCTCTCAGAACCATCTCTTATCATCTTTAACGACACACGTCCTCAAAGCCAAGAGGTCACACAGCACACACTCTGGCCCGGGAGCCCCGGTCACACTTGGCCAGGTGACCAAGCTGGGGTTGTGCCGACAGTCACACCTTCCTCCATCCGGGGCCCGGGCCTGGGGTCTCTGCCCGCTAGGGGCCTGGCTGGACCCGAGGCCCTCGCCACGCCAGCTGCCCTTGGCACTCAAGCCCCCGTGCCTAGCTTCTCACGGTGTCCACGGGACTCGGTCAGCCCCACCCCCTCGGGGCCGTTCCGGTCCCGTGTCACACCCCCTGCACCAGCCCGAGGTAACAAGCAGCCCATCTGGCGAGCTAATCCATGAGGCTGGATGAGGCCGAAGAGAGCCGGCCAGAGCCCCAGGTGCCACGTGGGCTTGTACACCGTGCCCCCAGACTAGGGTTTCAGCCACAGGCCGTGTAACCGCATTCAGCGGCTGTCGTCACCGGGCCACCCTCGCCACCTCTCCTTGGATTTATCAGCACATCCGCCAGCACGCTGAGCGGTCCAGAGAGCCCTTCCCAACAGGCAGCCCGAGAAAACTCAGGGACAAGGAACCAGGGGACACAGCAGACACGGTGCGGAAGCATCACAAGCAGCCCAGTCAGCCCCAGGTGGCTCCCAGTGTGCGCGCCGGGACTCCTGGGTTCCGGTTCTCAGGAACCCGCCAGGAGTCTGAGTCCCGGAGGCCACCTGAGGGCCACCCAGGGATAGAGCACCAGGCAGACAGCTCTCAAAGATGTGCCTTATCCTTAAACAGAAAATCACGTTTGGCCTCCTTATGTAGGACACGGACAGAATTCCTGTATGAAAGGCCTTTTGACGCATTGCTGAGAGCACAGAGAGGATATCTGTCGCGCCCCGGGCTCCAGGCACACAGCTGACGACGAGGAAATGCAAACACACGTGCATGCACACCCCAGCAACACTTCAGGGGCCTTTCCTGAGGACACAGGTGACGTCACTGCCCAGGGGGCCCCAGGGCCACGCACCAGCGTCCTGTAGGTGGCGCTGACCACACCAACCTCCCGCCTGGTTCACAGGGGGTTCCCCCGAACTGCTCCTCTGGGGGGCTGTACGGGGAGTGCCACTGGTCACCGAGGGCCAGTAACAGAGGGATCCCGGGACACCACCAGGCTCCCTAACGCTCTGTGGTGACAGACGGCCGTCAGGCGCCTGGTACAACGATACCACTTCTCAAAACGGAAAGCGTTGTGTGTGGCTGTCGATATCTTACGTTGAATTATTGGCCTCTGTCCTGACACCTGTATTTTAGCCAGCTGGAGTCCTAGGAAATTATTTTTATTCAGGTGACATCTATGATAAAGAGCCCATCAATAAATATTTTCCGTCTGAGAAATGTGCTCAATCCGCTCACTGGAACAAGAAAGTCACGCTTTGTGCAGCCTGCCTGGGAGTCTTACCAAGGACAGAGCTTCGTGGAAAACGCAGAGCAAATCTGTCAGTATGCTCTCCAGACCCGCGGCCACTGGCCCCCCGTCTGCTGAGGACCGGCCAAAAGGAAATGGTGTTTGGGCCAACACTCTGAACACGGGACTCGCATCTAGCGTCCAAGGTATGAGGGTCTGGGCGGCATGGGGCGTGCCTTAGCGTGCTTCCTGGGGGGGGGGGGCACCCCTCCTCCAGGCAGTGTGGACGGCTTCAAGATCCCCACCGTGCTGCTGAGAGAGATGGGCAGTTCTGGTCCGCTGTTGAGAAGCGCTAAGTCCCCACAGGGAAATCACAAGGCCGGCCCACATCCTCAGAGGCATTAGCAGGTAGCACCCATGGGCTGTGGTCAAATAGCACGTTCCCGGCACCCATTTCATCAAAACCAAAATAATATAGAATCAAAGCCCTCCAGGGCATTGTGGGGGCTCTCACTGGCAGAGGCCTGGAGATCCACATAGGGAGGTGGCCCTGTCGAGCTTATGCTTTATAAATCCGTCTGCAAAACCAAAAGACCCCTTCTCAACGTGGACCTGTGGTTTCCCGGACTAGGCGCCCCAGCCTCCCCAACACAGGTTTCCCAAGGGGCCTCCAAGGGTCTGGGGCGTGACTCATCAGAACCACACGTGGACGTGTGGTGGGCCTCGGGACCCCCACCCGCGTCCGGTCCACTCCCCTCCGGTGCCACCGTCCCCACGAATGGCAACTCCGGCCTCCGGGCTGCCCAGACCCGAGCCTCAGCTGTTCCTTTTCCCTCACGCCCCACGTCCCACCTCGTGGCATCTTCTTCAAAACGCGTCTGGACGATCACTACCCCTCACCACCCCCTCCAGGACCACCTGGTCATAGCCAGCATCCCCTGTCCTGAGATACTGCAGACACTGATGAACCTCACCGCACGCGGCGTCTGAAACCAAAGGTCTCGGTGATCACGGGGCCTCACCGTCCCTTAGCCTGGTTCTCCGGCAACCCTGCCTCCCGTGGCCTCTCTGGACTCACTTCCACTTGTGTGCCCTCGGCCCCTCCCCTCTGCCCCCCTGGCTCCCCAAGACTGCCCGATCATGCTCCCCCTCCCGGTCTCCGCACCCGCACGTCCACATCTGGTCCTCCACACCTGCCCCTGCCCTGCTGCCCGGAACAGCACAGAGGGCCGACCGCTCACCTAACCTGACGTGCACATGCAAACCCACCACCGGCTCCCTAGGCTGGCTTTCTGCGTCTGCACCTCTACATCGTTGGTTCCCTGGGCTCATCACCTACTGTCTGTCTTCCCGGCTAGAAGGTCCAAGAAGACAGGGACAGGTTTTGTTCACTGCTAGAGCCTCAACACTTACAGCAGCACCCGCACAAATGAGGAGTTCGGTAAGCATCTGTCGGATGGGTGGATGTGTGGATGGGTGAGCGGAAGGCAGGGAAGGAGGAGGGAAAAGAGGAAGGAGGGAGGGGAGGACGATAAGTGTGTTTCCGTGTTACCATCTCAGAGCCAGCGAGGGGACGTGGCCAGGACAGGGAGCCGGCAGAAAGTTCCGGGAGGCCTTGTGGCAGATTATACTGATAACACTTCTAGGCCCGAATGTGAGGCAGGGTGCGAGCTCACACGGGGATGGAGAGGGGGGCCGGGTTAGGCGGAAGCAGCTCAGGGTGGGGTCCCCTGTCAGACACAGCCCCGAGGTAGCCTCTCCCACAGACCCATCCAGGCACCAGGGTACAAGCTCCAGGCGGGAGGACACAGGACAAAGAAGACCTTTGCACCTCCAGCCACCGGTTTAGAGGCAGCCTTCACCATCCACTCTTCCCACCTGCACCTTTGTCCTCGGGGTGAAGGTTCGTACCCTCATCCTGCAGGTGCTGGGACCATCGGGACCCACAGCACGACCTTGCCGTTCACCTCGGAGCTTCAATGAAAGGTTCGGACCTCTTCCTACGCAGCTCGCTGTCAGAAAATCCTGCATTAATGAAGCAGCCAGGGCGACCAGAGGCGGCCCCACTTGGCTCACCCCTCTCGGGCCACCTCTTGGTGACCTCTCTGGTCCCAGGGCCCAGGCAGCGGAAGGCTCCGCACGCGATCTGAACGGGAAACCGTAGAACCGTTTCCAGAAACCCATGTTGATCTAGTGAAAATGTATCTTTCTTGTTACAGCCCCAAAACATCCAGAGAGTGGTTTGGTTTACTTCCTAGGACGGCTTCCAGGAAATAGCCACTCTCGCGGTGTCTATTTTATTGTTGATTACTTCTTGGTTGGGCGGTTTCAGATTTACAGGAATGGACGCTATTATTTGCCTATAACTCTCTGGGGTCTGTTTTTGGGCAAAGAGAAAAGGGGTCCTCACAAGAGGGAGAAGCAGCTCGGACACCACCCTCTGCACACCCCAGTGAGCTCTGGGGGTGAAGAAGAACGAGCCTGTCCACAGAGGTGCTCCAGGACACAGCATTTCCGTATTTCTCACGCCAATTTACGGCGACAGCTAGCGATCTTCGAAGTGTGCACCCGTAATGGCCGGTGACTCCACTTTCATTGCTGACTCTAGAGAAAGCCTCGCATGTACGAGGAAGCCATGTGAAGAACGGTCAGTGCAGAACCGTCACAAAGACAGAAAAACCAGAAATGACCCAAGTGCCCATCGGCAGGGGAACCCTCACTCCCGTGTCAACCTGAAGATGGACCGCCACACAGCTGCTGAAATGAGCGATGTGGGGGAGAGGCAGGGAGAGCCCGCGGAGGGGGTGACGCCTCCTCCAGACCTAGTGGGTGAGTGAAGCTCCCCCCCACACACACAGCACCAGGACCTCCACAGCCTGGTGGGGGGTGGGGGACGGGACGGGGGAAGCTCACTCCAGCAAAGCGTCATTCACTTCAGACAACACGATATTTGCTCTATTTTTAACTTTATGAAAAGCGGTGTTCCACAACCACGGGCTACCTGGCTGGTACAAGCCAAGCTGCGAACATGTGGGTTTTGCTGGAGTTTGTTTAACGGGTGCCCCTCCCGTGCTCACCTGGACACACCTGGAGGCTTCGGAACAATGACAGATGCCAGGGAAGCGAGACCACCTTCTGTGGTTTCACTGGTGATTTTTTACCTAATCGCTTTTGAGTGCTAATAATTCCCCAAATACCCTGTAAACCAACCCGGACTCTCGACTATCACACCCTGCCCGCGCGGTTGTGGGGACAGAAGGTCAAGTGCGTACAGGTGGCTTGCGGATGACGAAGGCGGTCGCTCTGCCAGAAGGAGGCGGGTGGAGGGCGGCTGCCCCACGCGGGGACCTCACCTTGCTCCCTCCAGATCCCTCCTGGCCCCGCGACTTGGCGCTACACTGGCCTGTGGAAGTCTGTGTTTGACACGAGGCCTTCCCGCCCCTAGGAAACAGACTGTGTCGAGAAGGGCGCTGTGCCTGGCGCATCATCAACATGCTTGACCCGTTGTTGCCGGTTACAAACCACAGCGTGAGGAGTCAGCCATGGGAAGTGAGTCTGCTTTGTCACTGGTGAGATCCTGGCACCGGAAGAGGGCTCCATCAGGGTAACGTAACACAATGACAGTTTCCCTAAAGATCACCAGGAAACAAGCTTTTTTCTTTGTAGCTTAGAGTCCGCAAGTTTCCCTACAGAAAAGCACAAAGTGCCCACAAGACTCCAGTGGCCACGTAGACCACTGTGCCTCGTGTGTGACCCACCAGCTCGTTACACAGCCCCGGGAAGGACGGCTGCAGCCGACACAGTGGACGTGTGGCTCGTGGACATTGTCCCCGGAGCCTCGAAGCAGGTTCCGTGGCGGCCAAGGTCAACGACTCCCTGGCTCTGCCGCCCCCCCTGTGGCGCCTTCCCTGGGTCCCGCAAGCGCACTTGTGGTCCCGCTTTATACACCTTCCTGAAGTTGTCCGTGCCGGCGAGAAGCCCGCGGGAGGCCTCCGGGTGCGGCTTTCTCTGACAACCGTACAAGGGCAGGGCCGAGCCGGGCCAGGGAACCGCTCACGTCAGCCAGCCAGCAGGGGCAGCAGGCACATCAGGCCCCAAATCGCAGGAAGCGGTGTGAGCATGACCTGCAAAGACCCCCCTCAGAAATGCCTGAGATGTTGCTTTTTTAAGTTTATTGATTCATTTTGAGAAAGAGAGAGACCGCTGGTGGGGGAGGGGCGGAGGGAGAGCGAGAATCCCAGGCAGGCCCCGCGCCGTCCGCACAGAGCCCGACGTGGGGCTCCAACTCACGAACCACAAGATCACGACGTGAGCCAAAACCGAGAGACAGACGCTTAAACGACGGAGCCGTCGACGTGCCTCAAGATCTGAGATGTTCTAACTCTTTCTTCCAGACTCTGCGGGCAGGAGCACCGAGAAGGTGTGGGGCGAAGCCCACTCCCGGGGCTGCGATGCTGGAGCTGAGGAAGAGGCACCCTGACACCCCGGTCTCCGCCCGGGGCCTCAGAACCGGGCACCTGCACAGGCTCTGGGCGAGGGGAGTCACACGGCACGCTGTCCCAGACAGGGCACACACTGACACGTGTGGACACCAGACACCAGAAGCGGTGTTCCGCGAAGCGGATGGCTTCGTCTCCGACCCGACACCCCCACTTTGAGGGCTGTTCCTCCTCCTGATGGTCCCGCCCCCTCCCAGACTCTCCCATCACACCGCGGCCCGCATCCTAAGGGCGGGGGTCGAACTGCGCTCCTCAGAGCCGCAGCCCCTGGGAGAACGTGCTTAGGATCACCCCACTGCCCCAAAAGCGGATCCACTGTTGCCTGGCTTACGTGCTGGGGCTCTGCATGAGGTGTTATTTGAATAAGGGCTTTTATTTCCTTAATCAATCCCCACCGTGACCCCAAAACGTAAGACAAGCATACTGAACGCGAGGGACCAGCTCCTCACCAGTGAGATGGGCCGCCTGTGCCTTTCACAGGACGCAGACCGGGGTGCCGTCCGAGCGCCTGTCAAGCCCCAGCCCCTGCATCCGCTGCGGGCCGGCCCCTCCACCCGCGTGGACACCCAGGGACAGGAGAGGACCAAACCAGCCAGCATTGTCCTTGAAGAGCTTCCCCTACCGTCCCCAGCTGGGCCGTTGTCTCCACAGACGGTCCCCATCACACCGTGGGGCTCTGCTCCCTCAGTGTCCAGCCAGCGGCCCGCTGGCCCTGCCGGGTGATCCCAGGCCTTGCCCTAAATGTGGCTGGTGGAGCCCGCTTCTCCCAGCTCCACAGCGGGCCCAGTTAGGTCCCACCCCCATCAGAAGGGCTCTGTGTCCCCCCCAAACTGGGGCCGTGTGACCCCCACGGTAACGGTGGGTGCAGAGGTGATCCCGTGACTCCAAGGGGTCTTCGGCATGACCGAATCTCATCTCTCTCCCTCGCGTCCCGCAAACCCGCCGATCCCATCGTCCAAACGCACTCAGGCCCTTCCGACCTCCCACTCTGCATGTGCCCACGCATAAAAAGCTTTTGGAGACAAACTCACGCGGAAGCAAAGCCTGCATCTCTAGGGACAGGGCGGTCGCCCGCTTCCACAGAGCACTTCCTCAGGGTCTCGTCTGTGTACCGCCAAGCCGACGGGGAGAGTGCTTTATACCTCCTTGCCGGCAGTACCACGGGCTGGACGGAGAGCGCCTACCCCCGCACTGTGTGACCCGAGGACAGGGCGCCGGTGGGCTCCGCGTCGCCACGTGACCGGGATCTGGAGGGCGCGATGAGGGGAAGGTGGCAGCTGGGGGCGGGCCCCGAAGCCGTCCGAGCCGCATCACGGAGGAGCTCGTGCAGGGTGGGGGAGAAGCGGTGCCCCGTCTCACGGCGCCGTGCGTCCTGCTCAGGTTCTGCAACTCGCTGCACGTGTAAATCACACACACGTCCACCGCTGTAAATTTACGTGACTTGATCTTCCGCACCGGCTCACTCACCCCGCCCCCGACACCTGTGCATCCGGAGGACGCAGCAGGGGCCCGCAGGGCGCTGGGACTCGTCTGTTCCGACGCTCCCGCCGCCGCTGCGGGTCTGGCCTCAGGGGTCCCTCTGCCCTGCGCTCTGTCTGCGACCCTCCCCACCTTCCCGACGCTCGGAGCCGGGAGCATACGAAAGGCGGTGCAGTCAGGACACGCGCTGCCGGTGACAGCACAGAAACTACCAGAAAGGAAGGCACGCGTCCGCTAGGGACCGGGCTGGATGGGCTGCATCCTGCCAGCACGTCGGACGAGGGGCTCAGCCCAGAGCGGAGGCCCACGGGGGCCCCGCGAGACGCTGCTCACACGGTAACCGTCCCGAGGGCCCAGACCTAACATTTCCAGCGGCAGCGACGCGAACGGGGACACCCCGCGGCCCCACAAAGAGCGGCCTCGCTTCCCGTTCTAAGAACCCCGGAGGGTGAGTGCCGTCGGCACGCAGACGGGAGCAGGCTCGACTTCCCCGACGCAGTGGACCCGGGTCTCCCCTCAGGGTGTTCCGGGTGCGTCCCCGGAGCGGGGGAGGCCCGGGGGCCCTGCGCGGCCTGCTGGCGGTGCCCACAAGAGGCCACTCCTCCCGCAAGCCGGCCGCCCCGACTGAGGACACCGAGCAGGTAGGCCCGGGGGGAGAAGGCGGGCGCCTTCGCGGGCGCGAACCCGGACACTGGAGCCTCCCCAGGACGGCGGCTCCGGAGGAGGGCGTGATCCTGCCCGGGAGGCCGCCCGAACGTCCCCCGGTTCCAGCACCAGGACGGCGGATCCGACGCCGTGCACCATTCAGCCCCGGCCTGGGGGGCGGCCCCGAAGGTGGCAAGGGTCGGGGACTCGGGCTCCGGCACACACGGCCCCGGAAGGAGAGCTGCCCTCCCACTGGGATCCGGTACGGGAAAGTCCCACAAGTCAACGTGGCGCCGTCCGTTGTACGGGAACCAGAGCCCGCGGGCTCGGCAAAAATGACCTGCGTGCCGCACGGCGCCACGCCTGATGCTCCGGGGTCACACACACACCTCCAGAAGCGAGGCCCGGCGCCACCGGAAGCGAGGCCCAACATCACCGGAACCGAGGCTGCGGCCACAGGAAGCGAGGCCCGGCGCCACCGGAAGCAAGGCCGCGGCCACAGGAAGTGAGGCCCAGAATCACCAGAAGCGAGGCCCGCCATCCCCGGAAGGGAGGCCCGGCACCACCGCCCTCCACGAGCGCAAGAAACAAGGTAAAGGAAGCAGCTCATGCCGGTGACCTTCTCCTGAAGCAGGGGCTACGGCTGACACGTGATCCCTGGGCAGGGGCTGGGGGCTTCCCACCGGGACCCTCAACCAACGCTCCCGTCCAAGTGAAAAGAAACTTCTGAAAACAGGACTTCTAAAGACTTCAAATGCCTGCCTTTAGATGAGTCATCTCTGGAGAGAGTGGGAACCCCGAGCTGCTGGAAAGGGTCCCGGACTGTGGTCGCCCTGCAGGGCACTCCCAGACCCCGGCTCCGTCCACACCATCACATTCACAGTCCTGCTTCAAAGCCCCGGTACAAGCGCCCTGCACTACGGGCCCACATGGTCAACAGTGTCCCGGAAAGCAGGCGACGGCGGACCCAGCCAGCTGCGCACCGAGGCGGGCATCGTGAATCTGGCCTCTCCCGAAGGCTGATTATGAGCACACTACCTCTGATGTCCATCCCTGCACCTGTAAAATGGGGGCAACAGAACCGACCCGACAGTGTTGTTGGAAGAATGAAAAGAGACAAGAAGCGTCAATCACTTGGTTCCATGCACCTGCCGCTGAATGCTTTCATCTTCACAGTAAACTCAGGAGGATTTTGAAGCTACTGCTCACAGACACATCTTCAGGGCGAGTCAGGAGGGGCAAGCACGTGCTGGGCAACCCCTGTGAGGGGCACATCCTCGGGGATGCAGGGAAAAGGACCACGGCCTCTCACACACACGAGAAACACACGACAAGCATCAGTTCGCTCCGGGGCATTTTTTCCCAAATGGTAGACCGTCGAGATTCAGAGTGAAGTATGGGGAGTAAGAGAAATAGGCAATGCGTTCAATGAATGGGACAAAGGAAGAGGAACAGGGCTCCTCCTAGAAGCGAGGCCCTGCACCACCGGAAGGAGCAAAAACGCTCCAGGTGCCAAGTGCCAGTGGGGGCTCAGCGGGCGCCCCGACCTCGGTCTGCATCTCCGCGGCGAGCCGCAGACTCGGGACCAAACCACAGAGAGAAGCCGCGGTGCCTCCGTGTTCCGTGGCCCCCACTCACTCTGCATCCAGCAGCCAATGTAGCCAACACCACCAGTTTCCCGTGCAGCCTCACACGAGCCCCAGGCTCCCCACCGCTTAGCTCAAGAGAGACCGTATCCACATTTGCACACACCAGGGAGGGAAGAGACAGCAGGGCCGCAGTGACGGTCAGATGGCAGACCTCTCTGGCTCTGCTGCCCAATCTCCACTATGCTTGGTTCCAGAAACTCCTCGTGAGAGCCTTGGGTGCCTATGCTGTGCCCAGATGGGCCATTCTCAGCCAGGGCAGCGCCATCAGGCCCCTCGGTGCTGGCTGGTAGGCAGGGCGGCTTGGACAGGAGACCACAGGACAAAAGTCAGGTTCTTGGACAAAACTTGGGTGTCCGGAGTCCTGATTCTCTCACGCAAGCTGACACCCAGCAGATGGACCCCACCCCAGCCTGATCTCCATCTAAATCCTCAGACAAGCCCCTCAGATGTCCAGATGGCCTCCAGCCAAATTTAGGTATGCTGGGGGAGGAGGAGGGGCAAGAGGGGCTGAAAAGCCAGAAAGAAAAGAAAATGGGATGTTAGTTTAGTATTTTGTTGCTGCCTGAGTTCTCATGATCGTTCACTAAAAATATTGTAATCAGAGAGGGTGGGTTCAAAATAACATTGCAAGTGCCACAAAGGTCTGAGATGTCAGATGTAACATACATTTTTCAGTTACACAGATCGGATGCCACGGGGAAAGCTCAAATCCACTCTCAGAAACCATCCACCACCTCCCTAGGATCTAATAACGCTCTGTGCCCAAAATGGCCTTTGTTCCCACCGAAGAAACTGAAGTCCCTTCGCTTATGTCTGGGCCTGCGCTACGGAGATGTCTATGCGTGTCCAAAGTGCACACACACAGGCCTCGAGTGAGACACCCACATACTGCCCCGAGTCACTGCATCACAGCCCCTCCGTCCCCATCCTTCCTGAAGGCATACGTTCCACAAATGGACACGCTCACCTCCGTTCCCTCCCGTAGACTGCGGCTGGAGACCCTCAGAGAAGCCATTGGTCCCACGTCCCTCTTCCGCAAACCACACATCTCGGAACCGAAGGACGTCTGTTTAAACACAGACCCTGTCCCGAGTGCAGGCCCCCCGCCTCATCTACACAGTCAGCAGGGCTCCGGAAACGCCACTGCCCGCCACCCAGAGATCCGCTCAGAAGCCCCATCCGCCCCTCTCAACTAACCACAGGACAGCAGAATCAAAGAATTGTATCATATTCCGAAGACTCAGCCCAGATGGGTCAGGACGCGGCAGTATTTTCTCCGAGTTATCATAACCGCTCCTGGAAGGTCCAGCCCGCCTCTGTGGCGCATCGATAATCAGCAGAAAGCCTCGCAGCATCTTTTTAAACTCTTTTTGCCGAAGTTGCCAAGCACCACGTTCAAGATGGAGCTGAGGGCCGGTAGCCACTTACTGCCGATGACCTGTCTCCTCACTGGAAGCCCTGCCTGGTGCTGAGGGGGGCGAGCCGGTGCCTGAGACGGGGCGGGGGTCACGTGGTGAGAACCGAGGGACTTGAACTGCCGCGCTCCCCTCAAGAAGCTCACTCTTGTTCCAGGGCTGCTGCGATAGGTGGCCCCAAACCGTGGGCTCCGTGGCAGCAGCGGGTCCACGTCCCAGCTCTGCCACGGCCTAACCCCACATTGCCCACCCCTCTGTGCCCAGTGTCTTTACGTGTAACGTGTGAATTATGTGAAAGCTAAAACCGACGTGCTGCTAGATTGCTCAGATAGTGCATGTCTAACATAGCATGAATTTAGTACATATTGACTGTCCTTCCTTTCTCTTTGGTTTTTGTTCAATCATAACAGCTATGCCACTTGACATCAGCAACACCAAATGTCCCCGGCTGAGCCTGCCTCTAAAGGACCAGATGTTGTCGACGCCGCTGACGGTGTGGGTGTCAGTGCGTCTGGCCCCCTCCCACGGCCAGAGTCTACGACCGGTGTCCCAGAACTCCAAATGGAAGTGTTTCTCAACCAAGCAGGTTGCAAGGCGTCACCCCGATCGGCCTCTTGAAGGTGTCTTTGCAGGAAAAATGCTCCCCACGGTCAGGAAAGGTCCTGAGACCATCTCGACCCAATGACATTCAGTTAACTAGAAGTAATGTGCCGTGGCCAGGAATTGACTGTCCCCTAAAAGAATGCAAAGAGGGTTGCCAGTGACAGGCCACCCCGCAAAGCTAACCAGACCTACAGCCTTTATTTTAAAAGGGAAGTGAGGACACCTAGCACCAGAAGTCCCTCATTTCCAAGACCGCTCCGGGAAAATAATCTGTGGATCGTGTTGGGGTCGTTGGGGGCGGGGGGCTCCCGGCCCCGACTCAAACCTCGGCAGAAGTGGCTACAGCAACAAATCAGCGGCCAGCGGCATGTGGATGGTCAGAGACGATTACGCCCCACAATCGGTCCACTTTCTGCTCAGCCAGGCTTAAGGGACTTTTGAGGAAGGCTCTTATTTGAGTGGTGGTCTCAAACCTCGTCACCACCGAGCACCCCCAACGTGAGTGGAAGCCTCTCCATCGTCCCCAGGTTCCTCCTCGCTCACAGATGGGGCGGGAGGCTGTGCAATTCCAATCCACTGCTCCCCTTCCACAGCAACCAAAAATGTTACTTCTTTTTATCGGCAAGGTCATAGAGCGCACAGCACCAGATGATACCAGGTCTGGGCAAAACGTAGGTCTTGTCCCCGGCCCCCCAGAGCCCTCTCTGGAAGTAACCACCACTGCCAGCTTCTGGAGAACACTACCAACAAAATGTGTGAACAGGATTTACTACTGAAACCATTAGCCTCCCGTGCCATGTGTTTGGCGGGGGGGGGGGGGGGGGGGGGGGGGTCGTTTGTTTTCTTGGAGATCTTTACACACGAATGTATGCAGAACGGCTTCATATTTTCAACACATCCAGAGAGCGTTCCAGAAAATACATATACCGTGAATTATTTACTTGGTCCCTTCTTTGTGGATTTTTTAGATTGTTTGAATCTTTTGCTATTAAAAACAGTGTAATGAATGTCCACGTACACTATTTCACACATGTTTAAATGCACGTATGTGATACTTCCTGTCCGTGGACAAGCTAGGTCAAAGACGATGCAGATTTGTAATTTTATTAGACATTACCAAATCGCTGCCACGGACACTAGTTACCCTATGACTAGCAACACACAAGGCCTCCTGTGTCCCTGTATTCTTGGCAAACCGTTGTGTGACCAAAGTTTTGGTCTTTGTGTATGTGACAGGTGGGGAAAATCTCAGGATGACTTTCATGCATTTCTCTGGTTACCAGTGAGGGTGGGTATCTTTTAAAATGCCTAAGATCCATTTGTATTTCCTTATCTATAAACTGTTCATGTACATTTTTCTTTGGGGCTGCTAAATACTTTCTAGTTTATTTGTAGGTGATCTTCACAAACTAAGAAAATTAGCCTTGTGTCTACGATATACATTATACATATTTTCCCTGACTTGTCCTTTGTCTTTTGATTTTGTTGTGTCATATTTGTCATTAAAAACTGTTTGATTTCAATGTAGTTGAGTTACTTAATCTATATTTTATGCCTTGTGGGTTTGGTTTTACACCTAGAAAGACCTTCCCCATCCCAAGATTCAGGGGGAGAAACACTAATTTTAGGTGGAACATTTTTATATAGTTTTGTGTTCATTTTTGATGCAAGTGGTATTTATTTTTAATGAAGGTATGAGATAAGGGTTCTATTTTAAAAAAGAGTGTTACCCAGTGTTCCAGTGTCCTGTTTCGGGCAGTCTATCTTTATCAATTAATAAACTGCAATGTACATGTGAGACTATTTCCGGACTCTTCTCTGTGCTAGTGTCTTTCCTTCCGATACCGTCTATCGCCCAGTGTTATTCAAGTACCACGCAACTCTACAGCCTGAAGTCTAGGGGTGCTAGATTTCACTTATCGGGCCATGTGTTCCTAGCCGAAGGCATGCTTTTCTATCGTTCAGATTTTCCTCTGGATCCCACACTTTGTTTTAAATTTCCGGACAGACCCAACGTGAGCGTTCTTTGTGAAGTGTGTCTCTTGGGATTTTTTAACTGTCGCGGTTGCAGATGGGCTCTTTTCTCCAGTAATTGTAACTGGACATTTTCGGTATATGTGAGGAGTATTAATTTCTATGCATTTACATACTGCCAGCCACCTCACAAAATCCTCTCATTTGTAAGGGCTTTTCAGTCTGTTCGTTTGTATTTATTAAGTAAATAATCGTATTTCTGAAAATAGTGATAATTTTCGCTCTTTCTAATTTTTAGGGCACGTGTCCGGCTCTCATCTGACTGTTGAAGCCGCATCTCCTGTAGGGTGTCACACAGCAGCCATGTTAACGGTTGTCGGGTTGATTTTCTCCTGCCTTGAATGGGACGCTCCCATGTTTTCCCACCACACACCATGTCACGTGGTTGAACGGACGTGTTCCGACACCACGGAAATACGTATCTGATCGCATAATAAAAAAGACACAGATTCGTGAAAGTGTCTTTTAATCACACCTAGTTCTTTTCAATATCTATGTAAATTTTTGTTCATATAGTGAACACTCTTAAAAAATATATTAACAGTGAGTTGTGGGTATTGCATTTTAGATTCCCAAAATAAATTGCCATTTGCAGAAGTTATATGATTCTTTCACTACATTACACACTGTATTCCCTAGTGCTTTGCTCAGGAAAGGTGTTCTCTTTCAAGTGAGTTTAGAGCTGCAGTTCTCTTTTTTCCTGCTAATTTTGTCTGATTTTGCTATCAGTTTTTAATCCATCAAAAGAATTCGGAAGTCTGTTCCCACATGGACACAACTGTGTCCTTGCCAACGTCTCTTTCTTAAAGATTCAACACAGTTGCTTGTGAAGCCAGGCTTGGCATACTTGCCCTATTTCTCTGGTTTCTCTATTAATTGGTCCATTTACATTTTCTATATCTTCTGGGCTCAGCGTCAGTAATTTGCACCCCCCGGAAAACTCAGCCATTTCCCGCAGGCCCCGGAACCAGCTGCACAACTCCATGCAGATCCCTAAGGTTCATTCGATTATTCAATTTCTAACTTTTCACGTTGGGTGATTCATTGATTTTATTTCTTATTTATGAGGGCGGGATAATTATTTAAGGCTGTGAATTTTCCTCTGAGCACTACTGTGGCCCATCCCTTCCAACATACCCTTTTTTATGACAGTGATTTCTGAGAGATTCTGAGATTTTGGCTTTTAGGCCCTCCGTTACCTCGGTTGTTTTATTCTTAATCTTCCAGGGAGCGAGACTTTCCTTTGCCTGGTTACTGTCTTATGACCTTGTGGTTAATGTTTGTTTTATGATTTTAGGCTTAATTTTTAGCTTTATTGCATTATGATCAGAGAACATAATCTGAACTATTGCTTTTGTTTTTATGAGATTTTGTTCCCCGTGGTCAGTTTTTACATGTGCCGCATTAGTCCTTACCTACGTAAAGAAGTTGTGAGCCTATTTTCAGACCGTAGCATTAGGTGAGTAGCACTCAGATCTGCCACCATGTGCTTGGCAGGCATCACCTATGTCTTTGCGATCCTGCTGTATTTGTCCGGGGTTGAGAGACCAGAGATAACACCTGTTACCAGCAAGTTTCTGCATATTCCCCCTGGGGTTTCTTGCACCCGTGTTTACTAAATTTTGGTGAATGGTATAAAATATCTAGATATTCATAAATTATGAGATCCTTTGATCACAATTGCTATTATTACAAAGTGTCTTTCTCTGTCTCCTTTAATACGTTTGGGTTGAAATTCACCTTGTTTGCTATGAAAATGCTCCTCGTGTTCTCTCTTTGTGTCTATTTGCTTGGTAGACCTTTGCCTGTCTCCTTTTTTTTCTTTTATTTTTTTCAATGTTTATTTATTTATTTATTTTGAGAGAGAGACAGAGTGCAAGCAGGGTAGGGGCAGAGAGAGAGGGAGACACAGAATCGGAAGCGGGCTCCAGGCTCTGAGATGTCAGCACAGAGCCCGACGCGGGGCTCGAACTCACAGACCACGAGATCATGACCTTAGCCGAAGTCAGTCGCTTAACCTACTGAGCCACCCAGGCGCCCCGCCTGTCTTTTTAACTTCAACTTTTCTGACTTACTTTGTTTCAGTGTATGCACCATATAACTGACTTCTGCTCTGTGATGTCAAAACAAATCCTTTTTCTTTTAATATTTTCATTTAGTCCATTTACAAATATAGATGCAAGAGATATACATGGTCTTAGCTTCCTTATCACATTTCAGGATGTGCTTTCTGTTTTTAGTGCCTATTCCTCTCACTATATGTTCAGTGTTTGCTTTGCTTTCTGTGTGTTTCCATACGCAGAAAGACTTGCATTTTTAGCATTTTTAACAAAAAAACTTATATACTTGTTGCTTTTAGGGAGTTTTTATTGGGTCCTACCATAAGCAAGAATGAAATTAGGGTATTTTTACTTTTTGGTGCCTTCACGGCACGTCACCATCCACTTAAAGCTGATTGTACTTTATTATTTTTTTCTAGTATTTACCCTGTTGTCTTGAAATGGAATTTACACGTACACGTGTTCATGTTGGACACTGCTCAACTTCAGGGAAGGTCAGTCAACAGCTCAGATACATCTGTGCTTGCATGACTTTTATGTTCTTATAAAAGACCATGGAACCAAAGTTCCGATACCACCTCCCACCTTCCCTTCCTCCTCTACTCTCAAATTTTGCTCTGTGATGTCTGCATTTTTAGATTTTATAACATTTGCCTTCCGTCTCCTACCCAGCCATGCCCCATCTTTTAATCTTCCAGTTAGATGAACTTTGCACCCAATGTCTGTCTTTCGCAGATAGTTTCTTCATTTGTCTCTCTCTTGGCCGGAGTTCATCACAGCTAACTTTAAAATGGGTTACGAAAATGTATTAATTTAGTTATCGCAAATTCAAAGTATTTGTCTTTATTGTCTTCACACTCGACTCATAGTTCGCCTGTGTACAAAATTACCGATTCCCATTTTTCTTCTTTTGAGGGCATCATAGTGATGGCCCAGCTCTGTTCCAGTGCACAGTTGTCTCAGAGACGTCTGACACTAGTCACACAATTTTTCCAGGTGGGTATTTTGTGGGTTTTTTGTTCTGGAAGCCCAGGCACTATTTCTTTGTCTTTGAAATCCAATAACATTATTGGAGTAGGTTCCTGTCTTGATTGCTCTATGCTGTTTTATACTGGGACAATCTAAAACTTCAAGGTTTCTTTTTATTCTAGGGGGAAAAAATAATTCTATTTTACAATATAACTTATTATCTTTTTCATCAAAATTAGTTACGCATATTTTATACCTTATTTCCCATATTGCTACAGCTCTAATTTCTGTCTCTTCCCTTTAACATCATCTTCATTTTCACTTGCTCTCGCTTACCTTCCTGCTTCTGCTCTGCGTGTCCTTTCTAGAACTCAGTAGTATCCAGCCTAATTTACGCTCCTTCCAATGTGGCCTTGGTTTTTGTGATGTTTTTACTTTCCCACCTCCTTCACGAGCTCTAACAAATTGTGCGTTATCTCCTTCTTTGCCTTATTATACTTGCTCTTAGACCCACTGTCTCCTCTTCGACCTCTTGTTTTGTGAAAGTGATTGCTTCAGGAAATACGTATCTGTTTTTAAGCCATAAAAATATACTTTGTCACAATTTCCATCTGCTCTATGACTTTTTTTTTTACTTTATTGAGGTATGATTGACATGTAAAAAGCTGTAGGTATTTAATGTGTGCAACTCAATGAGTGTGAGACTAAGTATCCATCCGTGAAACCGTCATCACTCAAGGCCACAGACATACCCATCCATTCCCAAAGTTTCTTCCACTGATTATTATTATGTGTGTGTGTGTGTGTGTGTGTGTGTGTGTGTGGTTAAGAACACTTAAGATCTACCCTCCCAGCAAAAGTTAAGTCTATCATACAGTATTGCTAGCTATAGGCACTACGTATGCTAGATCTCTGGAATGTATTCATCCTCCAGAAATGGAAGTCTACACCCTTTGACCGTTACCTCCCCACCCCTTTCCCCCAGCCCCCCGAACACACAGCTCTGCTCTCTGCTTTTATGAATCTGACCATTTTAGATTCCCAGAGAAGTAAGGTCATACAGTCTCTGTCTTTCTGTGTCTGGCTTATTTCGCTTAGCACAGCGTCTTCCACGTTTGCCCATTTATTCGTGTTCTACGTCAGTGGACATGTTTCCATGTCGTGCCTAGGGTGGATCATGTTGCCATGAACTAGGAGTGCCGGTATCTCTTCAAGATCTTTGTTTCAACTCCTTTGGATAAATTCCCAAAAGTGGAATTGCTGGGTAGCTTTATTTTTCATTTTTTGAGGAATCGCCATACTGTTTTCCACAGTGGCTGCACAAATTCGCATTTCTACCAACAGTGCTCAAGGATTCCCTTTGCCCCACCTCTTTGCCAACACCTATTATGTCTAATCTTTTTTTCTAATAACCATTCTGACAGGTGTGAGGTGATATCTCATCGTGGTTTTGATTTGCATTTCCCTGCTGATGAGTGAGGTTGAGCATCTTTTCGTGTGTCTGTTGGCCATCTGGATGTCTTCTTCGGAGAACATCTATTCCAATCCTTTGTCCATTTTTAATTGGGTTATTTGGTTTTGTTTTCAATTTTGTTTTCTGGGTTTTGTTTCGGTTTCTTGAGTTATAGGAGTCCTTATACCTTTCCTTATGTATTATACGTTTCCTTATCAGAAACATGGTTTGCAAATATTTTCTCCTATTCTGTGGGTTGTCTATTCATTTTGTTGACTATTTCTTTTGCTGTGCAGAGATTTTTGTTTAAGGTAAGACCACTTATTCATTTGGCATTTTGTTGTCCATGCTTTTGGTGTCCTACCCAAAAACCCATTGGCAAGACCAATTATGACAGCATTTTCTGATAAATATTCTTCACTTGCCATGTTTTCCTTTTATTTCTGCCTTTTTCTCAGAGCCTTTTTTTCTAGAACCACCGCCACCTCCTTGTTTCTAAGCCGGAAATTTGCAGAAAACGTACGTGGGCGACGGGCTGGGGCTGCGCTCTTGTGGCACAAGGCTGTGTGTGTGTGAGTGTGTTATTTCAGCTCTTGCTTCTCGCAGAAGCTAATGGGCCGCCCAGGACCTAGGGCGCCTCCTACTCTGACTCATCCACAGACCGCTCACTGCCAGCCGAGTCTGCCTGCGTTTCGCCGTGTTCAGCCGCACCTTCCCTGACTCTTCGAGCCCACCTTCGTCAAGACCAGCTCCGCCCTCCACCCGCTCCTGCTTGTTCCGAGCTCATTGCCCTGCAGGTGAGCGGCCCTTCTCCGGCTGGGGCGGGGGGGAGGGGGCGGGCTGCGGGTGTACGTGCCCCCTCAGGGCTGCCCGCACCGACCCCGTGTTAGCCCCCGAGCATCGGCAGCCCTTCCTCGCTTATTACTGCTCAGGGTCACAGGGGCCTCCCCACCTCACAGAAGATGACCTTTGTGTTTCTGTTTTTCAGTATCTCGGTCATTCTGCGCATGTTCTCGGGGGAAAGAGAAATTAGCTCTCCTCACGCCGTCCTGCAGGATGCCGGAGACTTCAGCGTGTCCCTCGATGCTCGATGGTTGTAGGCAACCCTGAGAGTCACTCGTGGGGCCGGCGTTCTGCCTCATCCGGCCCCGTACAGATTAGCGAGAGCCTTTGCAGATGGCTTTCTGCCCGTTCCCATTCTTCACTCATTTCTCCTACCAAGGAGAGTCAAGAGGGAAAAAGGAGAGAAAACTAGGAGATGAGAGGTAAGGACAAGCTGAAGCAAAACACCTTGGAACAGATCGAGAGAGTGTACCTTTGTAAAGGAGGGGACCTGAAGCGTGTGCGAGGGGCAGACCAAGCCCCTGGCAAAACCAAGGCCAGAACACCTCGTTGTGGGCTTGGGAGGGAACGAGTTCAAGCGACAGTCCAGGCTACATGAGACTTGCTCATTATCTACACTGACCTAAGACTGAATCAAGTTTACCCAGTATTTTTTCCTATTAAATGCCTCAAGTCCCGTACATTTCCATCCACAGTGATCTCAAGAGAAGACAACATCTACCGTACAGGTTCACCTTCAAGCTACTGAACTCGAGAGAACAGAACCACACCCCCGCTCCCCCCCACCCACCACCGTGATCACTGATCACTGATCAGCCCCTGGCTTGTTTACACGCAAAGGTCGGGGCACAGGGCACGGGGTCCGGAGGACTGCCCAGCGCCCTCGGCTCTCCTTACTAGCGGCCAGGCTGCGGGCAGAGACAGGGGATCCTGCCCCGAGGAGGTCCTGCTCGCTGCCTGGGGCACTGGGAGGGACATGGCTGTTGTTCCTCTGCTCCTTGACACCATAGTTCAGACGCAGAGGACACCTAATTGGTTTGTTTAAAGCCGTGGTCAGAGGAGTCAGTGAGTCCATTCGGCTTCCATGCAGGAGACACAGACTATGCTAACTATTTCAGACAAGAGATTAAGATCTGGGCTCGGGAGGCCTGAGACTTCATCAGGTCACATATAGTCTGGCTTGGGATCAAATTGAAAAATCAATTTAAACTGAACAGAAAAGCATGTCCATAATGCTGGAAAAAACAGAGAAACAAATTAGGATTTCTCTTTGTAAGCCATCTCTGCCTGGCCGCCCCTCCTCTTCCAGAGCCCCCGCCGTCTTGGCAGCCGGGCTGCGAAGTTTGGCAGCCCCGGATTCCCCTTTCTTTTTTGCTATTATTAATCTTTCATTGCGTAGCATTAGTGCACAATATGTCTGACACCCTAACTGCGTTCTACAATTAGTTTCCGAGTGACCATGTTAATAACACTGACATTAGCCATGTTCGTCTGAGTATTATGCCCCCCTAACTGCCTGACTCGATATAGTGTTTATAATTAAAGGGTCTGGATCTCAATAATGCAGGAACATGGTACCCTAAGGTAAGAATGTAAAGATGTATTTCTTATCCCCAACACCCGCTCTGCCTTTGAAATTCAGTTAAACAATATTTTACTATTTTGAGTACCATCGAATAAAATATTCTATTTTTCCCCTCTGTAAAAAGTTTACAAAACCCAATTGAGTGGTTGATATACAGGACATGAACCTAATAAATATTACCTGAAATTGATTATACTGAGTCCCTTGGGAGGAATAAGAGAATAAATGTTAATGCATTATTAGCTACTGGCGAAATACTCTGTTTTACATTTTACTACACAGATTCTGCACCCTCGTTCACACGGTTATATCGCGTTGTTCTTTTGCCAGCTTGGTAGTTCTTTTCAAGGGCTTCCCGTCGGTGTTACCCTGAACTGCAAAGCAAAACTCAGAATATTTTTGAAGCGAAGATTATGCGAGATGCTCTCCAGACAGGCAAAGATCATCGCTGCCCGATACACCTCCAGCCAAGTGCCCACCGATTCCTGCTTCAGACCGTATTTTGTCTTTAAGCATTTCTAAGGAAACCGTGGCCTTAAACACGATCTCTGACGTTTGCTGATCGTTCGCCAATATTTGTGCGCGGGGAATCTCGGTTCCGAAATAGAACTCACAAGGAGCAGGCGGCCAGTGTGCAACGGAAGGCTTGCTGCGGGCGCAGGTTTCCTGGATGAATTCACACGGGAGGAGGAGAAGCACAGTGCGTGACACGCGGTGCCAGGGCCTGCCTGGGTCCCCAGCCTCTGCCCCTGGGTCCCCGGGAGCTGCCTGGCCGGCCGTGCACAGACAGGACCGGCCAGGGGAGGGGTGGGGACTGGCGCAGAGGAGTTCCCGGGTGCGCTCGAGCTGTGCCTCGCTTGTCACGGCCACGTTCTGTCCTGCTCCGGGCTAAGCCACGTCTGGCACCTACGCTGAGTCTTCCCGTCTTCAGATCGTTACTCAGAAACCGAAGCCTTGGTCTGGAAACGAGGGTCCCGGGACCCTGAGATGTGGAGACTCCCTCCCCCCGCCGGCGGCCACTGCCTGCAGATGTCCGGAAGCCCTGTGGTACCTGCGTCCCGCTGAGCCGGCCTGCTTTCTAGTCTGATCGGAAACGAGGCTGGTGTGACGGGGACGTGTGACACCCTCCTTCCCAGCGCCGCGGAAACGTGTGCTCTCAGGCCCCTACCCTGCTTCGGTTCCGGATCCACGGCTAGACTCGTCATGGGCGACACAGGTCTGAAGAAGACTCTCGACCCCACGGAGAAGGGCTCCTGACCCTCAGACAGAAATGTCTGTGGTAGCCCAGTGCCAGGCACTGCCCGCCACCCGGTTCGTAGAACAGTCACCGTCACCAAGCTGACGAGGTATCCAGACGCTCCGCAGGTGTTTCCCTGACCCCCTGCAAACCCTCAGGAGGCACCCGCGCTATGAGCTCAGTTTCCAGACACAGCCCTGGGCCTTGACCGGCCAGGACCACGCTGGGCGGGTGCCAGAGTCCACGGTAGACTCTCGGTCAGCCCGACGCCAGCGCCCAGCTGTGACCGCAAGCTGGGCTGCTGCGGCTCCCTCTCAGAGCCATCCCCACCTGGACCAGCCAGAAGCCATCACCTGGAACCCACCGGTCCTCACCCAGTATCTGTTGGCCGTTATCTGGTGCTCGCCATCGTCACCTGTGCCTACAGGCATCACCCGGGATCCGTGGTGACCGCCTCGGACCTACGGGTCATCACCCAGTGCCCACCGTCATCACCTGATGCCTGGGGGTTGTCACCGGGTGCCCACGGTCACCAGTGCCCCGGGGACCAAAGGCTCACAACTTTGGAAGCTTTCCCCCGGGAATATTTTTTCAGGATGGAGTTTCGCTAGCATATACTGAAAAATTTTAAAACAAAAAGCCCAGCTTGCCGCGAGCACCTTTTGTGAACATTGTTTGAGCAGAGTCCAAGTATATTTTATTTAAAACCCCAAATTCCATGCATTTTACAAATTACTTTTTGTTGTTGTTGATGTGTGTGCTTTTTTTTTTTTTTTTTTTGGTAATTCTTAAGCATGTGGTTCCCTCTATAGGGTTTTTCTAAACCCCAGTCCCTTCAGCTGCCAGAAATTAAAACAAAAAGACTGTATGATTCTCTTGTTCTGACTCCTGAGGTTTCAAAAAGGCAACTATTGTTAACTGCAAATTACATTGAATAACTCACTCGGTGTGGGTTTTTCACTCAATTCTAATTATTAATAATTACCCTAAAGTTTGGGAGCTGGGTGTAAAAAGAAATTTCTTGTTCTGCACACCAAAAGGCCATGCCCCCTTCCTTCTTACCCCCGGTGAACCTTCCCAAGGGAGAGGAAGGGGAGGAAACAGCCGTCCCTTGTTTTGTGAAGCAGATTCATGGGCCACCGTGCCAACTCTATCTGATTTCTAGCGGACCAGAAGAGTTAACGGACCCCGGCAGCAAGCACTTTGACACGGCGAACACCCTCCATAAATAATCACCCTTTCATTTCTCTGGAGGTTTTTCGTCCTATCTTTGTGTACGGGGTTTTAGTACACAACCATAAAATAGGACGACTCTGCGATGCAGCAAGGATATCGTTTACCAGGCGACGGTTTCACTTCGAAAGCGTAGGCCTCGCGCAGAGGTTTGAGATACAGGCAGGTGCCCCCACAGACGGGCCACCAGGCCGTAGTGTCTGCCTGTAGGCGGAAGGTCCAAGAAACTGCCCTCCTGAGGCTGGGGTACACTCGGCCCGCCCCCCGGGCCCTCGTGGTGCCCAGCAGCCACATCCTTTAAGACGCGGACGCCTCTCGTTTCAGATTTGGATTCCATAAAAACGTACACAAGATAGAAATAAAGCTGGATGCACAATGTTCGGTTTTCAAAATTGCCTTTCCAGAAGAGAAAAAAGACTTGTATTGATCAAGTATTGATGAAGTTTACAGATCTGGGATTTTTGCTTCACTGTGGTTTCTCCCTCCTCCCCCCTCCTCCTCCTCCCTCCTTCTCTTCCCCCTCCTCCTCTCCCCTCCCCTCCATCCTCCTCCTCCTCCTCCCCTCCTCCTCCTTCTTCCTCCTCCCCCTCCTCCTCCTCTTCTTTGGGTCGATTGACCTAAAACACATAACGGGAGGGAAACCCGAGTGGTCCCTCACAGCTCAGTCACAGCACTCGGAAAGGCATGGCCAAAGGTGGCAGCCGTGTTGCCATGACAATGACAATAACACCAAAGAGCGTCCTGTTTGGAGATCCTGGTGGGGACAGAGGGCAGAGAAGTCACCTCTGAGGGCCCGAACCTTCTGTAGGAAACTACCAGCCAGGTTATGCTGCCTCCTGGAAGCTATTTCAGGGACAGACAATGAAAATCAATCACCGCCCCTGATGAGCAGAATCAGAATTCATGAACGTGGCGGTGGGGCACGTTGACAGAGCCGCTGTGCCAGAGCCCGACAGGAGGAAGGGGGCCGAGCGTCCCCCCCGCCCCTCCCACGGCTGCGGCATGTACATAATTGACTTACAATTTTTCCCTAATATAATTCTTTATGAAACCCTGCCTTGAGCAATGGATCCGTGATTGTTCACCGAGGGCTGTGCCTCATTTGTTCCTGTAGATTGTGCCTAATTAACGCTAACTTGTCTGTACATAAAAAGTACAATAGGCTGTCCTTTCCAATTTAATTCCGACAGTTTAATCGAATCTGTATTCTTTCAAAAATAATTAGATCATTTACACTTCATTAACATGTAATGTAATGTTGAGACATTCATCATAATGATTTCTTATTTTTCTTGTGCAATATTATCTCCTCTAATGAAACCGTTAACACCATGCCTTAATTAGCTGTATCATATCACTGACAATTTCTGAATAAAGCCGCATTTTTACGGATGAAATTGAATCATCTCGGTAGGTATATTTTCTGCAGAATCTGTTCTTTGCTTGTTGAAAAACACCTTCCCACCACCCCGTCTCCGACCATGGCGGCCTCATGCTGGCCTGCTTACGAGGCAGGTTCCACAGCTCTCCCGCCGGAAAGCTGGGCAGGAAACCCACTGAAGACAGACACGCGGCCCAGGTGGGCGGGGCTGAGGGCGCTGGCCAGGCCGCATGCAGCTGTCTCTCCAGACGCAGGGACAAGTCACCCTGGGAAGGGTCCCCCCGATCCCGCTGAGCTGTCAGCTGGCACTGGCCCAGCAGGACAGGTGAGTGGGTGGGAGGGGCCACGTGGCAGGTGTCCTCCTGGGCGCGCGTGACTCCCCAGGGAGGAAGCAGCTCGAACCGGAGGAAGGGGAGAATGGGCAGGAGATGTGCCCTCCCAGGGAGGGGTAGCTGTGCCCAGTGGGGCTGCTGCTCTTCTCGGAACCCCAGGTGCATCCACAGCCCGAACAGCCCCAGAGAGCCGTGCTCTCTCTCTCCCGGGAGGCCACGCACAAATCCACAGCTTAACTGCTTCTACGCAAGTGACGCCCGACCCATCTTCCAAGACCCAGCGCCCCCCACCCACACTCTGCAAGAACTACCTGTGCATCTCCCGATGCCCACCCCACGACCGCGGCTCCACCTGGTGAAAAGCAGGACCATCCCATGGTCCCGGCTGGGAGCCCAGCGACACTGGAGACGCTCCCCTCCCACCTCCGGGCCCTGTGAGGCCTGGCCTCGTCGTGAACCCGCCCCTCCTGCCTGTCCAACCACGGCGCCTCGTTCTGCACCGGCACCTGCCTCCTGCATCCAGTCTGGCCGGGCTCCAGTCACACCCATCAGGGGTCTGTCAGCGGCTCCTCACGCCCTCCAGGATGCAGGGTAACCCCTGGCATTAGCTCTGAAAGCCCCCTGCCCACCACTAGCTCATCCACATCAACACTTGGCTCCTCGCCTCTGTGCCTTCACAATGCTGTTCCCTCTGCCTGCAATGCTTGTCCTCAAGTTATTTACCCAACTCCTACTCATCCTTCGAAACATAGCTTCATGGTGCCTCCTCCAGAAACCTCTTCCAGACTTCAAGTCTAATTCCAGGGATGCCGTATTTCTCCAAAACAAACTGTTCGACAAGGTCATTTACTGCCCACACCTCCAGACAGGAATCTGTAGATTCTCAGTATAAAATGCGCTTCTGGACTCCGCAGATCTTTTCTCGTGAACTGGTAAGAAGCTAGCGGAGTGCGCAGAGGACGGGGGAGAAGTCCCCATCCTGCCGGCGACCGCCTGCTGTGGTCCCTCTGTCAGCCTGAGCCCGTCTTCTCACGTGTGCCCCGTGGGCTCGTGAGGCTCACAGGGGATCGCTCACCTGAGAGCACTGCGCAGGCTGCAGTAACGCCCCGTAAATAAGAGCTGATACCCCGGGAGCGCAAGCATCATTTGCAACGAGAATTCACCGCGCACCGGCGGCGTGGGAGGCGTTGGTGGCAAGAGCACGAAGGAGACTCGCGTGCCTGTCAGTCTAACTTGCGGGACGTCCAGCCCTCCAACATCGTATAAAATCCCCGGATCTAGAAACAGGCTCCTAGACACAAACGTTCTCCTAGCTCCTTCTTCCGCAAGGTCTAGCTGCACAGGGCTGCTCGGGGCGGGGGGGGGGGGGGGTGGTGGACGGGGGGGGGGGGGGGGGGGGGGGGTCCTGTTGTGGTCGCGCGACCCGCGTGTAGGGAACCGCACACACATCCTGGTCCACAAAACTGTGTCCCTCCCTGTGCCACTGCCCACTCGGCTGACACAGAAGCCACGGCCAGAGGGCAGGCGGGAACCTGCGAAACACCAGCCAGGTAGAGACCTGCGCACGCGCGGTCTTTACTGTTCTGGAAATGGTAGGAAAGAGGAAAGGAAAGGCATCCGTGCAAACCTGGGTCTGCAGGCGGCACGAGTCCGTTCGAGGCGCTGCTCTTGTCCTAAGACACGAATCCTCCGCCTTCATCCAGCGGATGCTTCAAAGGCACAAAAATGAGAAAGCCCTTAGGGCCATGTGATCGTTGCGAATACATCCGCGTCCAGAGAAATGCGCCATCCCTGTAGGGGGCGCACAAACAGCACAACCCCATTGGCTCATCCCATGGCGCCTGGGGCTCTTGGCTGCGGGGTCGCGGGACAGCCACGGGGGCAGCGCTCAGGCCGGTGCGCTGCTCTGGCCGCCGGTCTTGTGTCGGAGCGCTTCCCGGCCCCGGGGCGTTCTGTCTTCTGCCCACCGAGAAACACACAGAGGCCGGAAGCAGATTTGTATCTGGGCAAAGAAAACAGGGCGGTGTGGACGGTGACACCTCCCGTGTCATTCCCCAGCGCACGAGGCATAAGCTGGGGGAACACAGGACGGTGAGCGGAGGTAGAGAAATACCGCCCTTAAATGCAGAGCCTTTTGGAAGCAGCTCAGCGTAATTGTCCTGCGAAACATTTGGAGAAGCCAGGCTACTAATTAGCCGCTAGTGCATCAATTAGTTATAATAGCTGTAATAATACACAAACAATGGTGTGAAGTTATGTGCGGCTCGCTGGGCCTCTCTTGCCATTTGGTAAGCTTTTCCTTCTTTAAGCTTTTGCTTTGAAGATTTAACTTAATAATTTATCCCTAATGAATTTGGTCTTTCTGTGTCCCCAGTACGTAGGGCATTTAAATGGCTGCAAGAAACAATGCCGTTAGCACAGTTTTGCTTTGAAGAAAACTTTCAACATGAAGAACAATATTTTCAAATGAATGTTCCTGTTCCCGATTTCCAGAGACGTCTCTGATAAATTTAGCTAGTTTGGCAGAGACATTGGAAACAGGCCAGAGTGGGCCAAAATTAGACAAATTTGCTTTTCCTTTGGTTGGTCACTGGACATTTCATGAAAATCTGGTTCATCCTCTGTAAGATATATGAACATAGGCAGCACATTGATGATCTATGAATAAAAGTGATCACAATAAAGGAGAAGGCCTAACTTCTTCCCCCCTTTTCTCTGACAGGGAGAAAATGATACACAGAAGTAAATCTATTTGCTGAAACAAATTCCAAGTAGTAAAATCCCTTCCAAGGCGCATCTCCAGCTGTCCCGCCCTAGACAGATGTTCTCATAAACAAAGAGCCGCGAGCCACACGCGTGCCTCCCTCCTCCCAAGGCTGGATCCGACAGCAGCGCGAGGCCCCCCAGGCCCGCTCCCTCGGTGCCTGCAGACCCCTCGCGGCCGCACCCCCTCCCCTCCGACCAGACGCCCCGTGAAGGCAGCCCCTGGCTTCCAGCGCCCTCGGCGCAGGGACACACAAACCCGCTCTCCCGTCGCTCGCGAGAGCAGGCCTGGCTGGAACTTAAGCAGGCAGGGTGTCTGCGTTCAGGAAGAAAGGGACTTGGCGGCATTCACATACGGATATTACCCGATTGTTTCATCTGAGGAGCAGTTTTTAAGACAGGGAAGTGTTCACATGAAAAATACTAACAGGGTCAAAATGCTTCAGTATTTTTAAAATTTTTTTTATTAGTTTTCTTTATTTTTGAGAGGCAGCGAGAGAGAGACAGAGCGTGAGCAGGGGAGGGGCAGAGAGAGAGGGGGGGGAGACACAGAGCCCGAAGCAGGTTCCAGGCTCTGAGCTGTCAGCACAGAGCCCGACGTGGGGCCCGAACTCCGGGACCCGTGAGATCATGACCCGAGCCGAAGTCGGATGCTTAAGTGACTGAGTCACCCAGGCGCCCCTAAATGCTTCAGTATTTTTGAAGCTTCGAGAAGGCGAACCCCAGGTCCCCACTGATTGAGCGCCCCCCGCCCAGACTTCAGACTCACAAGCCACGACAGCCCCGAGTCCTGACTTGACAAGCAGACCGATGCAGGCAAAATAAACGCAGCCCAGGTGGGAAAAGTATTTTTTGGTTGTTTACACTTTTGGTTTGGAAAGAGTTACAGCTTCCCGAAAGGTGGTGGAGAGCACGGCCGGCGGGGGGCGGGGGGGGGGGGTGATCTTCACGCAACTTCCCCCAACGGCTGCGTCTTCGTTCCCAGCTGCACTGAGACATAATGGACGCATACTGAAAAGGGTTTGCTAATGTAAAATCTTAACACGGGAGAGTCCTTCGAATCTTTTAGTTTCTTTCCGTACTTTTTTTTAATTTTAATGTTTTGTTTGAGAGAGACAGAGACAGAGCATGAGTGGGGGAGGGGCAGAGAGAGGGAGACACAGAATCGGAAGCAGGCTCCAGGCTCCCAGCTGTCAGCCCAGAGCCCGACGCGGGGCTCGAACCCACGAACCATAAGACGGTGACCTGAGCCGAAGTCGGATGCTCAACTGACTGAGCCACCCAGGTGCCCATCTGTAATTATTGCTTTTTACTAATGATTCATGAGACAGTTTTCTGGGCACCTTCTTTGACCAACTCTCAGCTCTGAGCATTAGTTGTAGAGAAGGAAACAGGGTGCTGAGTGAGGCTGGGTCCCACTGTCAGGTGGCTGGGAATCCAGGACAGACAGACAGCTGTCTTTGAGTCACTTGAGTCACTCAGATACCAGCAGAGTGGCCCTGGGGTGGGGGGCGGGGGTGGGAAGGCGCACAGGAGACCCGCGTGGATGTGGTGCTGACACCTGAGGGGTGTCCAGGGACCGATGCACAGGGTGGGTTTTCAGAATCGACGATTATGGGAAGGATGTTGCAGGATGTCCCCGGATAGTCGAAGGTACAGACCTATGACGAGGAAAAAAAGAGCAGGTTTAGGAAATCACGGTGACATGACCATCACCGGGCCCAGGTCACCGGGCCCAGGGCAGCAGGAGAGAATGTGCCGGAGACCAGACGGAGCTCTCACACTCCGGGCTCTGGGGAGGGGTCTCGTGCACACACAGCCCGGGGGGGGGGGGGGGAGCCTCCAAAGCGCCTGACCCAGAGATAACGGCAACGAGGACCGTTTAGACTCAGACCACGGACGCCGCCTGCGGGAGCAGCGGTGAGGGTGGGAAGGCGTCCGCCGTGCACTGTGGGCCCTGACTCCAGATGCCCCAGGCCACCACCTGGGCGGGAGCCTGACGGGCTAATGGCCCTGCTCCCAGCACTGCACCTTCTGGGTCCAGTGTCCCCACCCTGTCCTACACATTTGGGAGAGGCTGGTTCGGCCACTGAACCGGTAAGCGCTTATCTGCAAATAGGCTTTTCTCAGATGGGAGTCTCCACACACATCACCTTCTTTCTATTGGAAAGAGCGGCTCCCGGTGGTGTGGTCGAGGCACGCTGGTGTCGCTGTGTAGACGCGGGGTCTCACTTTCAGTGTTGAGGAAGTGGTGTGATTTCAGTGGAAGAGGAGCGTTCACCTACAACCATGGCGCAGGGAACGGTGTTGGCATTTGTCTCCCGGGGCCGTACGGGTGTGCGAACTCATCATACCCGCCTTCGTGGGATCCTGTGCCTCCTTTCTAATTTTCTAAGGAATGTGCATTATTCGTGTATGAGCCGTTTAAAGGACTGGCGTGGGCCTCGGGAGGAGAGCCATGCAGGGCGCAGGTGCGCAGGGACAGGAAGATCGGGCGTCGGGCGCCGGCTGGAATGTTGGTAGGGCATGCTGGGTGGGACCAGAGTGCAGGTGGGTACAGAGGACCCTTGAGCAGAGGCCCGTGTGGGCGAGAGTGGCCTGAGCTGTCGTGCGGTCCCGGTGCCTCCGGGTCCCCAGCACGGCCCCCGGCACACGCGGCCCAGCTGGTCACTGGCTGCAGCCCCAGGAGCGAGGGGCAGCGGAGGCTCTTCGCCCCTTTCTGCCGCATCCTCGCCTGCGTCTTAAACACGCGAGCCTCCCTCGCCCGCGGGCAGGCCTCCTGTGGGCGCCGCGCGGGTGGGATGCGGCCCAGGCCCGGCGGTCGGGTGCTCCGTGGGCGCTGCGGCAGGAACGGGCGCGACGGTGGCGGTCCTCGGGGTGAAGGACGACACCTCCGGGGGCGCCGACGGGGACATCGGGGACGGCGCCCGCCACCGGCGAGCCTGCCGGACGCAGGTCGTAGCCACATTTGCAGGACAGGGGGTGACACCAGACGCAGATGGCCGTGGGCGCCGGCCCTGCAGGCAGGTCCCTGGGAGGTGGGGCCCCTCCGTCCCGCCTGCCCTGGCTGCCCCGCTGCCCGACCTGTGACCTAGGGGCCCGTGACCTATGAGCCTGTGACCTAGGGACATGTGACCTCCGGACCTGCGACCTGTGACCCCGGCTGCCGGCATGCATTCCCTGCACGTGACCCGACAGGACCGCGCTGACTGCGAGGGGCTCAGTGTGACCCCATGTGCTGGCCGCACAGGCCCCACAGGCGGGGGAGACGGGGAGCGGGCCCTTTGCCTTAACCCGGCGGGCGCTTTCCACGCCTGTGCAGCACCCGAGCCCCAACACGGCCGTGGGTGCCAGCTCGCGCTCCGGGGGTGAAGTGTGGCCTGGCTCGCCCACGAAAGGACACATTCTGGGGGTGCCGGCCGCCCTCTCCTCGCCGGAGCCTGGGCCTCAGGCCATGATGGAGAAGCATGCCTGCTCTCCCTCGGTCCCTCCCCCGGGAGGGACCCCGAGGCAACGTTTAATCCGGGTCACCCCTCACCCCACCGGGGATCATTACGGGGTACCACGTGGGAAACTCGGTCCTGTGGCTTTCTGGAGTGGGGGCCAAACTTGACTCCACACTGCGGGCTGCAGTGAGGTGCTGTCCACGGTGCCCAGACCGCCCGGGGTGGGGGGGGGGCGCCAGGAAGAGCCCGGGGGTCTGCGGAAGACCCACGGCTGCCGTGCCTGGGCCTCGGGCCGCCGAGCTGGCCGCCGGAGGACGTGGCCGCCCGAGGACGTGGCCGCGCTTTGCTGAGTGCGGGGCATTGATTCTGTGTTTGATGTGAAAAGAAATTAAAGCTCTGGTCTCATTAGATAAACCGGTTATGGCTGCAGATCACAGGGAGACGCTCACCCCTTTTGTGTGACACGAAACGGCCACAGCAGGCAGCTCCTTGCACACAATTGATTTCAAGCAGAGTTTTGTCTGAAAGATGCTTCTAGATTATGGCAAGAAAGCATTCCATAATCCTCCTGCCAATGTCGTTATGTTTAACAGACGTGCGGCTCTTATCACTGATTGATAACGCTTAACTCCCAGCCTGTCCCGGCCCTGGGAACGTCGAGGTCTGCCTCCGAGTGGGCTGACCCCACGCTCTGCCTGTTTGCTAAGTGTGCGGCGTGCTTGCTGGCAGATTTGTGAGGGTGGCCGTGTGGGCCGGCTGTTATGGATTTGCTATCTTAGCCTGAAGTGTTTGCTGCCGATTATGTGATTAAATCAATAATAATTTCTGCGTGGACCCGCTCCTCCCGACTCGTCCGTGGGCCCCCGGGTTGGAGCAGAGCCGTGGGCCCGGCACGGAGGCCTCGAGGGCTTTGTTGCAGAGAAAACGCTGAAGGTGTGGCAGGTGGCTTGCAAATCTCTCTAGAAAGCACAATACCGTAAGGGCTCTGCAGGTAAACAAGCAGGCAGGCCTCGGCCGTGAGGAGGGAGCGTGACAGGTAGGGGACGGGGGCTCCGGCTAATCGATGTGACTGTTTATTCTGGCTTTACCTGAGGTCACGCAGACCCTCCCTTCGTTCCGTGCAGGAAACAGGCGTGGGGGTCGCTCCCGTGTCTGGTGGGTCTGCCATCCAGGCGGTCGGGGTGCCGCGACCCAGGGCACACCTGAGCTCCCTTTTGTGACCCTCTGGGGTCCAGACTTGGGTCCAGCAGATTTCTTCGTTGTACTGCAGATGGCTTCGAAACTGCGGTCTGCTGTCTTTGACGCGTCAACGTGCATCATGTCGGCAGACCCCGGGCTCCGGGGGAGTTTTCCCCTCCCCCCCGACACCCCAGGCGCCCTGGTGGCTAGAAGGCTTTCACATTGCCCGTGACCATGGCGCTGGCCTGGTTCTCCGCGGGGAAATCGGGGACAATTCAACCTCCCGTTCGAAATCGCAGGGACACCGACAGATTTTTTTAAAGCGCGGAACATCTGGTCAGTCACCTTCTCCATATGGGCAAACAGAGCTTTGTTCGCAAGCCACGTTAGGAAACCAGCCGAGGCGACGGTGGTGGCACCGGGTCCCGGACGGCCGCCCTGGGAGAAGCGTGTGTGCCACAGGCAACGACAGGGCTAATCAGTTCCTTTAAACAACAAACCGTTTGTGGTGGTGTTAAATATGACTTAAAAAAAAAGGAAGACAGCCCCAGGGATTGTGTTCATCAGTTTGTTTGTAAAAGGCAAGTTTCCTGAGGTTCCTGCATTGAGAACCAATTCAGCATTTATTAGGCGTATGCAGTCGTAATTGTAATTACTGCTTATCTATCGGGAATTGGGCTTTCAAAAGAAGTATTATTTTGTCGCAAGAGGGGGCCGGGGAAGGCAGGGCGCCGTCTGCATCCCAGGAACCCAGCTGAACCTCCACGTGGGTGACCACGGAGCCGCGCCTCAGCCACGGACGGGCCACGTGTCCGGCCTGCCTTCTGAACTGAGCTGGCCTGCTGGTGGGCGGGCCTGAGAGCCGGTGCCCTCCGCTGGTGCCCGGTTTCCAGCCGGCAGGCTGTGTCCCAGGGATACGCACACGCGGGGCCCCGTGCCGCCTTCACGCACTGGGCAGAGGCCAGAGGACGGCGACTTTGGGGAACATGACACGGGGGGACACTCTGTAGGGCGAGCGCTGCAGTCGGAAGCAAGCCCCCAAACGCCAAGGAGGCCCCGAGGCCCTCGGGCCCTCGCCCTGTGCTCCTCGCCCGCTGGCCCGATGGCCGCTGCCCACGTGGCACCCTTCTGCACCACGCCCAGCTAGCCCCTGAGAGTTAACCTGAGCGCACCACCGCCTGCCCCACCAGGGTGTCTGCCAGGGTCACACGGAGACACACAGCCCTGCCCGGGGCTCTGCAGCACCTCCAAGTTCACTGCAGAAGACTGATACCCCAACAAAGCTCCCGCCCTCTGGGGAAAAGCCTGGGCTAATGTCCTGCAGCAGAAGAGCCCAGGTCCTGCGGCGGTCGGAGCCGGGGTGGGGGACCCAGGATGGGCAGGCTGTGCACGCCCCCCAGAGCACCCCCAGCTCATGCCCCCTACCCCGACCCCCTGCACACACCCCCACCCCCTGCTTCCCTCCCCACCCAGCACACGCACGCCCCCCTACCCCAGGCACACACCCACTGGTGCACGCCCCCCAGCACACCATGCACCCCACCCCCCCCCAAGGCGAACGGGCAGTCACACCCGCCTCTAGGACTGGCCGTACCCTCGTATCCTCCAGGAGGAAGCTCACCCGGCACACCAAGCCCAGCGGTGCCACAGGCCCCTGAGGAGGTGTGGCTGGAAACAGGCTGTTGTCCTTTATTTTTAACTCGGTGACTGTCCTCCGGGCACAGAAGGGCAGCTGCTCAGAGCTCAGCTCTTTTCTTTCCTTACTTCTGCCCTCCCTGTGTGTGGGGGACAGGCAGGTACTGATTTGGGAAGATGAATTTTCTCCACCCGAGCAAACCTGGTGCTGCCCCCGTCCAGCCCCTGACCTATCGGTGCACTCCCGGGGGCACATCCTTGATCCAAGGTCATGGCCGGCAATTCACACGCTCCGTGTTTTCCTATTTTTAAATGCATTCGAGTTGCATTTGGGACACTTTTACCTCCTGCCTTTGAGTTCGTACTCTCGGAACTGGAAACACTTTCACCAGCCGGGGGATGTCCGCAGTCCCAAAACGGGAGGTGGCCTCACAGTGTCAGGGGAAAGCCCTGCAGTGACACCTGGCTCCCCTGGGAGCCACTGACGCGCCACCACCTTGGGCCAGCGGCCCCTCCTGCCAGAGCCCCAGCCTCACCTGCGAAAGGGGATCACGGTGCCAGCCTTGGAGAGCTAGAAGGGCCGACCCGGTTGTTAAATCACAGCCCACCTAACCCCAAGTTATCCGAACTGGCTCTGCTATAAAAACCGCAGTCTGAATTTCAAAACATTTTCAAAGAAAAGGAGCTTGTCATGAATTATTATTGAGGCAAATAAAGCATTCTATTGGAATTAGCACATAATACGTGTGCAGAAAACACTTCCTTCTCTCTGTATTCCTCCCATAATTCTGTCCAGATTTTCTATTGTTAGGCAGGAACATTTTTGCTTCAATGACACACTTAGAAATTTCTAGCCCTCAATGACTTGACATGAATTCTGAACTAAAATCCAACTTCCGTGGAGTTTTAAGTTTTACCGTTTCCACACACATCGGATCTTCTAAAACAGCTATTTAAATCTTGTGGCTCAACGCACGTCGGAAACGCGAATCCCGGTCCCCAACACTCTCACGTTCTGCCCCCACTGGAGGGCTCATGGGGCTCGACCGCACTCGGGAGGGAGGACACGGCCGCTTCTCTGGAGTCACCCTGTGGTTGCCGCCCTCGGACACTCAGCACCGGGAGCAAGTCCCCGGGGGGGACCGCCCGCCTGGACATGTCTGTCCCTGGGGCTTTCCAAGCGCAGGGGTGCATTTCTGGGTCCCACACCCGTGCTCTCCTCCCAGTGCTCTCACAACTGTCTTTCTGTCCCTGTGAGGAAGTTCAAGACATGATGAGCCAGAGCCAGACAACTGAGCAATTGAGGAAACAGCCTTTTTCTCTTTCTTTCTTTCTTTTTTTTTTTTTTTTTTTTTTTTTTCAATAAAATTGGCTGGACCTCATCCAAGGTGAGTTGTCCCCGGATGTGAGGCTGCAACCGACACCCAAGCTCCATTTACCAGGCAAATAAGGAGAGAACATCACTGCTCCAAAGGCGGGATCTCTTTGAAGACTTGCATGTCACCTTCTGGAATGTTCACGGCGACTAGAGATCTTTCCAAATGCTGCACAACATTTGCAAACTCCCAGCCTCCTCGTGAAATTTAACACCTGAGGCTTATGAACAAAATCTGGGAAAGACCTTCCCAGCCCCCACGGGCGCTCGGAAGCGCCTGCCCCCGGTGCATGTTACTCAAACCGGGCAGGGCCAGGCATGTCACATCGCTCCCCTTGTGCAGTTAAGGAAGCAGCTCCTCTGGGTTGTCTTAGGTCCTGTCGGGAGAGCAGAGAAAGCAGATAAGGCAGGAACGCTCCCGCCCCCAGGGAGGGCACCTCTCGGCCTGTAAGCCGCCCGATTCCTGCCCAGGCAGGCTTTATGGCGAGAGAGCTAAGGTGTTCCCAGGGGATGATTACACCCACCGAGTCTCCTGCCGGGCTATCTTCCTGCGATCAGCAGTGACCGGAGTCCCGAGAGAGTCCTGGCCCCCGGCCGTCTCGCCAGACAGCTGTCCCCACAGAGTACCTCAGAGGGAAGCAGGGCCGGGTGTACCTTTAGCGGGCACCAAGTGCATTTGCACATAGACTCCTGGGTCTCATGCCCATGGCTTCTGCAGATCCGGCCCCTCGGCTCTGCTGGCCCCATGAGGTGGCCCGCTGACCTGCGGGCCGAGGACTCAGAGAACGAGCGTTCTACGCGAGCTGCAGGACACCGGGAAGTTTCGCTCTGCAGAATGCAGCTGTCTCACCCTGCGTCCTGGGGGAACCAGAGCCCTGAAGGTGAGTGAGCCCAGAGAAAGGCGTTGGACTTACTCATCTGCATTTCCAACAAGACGCCTCTTCGGAATTCGGGGCCTGGGGATGCACTGGTGGCTGAAATTACTAGAAGCTCCAGCAAGCTGCTACCTGGCACCCGGCCTGCACCTCCCACCCAGCGGGGAGCCCTGGCAGGCGGCTCTGGTGGGTACTGCTCAGGGCCGGACATCAAGCCACATGTCCCGTGTCATCCGCCCCGTGTCACGTGACAGTCACCGGAGGGAGGGTGCTAAGACCCTCCAGGGACAGCGCCGCCCAAGGGGGAGGTGGCAAAGTCCCTCACCCACAGCCCCCCCACCCACTCTGGGGATCAGCGAAAGTCAGAAAGGAGAGCTTCTCCGGCCCGGGTGTGGCCGGCGGGGTCAGGGTGGCCGGCCCCGTGCCAGGGGACCGATCGGCTGCCCAGCTGAAGGGTCACTGGGCATCTCTGGGGAGACGTGGCAGACACCAGGCCGGAGCCCAGGGCGAGGTGAGCTCATGAAGGGCCTGCCCCGAACCCCTGGGGCCCCCGTGCTTCCCAGCACAGACCTCTAGGTGGCACGGCAGGGCGTCCGGTGGATCCGGGACCCTGAAGGGAAGAACACTCGGAGCCCCCGGGGACCCAGCCACCCGCCAAGAGCCTCTGTTACGGACGGCAGCTGCTAGGAGGAGGGCATCCGTTGAACAGGGATACCGTTCGTCCCCAAAGGGGGCATCCCCGGGGAGAACGTTTGCAAGAGAAGGGGGAGGGCCCTGTCCTGACTGCGCCCTTGTGTCCCTGGGCCCCTGTCACCAACGAAGAATCCGGGACCCTCCACCCTGTCTGCAGGGACCCTCACCCAGGGCCCTTCTCAGGGTCCCAGCCAGACTTCGTGGACCACCTTCCCGCTGGATGGGGGCCCGAACACCGCGCGTGGTGGCCTCACGCCCCTCTGACAGCCCGGCCTCACCTCTCGACAACAGGTACAGACCTCACCAAGCGTTGAAGAAAACAGGAGTTACAATATAGGAGGGAAGATCGAGACTGTCCAGGAACCATGCTCCCCTGGGCCTGCCTGTTAGCAGACGCCCCGCTCTCCCCCTGGCTCCACCAGCCCAGGGCAGGCACCCCACGCCCCGCTCCAACCCCCGCCCCACTCTGGGTAATGCTCACCCCAAGCCCAGGGCCGTCCTCCCTGCAGAGAGGAAACCAACTCTGAATGTGATCCCGTGATCACCCACTGTCTGTCCGCAAGCAGCGACCAGGAGGAACATGAGAATATCCTCTAGATAGTGAGTATCTTCACCAGCAACAAGCGTCTAAAAGTCGCCTACAAAGAAAACAGTATTCCCTCACGCGAAAGTCACTTGGCATTCTGGAACTTGCCACTGTAGGGTCACATCTGAGCCCAACGGGAAAGGCAGGAGCCTAAGAAGACTTGGAGTCTATAAGCTCTCCTGATAAGGTTTCTCCTCTTCTTTTCTCTCCCTTCAGACTCTTTCTTCACGGGAGACCCTGGGAGACCCTGCAGAGCGGCCTGTCACGGGGAAGCCGGCTCGTGTCCGGGATTTCTGGGGACCCGGCTTGGCCTCCACGACCTGCCCCGCGCCCGCCCGTGGCTTCGGGTGTCTTCAAAGCGGCATTCGGGGCTGTGGGACCAGCTCGTCCCAGCACCCTGGAGACAGCCTCATCTTTCAGGGGCCCTCCATCTGGCAAGATGACACACGGCCAGGGGCGCGAGATCGAGCACCAGGACAGGTGCCACGGTGTCCCCCCGAGTCAGCGAGGCCCGGGGACGGCAGCTCCCAGCAGGGCAGGCCGGGCGCAGCCTCCCGCACATGAAGGGGTCTCTTCCCAGTGAGGCTTTAGGTGTGTCACGTGCCCGGTCACCGAGACTTACAGGCCAGGCCAGCGCCATCGGTCTCAGACGTAAACCGTGAAGATGTTTACGCTACGGGAAGTTCATCCGCTTCGACCGTGACGTGCCTGACAAAATACCCCTTCTCCTCATTTGTCCCCAAAGAAAACCCGTCGTCTCTACCTGTGAAGACCACTTGAAATCGCACGCAGGGCTGACCTAGAGGCTCTGAACTTGAGGCCAGTGCATGAGTACATGTGCGTGGTTCTTACCTATGGGAAGAGACACTCGTGTAGTGACCACGTCCACGTCAGAGGTGTCCTGGTGGTTTGTAAGTTCCCCCCGCCCTTTGGACAGTAAACTCAGGGCTCCTACAAACACATCTGCCCACCGAGTCCCTCTCGACTAGACCGTAACCAGGGCGACGTGCACTCGAACTCCTGTAAGATCTCTGAAAACAAACGCTGCGTTCGGAACGAGTAACGTGGGGAAATGCAACAAAATGTTCCTGCCGAAATCCACAGCCCGCCCTGAGCGAGGATGCAGCCCGTGTCCGCGGGGGACGCGACGCGCCTCTCGGGCTGGCATGTGTCCCCGGGCCGGGCCGCCGCGCTGCTGTCGGGGGGCCGTGGGGGAGCCCGACACACCCCGCCGCCAGCCCCAAGCCCATCCCGAGCGCGTCTCGGGACAACGGGGCAGGGAAGGGGCGTCGCTTGGTGCCCCCTGTGTCCGCGGCAAACCAGGTAGGAGGCGTTCCGATTAAATCAGTAAACTAAACCAGACAGCCCTTCTCGCCCTCAGAGCACTGTCCAGTCCCTGTCACATTCAACATCACTGTTTTAGATTTTCTCCAGCACGCGGGTTCTGGGGCGATTTATTTTCAAAGCCAAAAAGTACGCCGCTTGGCGATTTTATCACTCCGGGTATAATAATTAAAAAAATCCCATTATTGTATGTCCTTTGGTTAAGTCTCCATCAAAGTCCTCGAATTCAAAGCAGCGAGTTCCACAATCAGTAACTACAGCCCAGAATTAGTGATCCCATTTTTTTCTTAGAGTTAATTGAAACTGATGTGTTTTGAAATCATAGTGGGGGTTTCTCAAGAAAAGTGCTATGTGTTATTCAATCGGCAGGCATGAAACAGGTCGAAGTCAGCAAGGCTCACGCCCCAGGATTAGTCCCCGTTGGCACCACTGGGCCCAAGAACCACAGCCTCTCCCAGCGGATAAATATTTAAATTATATGTATGTCAATGCACAGAGCAACCTGAAAGAAACCTGTTCTTTTTCCTTCTGTCATCCGGCTGTGAATTTTGAATAAAACCGTAGGTCAGCGCAGACGCCCTTCTGTAAATCACAGAGCTAACTGACCTGTTGGGCTACAGCGTCCCTTCTTCTGCTCCCTAAGACTAATTTTTCCAGGCATCGTAGGGGCATTTCCAATTAACAGCAGCGTAGTTTTAGATCACAGCTTTGCAAAGGTTCAACGCTAAGAAGTAAATATGGGACTACGCGGTGGCAATAATTCATAAGCCACAGGAAGGAAAGCGCGTGCCTGTCTTGTGGGGCTGGCTGGAGCTGGTTCCATTTTATAGAATCCATGCCAGCCACACTCCATCAATTTCCCACAATGATCATAAAATTCCTTTTTATTTTACTCTCGCCGCTCCACCCCTTCCGTTGCTTCCAGAGTCTATTCACCACCCGTGAAGTCTGTCTGTGCGCAGACTCCTCTAGGAAATGCCCGCGGACCCCTCCAGGCGCTTCAATTTGCACTGAATGGAAAAGGGCTCCAGCCTGCTAATGTGAGGACATTTGAGCCTGCTAATCACCCCCATAGCCAGGTCACATCTGCAGCCCCGCGCGGGTAAACAGATGACCTGGGGAGTGGGCGCAGCCGAGTCGGGCGCGTGCGCTCAAGGAGGGCGGGGTGGGCCGCAAGGTTCGTGGGTGCCCATGTTTGGGGCACCTCCGGAGAGACGTGGCCCCATAAGCAGATCCAGGCACTCAAAGGAGAAGGGCCCGGTGCCGGGCTGGAATCAGCAGCCGCTGGGGACGCCGCTGGGCGTGACTCACCCTGTGCTCGGGTACACTTCTGGGGCCCAGGACCAGATTCGGAGCCCACAGACTAGACAGACTTCTCAAAACCTTGTCTTTTCGCGGGTGAGGTTAAGGTCAGCGCGTGTCACGGCGGCCTGAGCAGAGCGGGAGGCCACTTGTCTGCTCCTGCGCTGCTCAGATGAGACCCGTGCCAGGTCCGCTCTTGTCTTGCCCTCAAGCCCCCTCTCGAAACAGGTGCAACGAGGAAGTCACACTTTGCTTTATCAAAGGGCTCTCACTGGGCTGTTCTACCAAGACCCGGAACCCGGAGGGAAAGTGCCCTGTCCACCCCCCTGGCTGGCGTGATCGCACGGACACGGGTACCAAAGAAGGGCCCTCGAACTCTGTCCCCTGCTGGGGCTCACCGTCAGCGGTGACCTTTGCTTCTACAGGATGAACTCAGAATGGACACTTCCTGGCACTAGGGATCTCTGAGCAAAGCTGTATTTGTAAAATAAGTAAACTTTGTATTGAACTGTCTAATTTAACTTAGCCATCAATCCCCACTTCCCAGCCAATGGCAACCACAAACACGTGATGGTTTTTTTGTTCTGGGACAAGCGAGAAGGTGCCTCTGCTCTCTGCCACGCACGACATGTGCGCTCAGTACAAACCCTTCCTGGGACTCTCCCGACTCCCCACTGTCCTCTGCAAACAGAAAGTCCTACAGCAAGAACACCTAACTTCTCCACGGGAGAAACCAAGCTTCCCGGAGAGTTCCAGCCAATCGTGTCCCTGCTTGGCACGGTGGGAACCCATGACGTTCATGTCAACGTCGGCAAAGGCCCAGCGAGAAGAAGCTGGCCACTCTTACTACCTGTGGATGCCTGTGGCTCTGATGTCACAGAGTTTTAAAAAGCTAAGGTCTGTCTCACGGGTCAAACAGAAGTTATCAAAAGTCCCTGCCCTGTGGAAGCACTTTTCCAGTAGGCAAGAGGACACGCCGCCCAGGACCACCGAGTGGGAACTGACCAGGGAGAGGTGCCGGTGGAAACGGAGGCGTAGGGACGTCTGGAGAGGGTCGCGGTCTGACGCCCGCCTCTGCTCCTGTCCGGGGAGAGCCACCGTTTCCCCTCACTCCTGGCCCTGGGACTTCTGGAAAGACCTGAGAGAAGAAAGGAGCCCAATTATGGCTCCCGCAGCCACAAGCCAGGCACTCCCTCACACGCAAGCAAGCAATATGGGCCGTAAAGGGAAAGTCTCTAATGTTTTTGAAATCACGATTCGCCCAAGGATCTGAAATAGGTAAATAACATTTGTCTCCTAAAGCCCATAATTACACCGTGTGCTTGTGCACTGAGCCATAGCAAACCGAGAGTCGTGTGTCGGTGGTGAACCTGCTTCACTGGGAACAGCAAATTCACAAACAGCTGCAAATTTGGGAAGGTTTTCTGGGGGGCGCGGGGGCATCTGCGTTCAGCGATCTGAATGAACCGGTGAAGGCCAGTGACTGACCCCCACTCACTTTAGGAATATTCAGCTAAGTGCTTCTAGGCATTTATATTTATGGCCAAAACACTGCACACGGTTCTTACCTTGGTTGAAGTCCAAAAGTTTTTCATTTCTCCTCAATATAAATAACTAGCAAATGAAGGGGATATTTTGTGGTTCACATAAACTTTCCACAAATTATCAACACAGCATGTCAGCCTGCAATGTAATTTTTGGTTGGGTTTGGGTTTGGATTTTTAATTATAACACTAAACCGGCTTGTATGGAAGAATCTGACCTATTTTCACTGTTTCAGTAAAGTTGCTGATGATGGAAAAGCACACAGTATTGAACCGATCCTATTTTTACCATCTCCAAATTTACCGAAGGCCTGGCCCTGAGCCCCTCGAGCATCAGACATCTTCACCAAACCTCTGGAGCCTCCACGACGCAGAACAGGTCCTCACCGAGAGGTGGGCGCACGTGCCCTGAGCTGTGCAGAACCTTCCAGAAGCTGCAGGTCCCCCTGGGGATGGCTCCCATCCGAAGGCTCCCTCTCCTAAGGTACGCAGACGTGTGCGTGATTGCCCTTTTTCTTTAGGCCACCTAGAAACTGGAAAGGAAGGGCCCGGTGAAGGAGATCCCGGAAACGGCGGCGGTTTTCAAGAGAAGCCTGACTATACAGACCGCGGCTTCCGCGCCGTCAGTCTGAGGCGCCCCCGCCTCACCCGGGCTTCTGTCCAAGATGGACGAGGACATAGCTCCCGGCCTTCCCCAAGCCGGTCACACACCTCCTGTGTGTGTCCTGTGAGCGCCGACCCACAAGCCAGCAATGGGGCCGAGTGGTGGCCAAGAGCCCAGGGAGCAGCGGGCCGGGGACGCGGGCCAGAGCCGCATCAGGCTGCGAGGCCGGGCCGGGCCCTCCACGTTGTCCTGAGTGACCGTCCCCTGCGGCCCGTAGCAGGGGCAGCGCCTGGCACTCCGGCACCCCTGGACCCCACGCCCAGGCCTCCCAGAGGCCAGCTCCCAGGGAGTGGCTGCCCCCGGGCCACTGGGCAGAGCTGGCCCCAGGCCCTTACAACTCTCAGAGTGGAAGATCCCAAACCCGCTCCGCTCGGGACCCCTGGCGGCACCCCCAGCCAGAGACATCGCAGACCCTTGCATTTACGAGAAGCAGGTCCTGTGCTTGGTACTTGTAGTACCAAGTACAAGCTGGTACTTGTGGCCTACAACTAGCAGCCACGGGAGAAAGCCACACCCGTACTTGTCAAGAGAACGGGTGTGCTTTCTGTCTTAGCCCCAGACACCCACTGTGGTGCATGCCTGTTAGCCTGCCCACAGCGTCCAGGGCCTCGGAGCCCGCAGGCTCCCGCTGACGGCCCAGCCTCACAAACCGTGGCATCTTGAGAGGGTGCGGGGCGCACTGACGTGGACACCAGCCCTCCCTGCAACGTGCACAGGCTACCAGGCTTCCGTGGCCTCCTCCACGCGGGCCACACGAGCGTGCAGGTGACCAGGACTCCGGACAAGGAAACACTCAGGTCAGATTCCAGCCGTGTCTCCCAGAGTCAGCCGAGAGGGGCGGGTGTGTGTGATGAGTAAACTGGGGGAGAGGGACGCTCCCCTGGGCCGTCCTCCCCCTCCCCCAAAATAGCCAGGACCTCGCACACACGCGGCAGGCCTGGCGTGCGACCCGGAGGTCCCGAGGGAGGCACGTGTGGCCGCCGTGGACCTGTGGTGTCCCTGGACCCGAGGGGAGACTTGTGCTGAGTAGAAACGGTCACCACGGGGCGTCTTCCCACTGGGATGCTGCGGGGTCCAGGGTAGACTCAAGGAGAGGCTTCTCCCTGAGCTTGGTCCCAGCCCTCAAGGCGCAGTTCCCCGATGACGGAAGTTCAGAGCAGGTTCGTGTTCTGCGCAGAGATGGTACCTGGAGGACAGGGCCACCCGAAGCACCTGCGCTCTGACTCAGACCCAGGGGGCCGGACTTCCTGCCGTGGAAAGTTCCGGGGCCCTTCCCCCAGAGAACGGCAGCTTCACTGTGTGACCAGACGCCGTAGCACAGCCTGGCGCCGCGCGGATCTGCAGGGCCTCCTCCGCGTGCTGGGCGCCGAGAACCCAGCGGTGAGGAAGGTGTCTCTGCCCTCACCGCCCACACGGTCCGGAGGCTCGCACGAGCCGGGCGTCGCTTCCTCGCTGCCCCCAAAGGCCGAAAACAAAGGTGCAGGGTTGTCAGTGCACGTCCTGTCTCCAGCTTCGCCTTCCTGCACGTCCGGCCTCAGCATCTTGCACAAGTAAGGCTGAGAGAACTCGGCAGAGGCCACTGCCCACTGCAGACCTGCTGCCCAGCTCCCCCACCTGCCACCGCACTGCAGGTCTCCTCCCTGGTGGACAGGGGCCCCTCCCCCCGGTGGACAGAGGCCCCTCCCCCCTGGTGGACAGGGGCCCCTCCCCCCTGGTGGACAGGGGCCCCTCCCCCCTGGTGGACAGGGACCCCCTCCTCCCTGGTGGACAGAGGCCCCTCCCCCCTGGTGGACAGGGGCCCCTCCCCCCTGGTGGACAGGGGCCCCTCCCCCCTGGTGGACAGGGGCCCCTCCCCCCTGGTGGACAGGGGCCCCTCCCCCCTGGTGGACAGAGGCCCCTCCCCCCTGGTGGACAGGGGCCCCTCCCCCCTGGTGGACAGGGGCCCCTCCCCCCTGGTGGACAGGGGCCCCTCCCCCCTGGTGGACAGGGGCCCCTCCCCCCTGGTGGACAGGGACCCCCTCCTCCCTGGTGGACAGAGGCCCCTCCCCCCTGGTGGACAGGGGCCCCTCCCCCCTGGTGGACAGGGGCCCCTCCCCCCTGGTGGACAGGGGCCCCTCCCCCCTGGTGGACAGGGGCCCCTCCCCCCTGGTGGACAGGGACCCCCTCCTCCCTGGTGGACAGAGGCCCCTCCCCCCTGGTGGACAGGGGCCCCTCCCCCCTGGTGGACAGGGGCCCCTCCCCCCTGGTGGACAGGGGCCCCTCCCCCCTGGTGGACAGGGGCCCCTCCCCCCTGGTGGACAGGGACCCCCTCCTCCCTGGTGGACAGAGGCCCCTCCCCCCTGGTGGACAGGGGCCCCTCCCCCCTGGTGGACAGGGGCCCCTCCCCCCTGGTGGACAGGGGCCCCTCCCCCCTGGTGGACAGGGACCCCTCCCCCCTGGTGGACAGGGGCCCCTCCCCCCTGGTGGACAGGGGCCCCTCCCCCCTGGTGGACAGGGGCCCCTCCCCCCTGGTGGACAGGGGCCCCTCCCCCCTGGTGGACAGGGGCCCCTCCCCCCTGGTGGACAGAGGCCCCTCCCCCCTGGTGGACAGGGACCCCCTCCTCCCTGGTGGACAGGGGCCCCTCCCCCCGGTGGACAGAGGCCCCTCCCCCCTGGTGGACAGGGACCCCCTCCTCCCTGGTGGACAGAGGCCCCTCCCCCCTGGTGGACAGGGACCCCCTCCTCCCTGGTGGACAGAGGCCCCTCCCCCCTGGTGGACAGGGACCCCCTCCTCCCTGGTGGACAGAGGCCCCTCCCCCCTGGTGGACAGGGGCCCCTCCCCCCTGGTGGACAGGGGCCCCTCCCCCCTGGTGGACAGGGGCCCCTCCCCCCTGGTGGACAGGGACCCCCTCCTCCCTGGTGGACAGGGACCCCCTCCTCCCTGGTGGACAGGGGCCCCTCCCCCCTGGTGGACAGGGGCCCCTCCCCCCTGGTGGACAGGGACCCCCTCCTCCCTGGTGGACAGGGGCCCCTCCCCCCGGTGGACAGAGGCCCCTCCCCCCTGGTGGACAGGGGCCCCTCCCCCCTGGTGGACAGGGGCCCCTCCCCCCTGGTGGACAGGGGCCCCTCCCCCCTGGTGGACAGGGACCCCCTCCTCCCTGGTGGACAGGGACCCCCTCCTCCCTGGTGGACAGGGGCCCCTCCCCCCTGGTGGACAGGGGCCCCTCCCCCCTGGTGGACAGGGGCCCCTCCCCCCTGGTGGACAGGGACCCCCTCCTCCCTGGTGGACAGAGGCCCCTCCCCCCTGGTGGACAGAGGCCCCTCCCCCCTGGTGGACAGGGGCCCCTCCCCCCTGGTGGACAGGGGCCCCTCCCCCCTGGTGGACAGGGACCCCCTCCTCCCTGGTGGACAGGGGCCCCCTCCCCCTTGATGGATGGGGACCTTCCCGGAACTTCCAGGGTGACAGCAGTAGCAGGAGGTCTGAGAGAAGCAGATGGTCCTTTCAAGTGTCCCCAGCAGCATCCTGAGTCCGGTGTGGAGGTTGGATGGGGCATCTGTGGGGTCCGTGCCCGTGCCTTCCTGGAGGAGCAGTGTCCAGGAACTTCAGTGGTGGAGGACCGTGTCCTCGTCACCAGCCCGTTCTGACCCCGGAGCCCGGCTGGCAGCTTCCCTCCATGAAATCGCACGTGTGTGCGTCCCTCCCACACACGTGTCCACTCAATCCCTCTTTTCACCTCCTGTCCCGAGACCCTAATGCCACGTGTGTTATTGTTTCCAGAAATCGGACCCAGTTTTCCTCATGCTCGACGGTTGCTGGTATGACTGAGGAGCTTCCGGAAGGTAACTCTAAGCCCCCTGTGGTTTCCAGGCCTGCGAACCACGAGTGTGAGGTGAAGTCGGGTCTCACCGCACTCAAAGTTACTCTGTGTGGAGTCGTCACTGAGTCCAAAGAGCAACCAAATGGCTCTTGGACAAGAGTCTCAACACTCACCCCATCCCTGTGACCCAAGGTGCCTTCTGCAAAGAGCGATGGGATCAGGGAAGGCCCCCCGCAGTGGGCGCCGGGCCGGGCGTGGTCTACACCGCCGGCGAGCACCATCCACTCACGTGACTCGGAAAGCGGGTGACGAGCATCCAGACCCACTCCAACCAGCGAGCTCTAACGTCCGTGAGCACCGTAGACAGTCGTGAACGCCTCCTTCCGCATCTGCGGCTCGAATCACTGGGACACGAAGAACTCACAGGAAAGGAAACACATGTGGCCCACACACGTTTTTTAAAATTCACCTTTGCTCATCACTTAAGACATGAATTAAGGCTACAGTGACATGCTGTGCCTCCTCACGAATTAGGGAGGGTTGTTTGAGACGGTGACAATTGAGGCCAACAGGTGTAGGACACTCTCACACCTGCTCCTATGGATAGAAACGGGGTCAGTCTTTCTGGAAAGCCATTCAAAACTGTGCATCAAGGGCCTTAATAATGCTCCCACTCTCTGACCCTAAAACTCCACGTCCGGCATGGTCTCTTAAGGAAACAAGCAGAAATGTGGGGAAAGATTTACGTACAAGATCTTCACAATGATGACAATGGCAAGTCACTGGAAAAATCCTAAATTTCAGGGGAGCAAAAGTTTATGTTAATTGTGTTACGTGCGTGTGACAGGACGGTGGTGTGCTGGTGTGTGAAAAGAGTAAGAGCGACGACAATCCCTGAGGAGTAAATTCTCCCACGACGGCCACTTTCCAGCTCCCGACAGGGAGCAAGGTGGAGAAGACGCGCTCTCTCGTGCCGGTGTGGACCCTTTGCAGGTTCACGTACCTGTGAGCAGGTGTCACAAAATTTTGGCAGTGTCTCAGGATGAAATAGTAGCGGGAGATTCCTTAGCTTTTCGCACATCTCTCATTTCCAATTTTTCTAAAACGTGCTTGCGTTGTTTTTGATTCAGAAAACAAAATGATGTTTTTGGGACAAAAAATGATTGAGGTGCCAGCTTTTTTTTTTTTTTTTAATTTTTTTTTTCAACGTTTATTTATTTTTGGGACAGAGAGAGACACAGCATGAACGGGGGAGGGGCAGAGAGAGAGGGAGACACAGAATCGGAAACAGGCTCCAGGCTCTGAGCCATCAGCCCAGAGCCCGACGCGGGGCTCGAACTCCCGGACCGCGAGATCGTGACCTGGCTGAAGTCGGACGCTTAACCGACTGCGCCACCCAGGCGCCCCAAGGTGCCAGCTTTTTTTACAAGAAGTTCTTCAAGCAGAGTTCAGAGAGCTGGCAGACTTTACCCATAGTGACTTAACCCTTTACAGCTCAGTCCCCTCCAGGGAATGAATCTCACGTCACACATTTTCCCCAAATGTCCAAAGGCCACAGTCTCCAGTGCAATTGCTGACTAAGCGAAAGACAATTACCATTTCGGAAAGAGAGGAGAAGCATCAGATTCAGAGGCGGGATAGTGGACCTCCGCGTACCTGGGGAGCCCTCCCCGCGGCCCGGCGACCCGGCCCTGAGCGCACGCAGATGCGGGGGGCGGGTGCCTCCCCTGTCCCGTGTGTCAGGCTTCAATTGCTCTGTGGAAATGCGGTGGTGAGAGAGATATTCTCCGTCTCTGTTGAAGCCACTGGAAACGAACCAGAAAAAACGTAAACTTGCATTTCTTTGGGACCCTCCTGATCAGAAAAGAGCCTTCCCCGGGGACAGACTATGAGACCATGTGTGATTTTTTTAAACGTTCACACCACTGTGGACGAGTCCCGTGTTTTGTTCAGAGAGAAATATGTGTATTTTAACACTAACGGGAAAACCTCCCAAGACAAAGCTTGGGCTGCATTCTTCGGGAAAGTCAGAAGCCAGGGTAACTGCTGCCTCCGGGTTGGAAACAAAGACGTGTGCGGGGTGGGGGCTCCCCCCTCCCTGACGTGTCATGTGATTTTGACCACCTCCAGATAAAACTTGTTGAACTGCCACAATCGCTGCTTCCTGGCTCCTCGAGCCCATTAAACATTTATTACTTCCTACACCTGTGTAACCAGAAGATAAAAAGACAGCCTAGGATTTTGCTCAAAGAGAACTCAAAGTCATTTCTTTTTGATTCCTTCCTTCACCCAATGGACGCTTGCGTTGTCCCCTTGGACCCTCGTGCATCCTGGGTTCTGTGCTTGTGTGTGTGTGTGAATCGTTCACACGTAGATATGGATGCACGTGGATGTAGGTGTGTGCATGTGTGTGTGTAGGGGTGTATATGTGTGTGTATATGTGTGTGCAGATATAGGCTTGTGCATGTGTGTGCACAGATGCGTGTGTGCATGTGTGTGCAGAAATGTGTGTGCAGAGACACACGTGTGTGCGTGTGTGTGTGCGGAGGGGGTGGGGGAGGAGGGGTCACAGTCACCGTACGTCCCTCTCGTTTCTGCATCCACCAGGGGCCCCCAGTCTCCCCACCACACCTGTACCCCCTTCCTTTAATTGAATGTGTCCCTTCTTCCAGCACCTTCCTGCCCCGTCCCCGGCCCCACTGCCCGCGGCACCTGCTGTCTCACCGACGCTCCCACCTCAGGAAATGCCGCTGCCGAAGCCGAGGCTGGTGCTGCCGGGCACACAAGCCACGACCCCCTCCTAGCTGGCCTCCTCGAGCCCACTCTGGCCCCCCGCACGCAGCCCTGCCGTGATCTTTCCCATCTACAGACCCAATTACGCCATCTTAGCCGTGACTTTGCAGTGGCTTCAAAGTGCCCTAACGGGAGCACCCCCAGCCCCTGCCACGGGATGAGTCACCAGCTGACTGTCCCTCACCCCTGCCCCGACCGCACCTTCCCGCAAGGCGGCCGCTCCAGGGCCTGAGGCGTGTGCACCCCGACCGGCCAACGTGGGCCGGTCCTTTGCCCTCTGTGCCTTTGTCACGCCCAGACACCCTCCCGGTCACCTCTTTGGCTAAGCTCGCCGAGAGCCCCGGGCCTCCTCCTCCGAGCCGGCTTTTAGAGCCGTGGATGAGCACGGGGGGCCCGACGCAGCTCACTCACGCCTGCGCTGGGCATCGGGATTGCCATCAAAGCGGCCGGCCTCACGGTGGAAAAGGCACAGAGGGCGGGGCACGAACCGAGAAAGCGAGAAGACAGGGGCCACCAGGAGGGTGTGACGCCGTCACCTCCCGGAGCACAGTTTACGTTTGCACACGCGCACGTATCCGTCTCGTTCAGCTGGATGATGGGTCGTCAGGGGACTCACCGCCGCTCCAGTTAGTCCTCCCCACGTTCTCTAAAACGTTTGCTCTGAGTTGTTTCTGAAAGAAAGACAGAAGAGAGAGAGAGAGAGGAAGGAAGGAAGGGAGGAAGAAAACTTTGCAAACTGGAGTCTTCCTGTGGGCAGAACAGGGAGACCCTCCCCCACAGCCCACCCCAAACTGCACAAAGTCCGGTCCTCTTGATCTCTTCTCATTCTTTGCCCTGAAAGATAACTGCCACTCTGTGTCCCTTTGGAAACTAACGAGCTCAAAGCCATCGTGATGGGCTTCCCGTGACGCACTCCTTGTGAGACATGAGGGAACGAATCTGACTTTGGGATTTTTGATGAGAAAACTAGAGGCTCCACAGGAGAAGGGGGTGGGTCATGCAACCGGGCTGCGGAGGAACCACTTTCCAATGAAGACAATATTTAACTTGGAATTTGGGATGAGATGCTAATGATAATGTGCGGTGGGTGTCGAGAATAGATTTGGGACATCACTGTGTTTGCCCAAAGTAAAATTAATAGCAAAATGAAATACATAAGGTCGTTGGAAAGAAGCCATCCTGAAAAACACGTTTTGTTTCTGAAGTGATATTTCCCTCTTAGGAAATCAAATAGTTCTTAAAAACTCTCTCCATGAGAAGGAAAAGTCTCATTCTCCAGAAGAGACTCTACGTACCTTCTCCACTGATACGATCCATCAAGACGGAGTGATTTCCCTGGTTCACCTGCGGTGCTCATGCCACGGCTGGTGGCTTGGCGACAGTCCCCCCCCCCGGTGCCCCCACCTCCCTCGGGGGATGAATTGTTGACTTATAACCACTGTGGGTTCATCACAACCTGACACGTTCTGTGTTCTCCCACAGTCTTTGTGATGCAGTGAGATTCAGCCAGAGGGCCCAGAACTCCTGCATGTTGGATCTCCATTGAGTATTAGTAATCGGTAATTCCATAACGAAGCCAGAAGAGCCGGTGTCTGGGCCACCACACTGCCGCCAGGGCACCCGGCCCTTCCAGACCCCACCCTGCAGCTCAGTTCACAGAAATGGGCCCCGGTTTCTCACCGAGACAACATTGTGAAAGGTTTTGCTAGGAAGTTTGTGACAAAGTCAACGTTTAATGTGCTCCTTTATATTCCTTCATTCCTTCTTCTTGTAAAGCACAAGGGAAATGTAAATTTTGTCACCCAACTTCTCACGGGTGCCCCGAGCCCCCAGCCTCGCTGTCCCCCCACACTCCTCCCCCGAGTCCGCGGCCGCTCTTCTTGGTATAAATCGAGGACACAGGCAGGTCTGACTGCACTCGCTGGACCTTCACAGACTTTTCTTTCCCGCGATGGTGGACCGAGCTCGCCTCTTAAGTCGGCAGCCCCACTGAGCCCTTCTGACTTCTCCGGGGCGTCAGAGCACCCCTCGTCTGGGCTTCCCAGGACTGCTGCTGGGCTCGGGTGTTCTTAACTCCCCGCGCGACAGTGATGCCCCAGCCCCACCAGAGTGTGAGCCCGGGAGAGTGGGCGTCCTGGCTCCCCACGTGGCTGGTGCCCGACAGACGGACGCAGTGCTGAGCACAGGGGCCCCGGCCGTGGAGGTGGCCCGGCCGTGGTGGAGCGAGGGGGCCTGGCACCAGGACAAGCCCCCAGGGCTGCCCCTTTGCTCGCTGCCCTCCTCCGGCGGCCCCGTGGCTATGTTCCCAGGACCCAGCAACACACCCATCTTACGAGAGCCTCGAGTGCAAGGCCCCGGGAGGGGTGGGTGTGGAAATGTGAGGGCTGTGCCTCCGCAAGGGGCAGGCAGTGTTCTGGCATTTGGAGGGACAGCCTGCAGTGTAGACGGCGGTCCCGGAAGAGCCAGGAATACTGCCACCAGCGTGACGAAGGTGACCCTGTGGACAGACGGCGATCGCTTGCGTGTGCCCTTGAGATTGCTTTTTACAGGAACAGGTGCACCCCACCTGCTCGCTCAGTAACTTGGCCAGACGTCATACCCGAAAATTCGCGTGGTGGGTGGCAGAGGACTCTCTACCCACCAGTCCTGTGAGCACCACACAGAAGGGGGGTGGGGCCTGCTCTTGGGAAGGGGGACAGAGGGGGGCAGGGCCAGACACGGCGTCATGTGTGGAGAGAAGAAACGAAGGATGGGAGCTCAAAGGCAGGACAGGGCAGGGTGGGCGCTGCCGGGAACGTGGGCACTGATGCCCACCTTGGAAGACCCTTTCCAGGGTTGATAATGAGCCTGCCATCCACATGCGTGTCTTTGTGACCCCGGTCTTAGCGTCATTCACACACATAAGGTGATGGCTCGTGCCACTGCCCCATGAACGAAGTCTGCGGTTTCTGCCCTGGGACAAGGAAGGGAGCATCTAATGCATGAAGCCCCGGGCCGAGGGGATCGAGCTGGAGAAGGCAGGTGCTCGGACAACCACCGGCACCAGGGCTGGAGGTAGGGACGCAGGGCTCACCGGTGGGGAGAGGTCGGAATTGAGAACCAGCGGGACAAATCAGAAAGCAGTGGCAAGAGGAGAGCAGAGGGCGAAGGAGGGGCTTGCAAACCGAGCACATTAAGGAAGAGGGAGGAGAAGGAAATGTCGCGGGGAGAGGGAGGAGTCTCCGGGACAGAGCCGCGACGGGCGGCGAGGCACCAGAGTCGGGGGCGCTCGAACACTGAGCCGTGGTAGCGGGCATGGAGGGCCACGGGCTCCACCTCCACTAGCGGGAACCCCGGGTCCTCACACGTCTAACACGCCGACCTCAGGAGGCACGTGCCCGAACGCGGTCGGCGTCCACTCTGGCCTGCGGTCCCGTGTGACTGTTCCGGCTCCAGCTTCCACACGGCCGTCTGGGGCGCAAACTCTTTCCGTCTCGTGGCTCTGACCTCCCGTAGGACCCCAGCCGGCTCTTCATTCAACCACCCAGCGGAAAAGATGGTGAAGCCAGAGCTGCTGGGCACCAATGACGCTCAGACGCCCTTGGTGACAGCTAGAAACGTGAACTCGTCTGGGTCGGAGCAGGACAGCACGGCCCCCGGGCACAGCCACCTCCGAGGACCCCCAGACACACGGAAGAGAGACGACAGCACAGAGGGCGAAGTCACATCTGCGATCGCTCGCTGGCGACCAGATACCCGCCTCTCGTTCGAGCCGCCCCAGACCCCAGCTACATGCATTCAGCTCAACCGCAGGCTGTCCCCGACCGGGTGCAGACGCGCCTCCGGGTCTGGAGACCTGGGAACGCAGAGGCAGCACCTCCCGCTGCTCCAGCAGGCCGCGTGGCCGGCACTCTCGTGGCCCCTGGGTCCCCTCCCTGGAGAGAACCCGCACCCCTCCGTGGCACGGCTGAGGTCCTGGGGCAGCAGCTGCTGGTGCCACCCACTTCCTGCTCGTGCAGATTTGGGGGCTTGACCCCCCAAGACCTTATAACCTGGCGTTCGCTCCTTTCCCAAAACAACGCCTCGGAGGGTCAGGACGTGCCCGGCCTATTTGTGTCAGTCCCTTCGTGTCCCCGTCAGCAGAGGCAAGAGCCCTCCGCCACACAGGTCCTCACTCCTGCCATGGCCCCTGTTTGCAGGGAGGGCTGTGCCTGCTCCTTCCCCAGACTCCTCTCATCTTATGGCTTTGCCCTCCTCCAGGGCCCTGCGCTCGGCCGCAGGAGCGTGACGACCACAGCCGTTACCCGTCTCAGGCCACAATTGACGCACACACCTTCCACTCCCGTCCCAGTGGCCAGAAGTGGTCTCTGGGCCCACCTCGATGCAGGGGGGTGGTGACGCGGGCCCCCATGCACGCAGCCCTCCCTGCAACTGTGGACAGAAAAACCCAGTCCCCAAAACCATCTCTTCCGAGACCCTCCCATTTTCGTCAAAAGCAGTATGAAAAAACTCACAGGGGTCGCTACATTTTGTCCTCACATCGTTCTGTGCAGAAGAATCACTGTTGGAAGCAGAATAAAAACAGGCTCCTCGGTCCCACGGCCGGAGGTGTGGGTTCAGCGAGTCTGGGCACGGGGCTCTGAGAGTCTGGATTTTTAGCGAGTGCCCCAGGAGATTCTGCGGAGGGCGCTTGGAAACGTAGCAAGACGGAGTCTAAAGTGATTCATAAAAAGGATCGATACGTAGCATTGATTGGCAGAGGGAGGATTTGCTTCCAGGGGGCCCAGCGTGGTGTCGAGTCTCTGCACCCCGTGCTGGGAGACCTTGGGAGAGAAGGTCATCGCAGCCGCCAGGTTGGCATGACCCTGGAGACCCCAGGGTCTCCTCTCACTGGTGAAACCAGAACCACACACGATAAACTGAGGAATCACATGCCCCTGCCCAAACTTGGCTCAACATTTTGTAAGTAATAAAAATTACCTCCACGAGAACAGCTCCTGCTCGGGAACAATGGAACGTTTTGCCGACACGTTTCAAAGCACACCCCAACTTCTCACAGGCGTCTAACAAGCACCTAGCAAATGTCCAACCTTGTGCTAACCGCAGGCGCTAGGGAGAGGAAAACGCAACCCGCCGGCCAAGACGGCGTGTGGAAACACGTGCGGCGAATGGCCCGTGCCACCGAGAAGCGTGAATAACGGGTTCGGGGCAGCCAACGAGGAAAAGGCTGGGAAGCGGCTGTGGAACCACTGTGATGTCCGTTCAGCCTCACTGTGCACATCGGAAGGGCACGCTCGCTGCTTTGTGACAGTCGCAACTGGAGAGAGAATGAAGGCATCAGACAAAACCGGAGCAGCTGTAGAGTGTCACCTGGTAGCCAGGACTGGCCATGGAGAGACGCACAGCTTTCCCTGCTCGTTATGTCCAGACCTCGTGGTGCAATGATGGCAACAAGGTGCCCAAAACTAAACACGAGCTGGGGCCAGCGCTCTGCCGGAAGCTTGCCATCCTGGGACAAGTTACAACTTTGGACGGCTCCTCGTGTGTACTGTTGCTCCAGCACGCTCGTCCATGAAACCGAGACGCTCACCACACCTTCCTGATTTGAAGACGGTGCGGCGGGAGCCCTGGTTCCTTGAGGTGATGGCTGGACGCAGAGATTCTCTCCACCCCACTCTCTTCCTGACCCCAAACCCACGGTCTAGCCACGGAGCTGTCCGTGGTCCTTGGCGTTCTCTGGACACCTCCTCTGAAGTATCGACTTAACACTTCAGCTAAACTTTTCTTTGCGTAAAAGGTAATCACCTGTCCCCCTGGCACAGGAGTGCTGAACGACATTAGCGGGGGCTTCCACACAGGTGGCATTGCAGCAGAGATAACTGCCAGTGTGCCTGAGGGACCGGTCCTCTGGAAAGTTTATTTGCTATTCATCATCCAAGCAGAAGAAAAATAGGACAGGAAGTTTTAATTATCCTGACGGCCAGGTTTTCAAAGGCACGGAGACATTTGAGCCTGGCTGACAAGAGTATCACAGGAGCTGAAGTCACCAAGGAGAACAGGTGTGTGTGCAAGGTAGAATTCTCTCATTTTTCAAAAAGATGGACCTTGATTTTTTTCTCCATGGTCTCAGTCAAAACACACTATTTCAGCCTGTTTACAATATACTCAGAATATAAGTGAGTGGAGACCGGTTCTTTATAGGGCATTTCAGTATATTCAAAAAAATGAACTCCTTCCAACATCTGCCGTCCGCTGGGCTCCCCGGGAAAAAGCCTGAGGTGGGAGTCGGTGGACCAGGCAGGGCTCCCGGGGACAGCACCCGCGAGGGTGAGGGAGGCGGGGACAGCAGGGCGCGTTCAGCTCGGATGCGGGCGCGGCATCACAACCCGTATGGGCTCAGGATCGCTCTTGAGGATGGTCAAGGCGAGTCAGCCGGACGCTTGCCACCCATCTGGGTCAGCCTCATGGTCCAGTCTGCACGGGGCTGCCCCGGAGGAGGGGCGGCACAGGAGGGTCCTCACTGCAAGCCCCTAGCAGCCAACACCCCAGCCTCGGGGTCTGGCCCGCAGGCCGCTCATCCGGTACAACCACTACCTCTGGCGAAGCTGTTTGGTCACCGTGAAGGTGACCTTTTCGATACAGTCACCGGGCCCCCCACAGCGGCTCTGGGGTCTGGCCACCGAAGACTCCCCTCCTGGCTCCTGGATCTGGATGTCAGCCCTACCGGCTTCACAACAGAGAATCCTGATTGGTTAGATTTCTTTGCAATGGTTTTCAGTCAAATTAATGGGGAATGAAAGTACAAAATTTTATCTTCTTCTTTTAATGTGATATTTTATGTACAGAATTATGTTATAATAAAAAATTCTCTGTGCTCTATAAAACAACTGATTTAAAGCTTAGGAAGAACTATCTTGGTTTCTTGGCTAACACCAGCTGCTAAAGGGCAGTAAAACGTTTATACGCACAAGAACACACATCCGAATCACCCAATCTTGCAAAAATATTCTTTAATATCCACGTGTCATTTCTTTAGAAAGACTGAAGAGTGGAGACGTGTAGTGCCTGTAAAGATGTTTTTTTCCCCCAAAGTTCTTACTTGTCTCCGTCATTTCTCAATGAACCACCCCCAGGCATAATTTCAGATTTCTCTGCATTTTTCTCCACGGTCTCTACTTAAATATATGAATTTATAAACATACTTTCTGTGATTATTTAAGAGAATTTGGGTTAACGCCTGCTTTTAAATCACAAGATGGTGTTATACGTGGACAGCAATCTTAAAATCCATTTAAGTGGATGGTAGCTAGTTGACCACATTATCGAGCAAGAAAGGTACAAAGTAGAAGGGCATGAGAAAAATGTCATGAATTCACACAGAAAATAAAATGACACCAGACGTGTGAAAACTTACAGAATAAATCCCAGAAAAAAAGTTAGGGGTGCCTGGGTGGCTCAGTCGCTTAAGTATTCGACTCTAGATTTCAGCTCAGCTCATGATCTCATGGTTTTGTGGGTTCGAGCCCCACATCAGGCTCTGTGTTGACGGCGCAGAGCCTGCTTCAGATTCTGTGTTTCTCCCTCTCTCTGCCCCTCCCCCAGCTCTGAAAATAGATAGACTTAAAAAAATGTAATCTCAGTACACGTTTCCAGCCAGTACAACCATGCCAGCACTCTCTGGGACCCGTCTACAGGTCCTCGGCCCCCACGGTGGGGGCGCGTATGTTAAACGAGGGAGGACGGGGTAGCACTTCCTCAGGGAACAGTTCCAAGCAATAACGTGGAAGGAGGGAGAGAAGTAGGCCACGGCCATCACGACAGCACCGCAACAGCTGTGGCCCGAGACAGCCTCGCGAGACCCTGAAGGAGGTGCCCACAAGCTTGAGGACAAACTCGACATTGGTCCAATTTCAAGTACCGCTCCCTCCCCAAGGCATTTCTTAATTGCCAAGCAAAATACAGTGACCTCCCTGTGGAGAAGTCTGGCCGTCACCACCTTAACCAAGTGGCCAGGTTTACGGGACTTGCCGACACCACGTCCCTCCGGATATGATGCCCTGGAAATCGTACAACATCACCTGTCTGGTCCTCTGGCCAAAAATGCCAGGAGGGAACATCCCCCAAACCTAAGCTGAGGAACGTCCTACAAGGTAACCCTCCAGTTCTCCTCACGTGCGTCAAGGCCGAGAAAGACAAAGGTGAGGGAAGCTCGTGGACCAGAGACCTGGGCTGGATCCTGACACAGGACACGGACGCACTGGGAAGACAGGTGAGACCCTGATGTGGTCTTCAGGTTAGCGGGCAGCATGGCGCCAGGGCTAATGTCCAAGTTTGGTGGCTGTACCCGGTTACACACGGTGTTCACATCAGGAGCAGGGGGGTGGGCTTTCCACAACGCTGTACGACCTGTGCAACTTTTCTGTGAGTCTAAAATTATTTCAGAATTGTTGTAAAAACAGCCGGGGGCACAGGTTTCCTACTAGCCTCTTCAACGCCCTGGATGAGCGTGGGCTAACACGGGCGTGAAGGGAAGCAGACTGGGGAGCAGAGCCCCAAAGCCAGGACAAGGTTCCCGCCTGAGGCCCAGCTGGAGATTCGGACCTCTGGTCTTTGCCCCGACAGCAGAGTCTTCTGAAACCTCCATCAAAAACCGCAGGCCTCGGGGGCGCCTGGGTGGCGCAGTCAGTTAAGCGTCCGACTTCAGCCAGGTCACGATCTCGCGGTCCGTGAGTTTGAGCCCCGCGTCGGGCTCTGGGCTGATGGCTCGGAGCCTGGAGCCTGTTTCCGATTCTGTGTCTCCCTCTCTCTCTGCCCCTCCCCCGTTCATGCTGTGTCTCTCTCTGTCCCAAAAATAAATAAACGTTGAAAAAAAAAAAACCGCAGGCCGCCTTGGCCCCAGCCTGGCCACCGGACACGCCCACGTGGCCATCCACGTGTCCTGGCTCAGCTCTGGTTTCGCTGCGTGAGACCAGGGCTCCGTTACATGAGTTTCGGCAAATGTGAAACCAGAAACCCCATCAGCTAGAAAGGGGAGAGGAGTTAAGTACAGACACAGAAGCTCCGTCGCCCATATTCAGAACCGCCAGGGAGTCAAAAGGCTCCTTGTTATACCGTTAAGAGAGTCAAAAACCGTCCCTTCCAAAACTGGCCGGAGGGGAAGTGTCTGGGGCTGATAATGGGAAGAATCCTAATTATGTAAAGAGGTGGGTGGGAAGGCCGGTGATGTGAAGGTGGTGGCACACCCCCCAGAGCCTTTGCAAGCACGTTTCAGACCGGCCCCGACCACAGGTGGCCTGCCACGACAGGAGCCGTGAGTGAGGGCGAGCCAGCCTGGGGCACCCGGGGTCTCCCCGCTGGGCGCCTGCTGGGCCCCGCTCCCGAGGGCCGTCAGCCTGTGGGGTCCGCGTGCCCTGCTTCCCATGTGGTGGCAGAATGTCTGTCACATGCCTCCCCTGCCCAGCGGATCGCGTTTCCAACGCTGGGCACGACGACCCTCAGATCAACACCCAGAAGGACGGCGACAGAGTCGCAGCCCTGGAGCCTCCACCCGCCGAGGCTGCGTCGGAAGGGGCGCTGAGGGCCGTGAGCCCCGAGGAAAACGTTACAGGGGCGGCTCCGTCGGGCACCAGTCAGAAGGAGAGCAAATGCTTCCTGTATGAGTTAAAGGGAGGAGAAACGGGATTTGCAAAGTAAAATGGCTCGGTGACCACGCACTAAGGAAAACCAGTTCCACGGGCCTGTTGCACGCGGTTTATCGAAGCTCGCAAGGAGCTGCTGTCTGTCTTTAGGCAGCTGACTTCCTGAGGTGGCGAAGGGAGAACCCCGAAATATTTACGGGAATACACCATGACAATTAATGGTGACTATTCAGTGACGTGCATTTTCGTGCTGCTGCGGGAGAGAAAGCTTCTCTCACTGTTTTATAGGTGGCAATTCCCAGCCGGGCCCCGTTAGGCCCCTGGCCTCTCCTGTGAAGGCTGCTTGTCATTTATTATGTGATGGATGTGCGACCGGAAACTACACGGAAAGGTAAAAAAGAAAAAAAAGTTAAAAAACGTTTCCATTTTACTCTGGGATCGTGTTGCAGTGTGATAGTTAGGTGAGCACGATGCTAACTTTGTTGACAGATTTCAGAAAATATTTTTCTTCCTCCCGAAACATTTCCATAATCTCACGGAAGCGAAGCATGGAAACTGTAGCTACTGTAATTCTCTAATTCCATCGCGAGTCGTTATAGACTGTGTTTTGCCGTGACCTTTGGTATGGTTTTGGTACTGGCCATGCCCTGGCCCTGTCCAGCCCAGAGCGGGCACCTCGTCACGGGGGAGAGAGCCCGGCCGTCCCCGGTGCCGCAGGAGACGTGCAAGGGACACTCTGTTCTCGATGCCTGTGCACATCCCTAATTAGCGTTAATGAGAGTTACACATGCGTATCCAAAAACAGGCCCCATAATGTTTAAGTTAATGTGGGGTAAATTATAGTACAGGAAATATCAGTGCTTCTTAAAGTGAGTTCAGCAGGCGGAGACGTTCTGTTAGCCCAAGTGTCACAAATGCACCAATGCCCACAGGCCTTTGGAGAGCCAATCAGACCCACGTGACTGCAGCAAGGTGCATTTAGTGGGCATCTACTAGTGGGAGGAGAGCTGGGGGGCCCACGTTGGCATCACTGCCGCCAGCTGGCAGACTGCAGAACCGAGCTCACCGGGTCCCCAGGGGGGCTTCGTCCCTGGCCCCTCGATTCGCAGAGCCCCCCCAGGAGCCTGACCTGCTTTGACCCCGCACAGCTTCCCTGCTGGGGGTCAGTCAGGGCTCGGAGATGTCAGGGTCACTGCTAACAGTTGAAAATGCATCCCGTCCGCCCTAGGACGAGGATGCCCCAGCCCCACATCATCATCTTCCCAGCGAACCCAGAGCCCTGCCACGCTGCGGTCCTTGCCGAGAGCCCTGGCACCCTCCTTCTCAGGCCCACCGCCCCTCATCAGCCCTCCACTCGCTGCTCTTGGTTTGCACGTCCCAACTTCTGCTTGCGTTCACCCCCTGCCCTTAGCCACCAACGTGGCCTCGTTCTAGCTGCCACTGACACCTTCCCCCAGAACACAGCAGAGGCCTCCCCACGGAACCCCGTAGCCCAAACCGCAGCCACCGGGACGGCCAAAGTCGTCATGACGGTCCCCACCCTCGCCCAACCTCTGCCTCTGAGAGAGGATTCCGACACTCGTCCGTGGAGTCTCAGGCAGTGGGATCAGCAGCTTACCCCTGAAGTGAGAGGCACCCAGACTCACAGACGCTTGGAAATAGAAGAGGAATCCTGAAATCAGACTTGCTCGTTAGCACAGCATGACCTGGCCCGTCCCGACTAAATGCAGCCCTTTGTCTCACTTGCCCTGCGTCTCCCCTCTTTCCTCCAGCCCACGAGGGTGGACGCTTCCCCAGATCAACTTTTCAGGGACTTAATAACCAAAATCTTTGAGGCAGGCTCCAACATCTCATTTATGGGTGTGAGGTTTGCGACACAAACACAGGCACGATCTTCTAACTGATGACTTTTTAATTTAATTTAATTTAATTTAATTAACTTATCTTATTTTATTTCATTTGCTTTTTTGGTGCTGATTTCCCTAAAGCAGCTTGGGTTGTAACATTCAAACCAACCTGAAAATATATCCTTGAATGTGAAGGTATTTTCTCAGTACGATTCCTACAGGGTCTCAGTCAACAGGTGTATACATAATATTCCTGAAACCTCACAGACCTCAGGCTGCTGACCTCCTGCTGGCGTGTGACGCCCGACCCCGTGGCCCAGGACGGACCTCACTCCTCGGGGAAGGTGGCTCAGACACCCCACTTCTGTTGCCAAATACCGCCAGCAGCTCTCGTCAGGGGACCTCCGAGGGGGACGCTGGTGGCCACGGAGGGGAAGTGGCAGGTGCGAGGTGCCCCCCATCTTAGGGCCAGAGGCGACGACAGGACCCACACGGCCCTGGGGAGGCATCGCTGAGCCGCTGGCTAGGGCCGTCGCCTCTACGGACTGGTGGCCTCAGAGCCCCTCTCCCCTCGCCTTGCCGAGGCCCCCGCTCTGGGGTCACGTCCTGACCTCCGGCGGCAACGACCAGGCCCCACTCTGAAGCAGCCCCGTGACCTTGTCACCGCCCAGTGCTCACCCAGGATAGGCCCAAGGCTGCTCCCCCACCTCCTCGTTGGGCGAACCCGAGGCCACGTCACCGGCCCCTGCTGAGCCTTTGCCCGTGGGCACCAGCGGACCGAGCCCGGTGGCTCAAGGCCCCAGGGAGACGGCGGCTCGATGCTCCGCCCACAGAACCATCAGCGAGGTGTCGCGGGGTCGCTCAGGGCAGCAGGGTGTGACCCGTCCCCCCCCCCGGGCTGATGGTTGTCCCACGGGCACCAGGCACAGCACGACGCACCCTCTCTGCTGGCGGCGTGCCTCGAACAGCAGCGCACCGAGACCGCGAGTTCCCGCGGGAGCCCGGCCCTGACCAGCCGCTCAGGGCCGAACTGCAGAGCCGCCCTCCAGGCCCCGGTCCAGTGTCCCGCAAAAATGCAAGACGCTCAGAGAGGTGGGAAAGGCGTGCCACGCTCCAGAGAGAAAGGCTCGTTCCATCCTCTCCTGACACCGGCCTGGAAGGAAATCGCCATAAGGAGAGGCCTGGACGCCGACCTCACCGTTCGGGCCGCAGACCCGGAGACCGGTTTGCTCAGAGCCACACACACAGGCTGACAAGAGAAGCTGGTGTCCTGTGCCCCGGGGCGTGCGACAGTCCCCCCCCGACCCCAACACACACGGCCCTGCATCTCCAGAACGCCCGCCCTGGGGCGTGCGCCCGGGGACATCACCTACACGGTCGGGTCAGGACCAGGCAGAAGGGAACCTGAAGGCGTTTTCCTGAATGGGGGCAGGGGCCTTCGCAGCTCCGTCCCGTCGTCTGGGGTCACTGGAGGTTCGCTGCCCCAGGCAGACGGCGTGACGTTTGGGGTGATTCCCGGGGAGTGTCTGGGACCCTGTCCAACATCCCCTCGGCCAGGGGAAGGAGGGTTTGTCCTGGGGGCGGGGACTCCCGGGAACCAGTGTGCCCAGTTCCTCCCGCGTCTGCAGATTCTCCTCTCTCACGAAGCTGAGAGTGAGCTCTGACTTTTACTGTCTCTCCTGCGGGTCGGGAGGCCCCCCGCCGAGCTGCTTCTAACCTCGGGGACCTCCGGTTCCCCAGTTCACGACCACGGTGGGGGTGTTACCTTCCCCCCCCCCCCACGACGGGACCCCGGCGCCCACTCATAGTCCGTTGCCCAGAGATGGTCATGTACTCACAGCTTCACGTCAAGGGGGGTACAAAATGAGGGGGACACGGGGTGAACGGGACGCCGATCTCTTCCAGGAGCGCCCGCGTGTCACATCCAGGATAACGTTCCTCATTATTACAACGTGCTCCAGTTTGCTGAGACGACCCCCCTGCGGGACCACCCGGGACCGTCGGTAAGGGGGCCACACTCTGCGCACAATCACAGCGGCCCGGACACGGAGCCCACACATCTCACCTTCGCTTCAGCGACCCCAGACTCGGCCCGAAGAGCTGCGAACGGGGGCCTGGAACGGGGCCAGCGTCTGGGTGTGGGGTGGACAGGAGCCCCAGCACGTGTGATGACCTCGCCCGCACGGCTCTGGAACTCGCTGGCCCCGGAAAGTGTGTCCTGGGACCTCATGGATCCACCCGACGGGCTCTCGCTGAGCCCCTCTGCTCTGCCAGACCCCGTTCCAGGCGCCGGGCAGCCACAGACATCAGTGCCAGGTCGTCCGGGCGAGGACAGCGAGGGGCACAGAACAGGAACACGGAGCCGGCGGGTGGGAGCCAGCCCGAGTGCAGGCGTGCGTGGGCGAGTTTGCAGGAAGGCTGGGGGCGAGGAGGGGCCGGTGGAGCTGGCCCGCTGGCCTCACCCAGGCCCGGCTCTCCTGTCACGGTCACCGAGAGCCACCGGGGACCCCGTAGGAAGAGGAAGGAGGAACCACCCTGTGCTCGAGGCCCAAGGTGGTCCTGATCAGCACCTGCCTCCTCTTCGCCCCGGAGGCCCCACGGGTGCGGGCCTGTCACACACCGGCTCCTACACCAGCAAGTCCCTGCTCGCCCACACCTGCTGCGTGTCTGACCCCCGCACCCCCGAGGGCACGAAACAGACACGCAGGTCAAATCCACTCCACGCCTGGGGGGAGGAAGGATCCAGGATACGGGGGATCAACTTCGTCCGTTTTCCTGTGCTTCTAGGAATGACCCAGGCAAGGAAGTACAGTGTTTGTTTGCGAAAGTTTATTTAGAGAGAGACAGAGCTGGAGCATGAGTGGGGGAGGGGCAGAGAGAGGGGAGGAGAGAGAGAATCCCAAGCAGGCTCCGTGCTGCCGGCGAGGAACCTGACGTGGGGCTCAATCCCGCGACGCTGGGCTCACGACCTGAGCGGAGATCAGGAGTCAGACGCTCAAGCGACCGAGTCACCCAGGCGCCCCACTGCATTTCTTCTTTGGCTCCGCCTTGGTAGGAATTTGTGGGGAAACCGGGAGTGCCACCTGCAACGTGGTCACGGCGCGTGAGGCTCTCTCTGCCCAGCGCCCTGGGGAGAGCACAGCCGGTCGCCCCGCCGTCGCCTTGCGCCCACTTCCGGGAGGAACCGGGCACCGGGCGAAGCAGCAGCGACAGCTGAGGGTGACATCGTGTGTCCCCCAGGCCAGTGGCGGGAGGAGGGAACGAGGTCACCCTGATCAGGGTCATTGCACACGAGCAGACAGAACACAAACACTGCAAAGACAAGAAGCTCACTCCGCCAGGACGACTGGCTGAGGCACTTGTTTTCAATGCTATTGATCAAATCCCCAAAGGTCATGAATCACAGGAGGAATTATTCTTAAGATATTTGCTGAGCCTGACCTCGTGTAATGATTTTCCTACCACCGACTAGTTGGTTCAGTGGGACTTTTGTTCCTCGGCTGCTGTTAAAAAGGCCCCCCCTCTCCCTTGTGGAGAACCCCACTTCCCGAGGCCGACGGCAGGGGATAGACTGGATACTCAGCTCGAGGGCTGTGGAGGCGTGGCCCCCGGGGACCCGGGAGGCCGCTCCCGAGGGGCGGGGGGGTGGGGGGGTGTCAGATCTCCACGTGGGGACCACCTGCACAAGGGAAACAGGCATTAGAGCACTTCAGGGCCCCTTCGGCCGCTGTTTCGCACCAGACACAAGTACAGAAGTCTTCACGTGTCCCCCCAAAGGCCCACGTTTAAAGCAAGGCCATTTTAACAGCCCCTCGCACGGAATAAGCCTGGTTTGAGGCAGGTCACCAAGTGCAGAACAGACAGCAGCCAAGAGGGACGCTGAGTCTCTCCTGGGCGTCCCCTTGCTTCGTTTGCAACTGACACACAGAGGCGACAAGGAAGCGCATAGTGCAGCACCACTTGCGTGTGCCTGGGCCACCCTCCCTGGGCACAGACACCGTCCTAGCCTGCCCGCCGCGGATCGGGGACTTGCCCGCGGCGGATCGGGGACTTTGTTACCTTCCTCGTAAGAGGCTTATTGTGTTTCTTTCTGTGATCACTTGAAGTTTGGCAAATGATACAGTGTCATTTATTATTTATACAGTGTCCTTCATACAGAGTATCACAAAATGTTTTGCAGCAAGAGTGAGACAGAGAAGCGGAAAACTCTGCCAAGTTGGCGAGACCTCTCCCCCGACGGGGGCACGGAGGCCACGGGCCGCTCTGTCCCCACAGCCCTCTCCATCTGGGCCCACTGTCCCGAAACCGGGCCCAAAGACACACCTGTCAGAGCCTCCCAGGACCCAGCGCTGACGCGCACCCTCTGGTCCTTGCCAAGCGCGCTCTCCCGACGAGGTATCCCCTTAAAACAGACACAGAAAAGGAGCTTCTCTCTGCAAGAGCGCGTGCGACTCTGTGGGCTCTGTGATTCCGTGGTTGTTTGTTCTCAGAGGCAGATCAGATTAATTTTACTGCAGTTGAAAATCATGCAAATATAGTTGAGGAAGAGGCATTTAATTCTTTATTGCTCTCGAACACAGCACAACAGCACCTCCAGCAGCAGCGCCGGGCAGCGTTTCAGTGCTATTCTGCTATACAGTACATCACGATGTTAATTTTCCACATTACTTTATTCCTTCTCCAGACCATATTTTACAACAGAGAAAACGAACTGCTTGTAATTACACTGCATGCCAGGACAAATTAAGTAAACACGCATTTTTAATGCTTCGGGCTGTTAGGGTACAAAACAAAGGACTTCAGTTAAGGTCAATATCGGAGTTATGGGATTGCCCAGGGAGACAAAGACAACCCGTGATTGAACGCGGGCCGAACGGAGGCCCCGCCACTCGAGGCCGCAGAACCGGGTTCCGGAAAACGGTGTCCTGCCATCGAGGCCAGGACATTCTCCTGTGTGATACTCATTTTCCTGGAGATTAATGCTAATGGCAATGATCGGAAAAATCATAACAAACTCACAGAAAACTCCATCGTATCATTAGCAGGGACACAAGGCCAGTGAAAGAAAGTCCGCGGTCCTCCACACCTGCCTCCTAGACTCACATCTGAACCATGACGTGAGACCGATAGAACCTGCAGACATTCACACTTCTGTTCTCCTTTCTTATCCTTTCACTGCAAAATATTAGTTTACGATCACCACCCCCCCCCCCCCACCGCTTCTGTCTTCAGTGTCTTCAGCCCCACCGCGGGCGGCACCCCGGGGGCCCGTGTGGCCTGGGCTCCCCTCTTCACCGAGAGACGCGCGTCATTTCCTCCCATAAAACAGGAACGTTTGGCCCCCCGGCCAGGAACTCCTTCAATACAGTCCGTCCTCCCAGCCATGGATTCCATGTTGGCACATCCCCCACTCGCTCAAGTTTGTCACCTCAAAACCAACTCTCGCGGTGCCTCGCGGTCACCCACAGACGTGTGCAGGGCAGTGAGAGGTCGAGGTGCCCGACGTGCGTGCCCCCAGCGGAGGCAGAGCAAGCTGGCGGCCCCAGCTGTGACACCGCGAGCACGGGCCCTTGCGGCCTACTTAGCGCCACGGTCCGCACATTTGGGTGGTTTTTGTGGGCGATCTCAGGGTTTAAAACGGCCCCAGGTCAAGTGCCGGAGAGCCGTCTAAGTGCTGTGAGCGCAGGAGGGGAGAGAGAGAGAGAGAGAGAGAGAGAGAGAGAATCCCAAGCAGGCCCCAGGCTGCCAGCACAGAGCCCTGTGTGGGGCTCAAACCCACCATCACAACTTGAGCCGAAGTCAAGAGCTCGACGATTAACGGACTGGGCCACCCAGGCGCCCCCAACGAGGCGTCTGTAAAGACATATAACACGAGGTCATGCGTTGGCTTTTCGACAAGTAACTTGTGACCAGAGGCCATCAGGGACCGATCCCTGTATCTTTGCTGCTCGCTGATTCGGCATTCACCGTGACTTTACGGAACCTCCCCAACTAGTGGTGGTGTCTACTTCACATAGATGTGCAGAAGCACACGCGTGTGTGTGTAAACACACCTATAACTGGGGACCGGACGCGAATGGGTCCTCCTTCGGAGGAAGCTCACGCCGTCAACAGCGTTGGGCCGCGACCCGCCTGCCAGGCCCCCCCCCCCGCCGGGCCCCGGCTGCCCTCACAGTCACCATCACACAGACGGTGCCCGGGGTTCACATCCCATCCTCACACCCCGAGGAGCATTGGAAGGCCCAAGGCCGCTGCTGCTCGGCTAACTTTCTAACCCAGGATTTTTAGGTCTGTGATCCCCTACCTGGCACTGAAATTTGTTTTTGCACACCAACGCCCCGCTCCACGGTCCCGTCCCCAGCAGTCACACACACAGATGGATGGCCTCTCCTTTATTTCACTGCCTGCTTGATTCTTTGGTTTCCCACAGCAAAAATTAAGGTGTCTTATCTTCAGTAATGAGGACAAATCTGGGCTTAACAGTGATGAGACGGGGCTAATGCACAGTTGTCTTAACTATTAGCAAAAAAGATTCTGCCTGTGCAAGGACCTCAATTTTAGCCCCATCGTTCCCTGGGGGCCATCTGATAGTTTGGGGGCAGTGAAGGCTCCCTTGGCCATTTCTCAAACCTGTGGAGCCCCGTGGAAAGGCTGTGCGAGCAGAGCGTCTGGAAGGTTCCCCCAGAAGGCCCAGCACCACGCCAGGATCTGAAGTGGTTTCTCTTAGCTCCAGATCTCTTCGGCCGCCCCCAGTATTTCCAGCATCAGAATGTGGGCGTGAACAAATGGCCATTATGGAGACAGACTCCCTCCAAACGGCCCCAGCAGCTCAGTGACCATCCCAGCAGTCACCATCATGTCGCGGAAGCCTTTCAGATGGGAGGCAGACGCATGGCGAGTCTCAGAGACGGGATCACATCCTGCTTCTGGGCATCCTGAATCCGACCCAAACTGCCGGGACCTGGAACATCACAAAAGCCCCCAGGACACGCTCTCCGTCCACAGGAACCACGTCGTCATTTGTTAAGACATCCGAATACTCGCCAGCTTGTCAGCGAGACCTGGTTACTGAAGTCCTTACTTGTGAGATGACTTTATTCATGAGTAACTACACAAAGCCAGACAATATGCAGCTGAATCAACCCAACCCAGCAGCATGCACCACACACGTGCATGCACACTCATGCACACACCGCTCACAAATTTGCACACATGTGTCCACACACAAGCACACACGCACACACTCACAAACATGCAGTACTGTGTGCACGCCTGCACACCACACACGTGGACAGTCGTGGTCGTGCCCGTGCACATTGGCACACATGCACTCACTCATGTGTACTCGCTCACACGTGCCCACACATGCACTCACGCTCATATACGCATTCACTCACGCTCACGCACCCATGCACTCACACTCACATGCAGTCACTCACACAGTCACGTACACATGCACTCACATGCCCACACTCGCACACACATGCACTCGCACACATGCATTCACACTTGCACACGCATGCAGGTTCACGCACATTTATCTGCCAGAGGTGACTCAGGTGTTTTCAAACGTTGTCCGGAGAGATAGCACTTGTGTAAGAAATATTTTGTGCACAACCTCGATTTTTCAAAGTGACGGAGAAACTCCAGACAGCACTCCCTCCAAGTCACTGCTGTTCGTGGTGTTACTGGCGTGCAGAACCACCTCCCCCGCGTGCCCCACACCTGAGTCTGGGTCTCCTCACGGGCCCCACGGGGCAGGAACTCGGAGCAGCTTCAGAAGGGAAACACCTGCCTGGCGGGGCCCAGGCCCACGCGGGGGCCTGTCAGCGGTGCCGCCCCAGCGGGCAGCCCGAGGAGTCACGGAGCACATCCGAGTCTCAGATGAACGTGAGCAGCCCCACAGCCGTCCCCGGAGAGCTTAGGGCCGCCCAGCTTCACGTGCTCCCAAAGTTGTCACCCGCACACGCACAAAACCTCTCTACCATGAGAAGTTCGTCCACAGGAGAATTTGATACAGATTTGCGTTCAAGGAATCGCACCAAACACACCCGATCTGATCACAGAGCTGCCGCTGGAAGGGGGCCACCTGCCCAGCCGTCTCACCTTACAGACGGAGAGAGTAAGGCCCGAGACCGTGCGATCAAATACACCCCAGCCCCGTATCTTCTTCCTTTCTGGAGGTCTCTGCTGGGAAACATGTAAATTTAGCAAGGAGATAAAATCGGGGTTTCCTGGGCCCGGAACAACATCGTTCGTGCCATCAGGGCAAAGTTCTGCACCAAAGTCAGGGCAGCGTCTCCAGTCAAACTGCAGTGTCCAAAACTACAAGGGTTCATAAATGCCAGCAACTTGGGTCCCTGTCTGCTACCCCAATTAAGTCAATAAAACTCTAATTAGTTGTCACAGGGAAAACCGTAAAGAGCAAGCCGCCAAAAACGCAGACTCACATCGTGTACTGGGGGCCTGGTAAGAAGAACAGGCAAATTTCAGGGTGGGAAAGTTTCACGGGTACTCACAAAGCCAAGGAGCTGACCTTCCTCCGGCTGGAACATTCTAGAACTCACCCTCTTGTTCCAGGCCCGACTCTGCCTGTTTGTACCACACGATTCCCACCCCCACCGTGCTCCCGCAGCTCTGACCCGGGTAGACCTCCCGGGCACCCGCGTCCTTGTGCAAGTGGCCCAACAGGTCCTACGCGAGACCCAGTGCAGCACATCCCCCTCCCCCCCAAGGAGGGCGGGCACTCGGGTATTGGACGCACCCCTGCTGGACTGTGCCTCTGCCCATGCCGCTTGTGCGTGCAGGACACCCCAGGGGACAGGAGTCTGGGGACCGGCTGTGGGACAGGCTTCCGGCCATCACAAGCCCCACGGCCTCTCCTTGGGAAACGTCAGCCCCCCACTTGCTAACCTGCAGACCAGAGAAGGTTCACGAAGAACGCCTTCCTCGTCTCTGTGCTGCCGTCTCGCTCACGTCCACGTGCCGGCTGCGCTCCTCCCATGGGCTGTGAACCCGGGCTTCACGGGCGGAGGGCGCCTGGGAAGGTGCCCCTGGGGAGTCTACACTCGGTCTCAGACCCGGGGGTTGTGCGGACGATGTCCGGGTGGAGGCAAGGGGGGCCCAGGCAGGGGCGTGTGAGAAGGGCCCTCAGGATGCCCCCCCCCCCAGCCCACAGCGGCTCCAGACGGCCCGTCCTGACGGTGACACCCCTGGGAAGGTGCAGTTCACATTTGCCCACAGGGGTGATTGTCCCCAGGTGATGTGCTGTGTGACCAAACGGCGCCCCTGAGCCCTTGGAAGACACACGTGTGTCCCCGGTTTACTTGACTGGGAAGGGCACGAGGGGCCGGGACTCGCCCTGAACGCGACACGAGGGCAGAGGCCTTGGGTCCACGCGGGACCGTGCGGGTTACCAGGCACTTCCACGGAAAGGCGCCTGCGCCGGCCGCGGCCTCGAACCGCCTGCTGAGCCACCTGACCTCCCGCCCCTGGGAAGCAGCAGGGCTCAAGTTCCTGCCTCCCTGCTGCTCAGAGACGGAGGAAGGCCGGCTGTCAGGTGCTGGCTGCTGACCACGGGCCATGTCGTCACCGTGACGCTCACAGCAGGTGGGCAGCAGGCGTCCCCGGGACGTTTTTACACGGTCAAAACCGCGTTATTTGGGGGCAAGACTGCAAATGATCTGAGCAAGTGTGCAAGACAGGAAGAGTGTGTCTGTCACCCTGCCACACGCCTGTGTCTCGAGGGGCATCTTTCTCACTTTACGGACCCCCGGCTGACTGCCCTCTGCTCATCCAGGGGGGCCGCCTCACAGCTCCCGGGGCCCCAGAGGGTGAGCCTCCACCCCCAGTGCTGGCGGAGAAACACCAACTCTAAGGCCATAATCTGGAAGCCACAGTCTCATTCACCTGCTGTTGGCAAGCTAGCAAGCTTTCAAAGTCAAAGACACGGCTCATACTTTACCAGCCAAGTAAACCTGCAGCGGATAATTGCTGCACCGCCACTGACCAGATCTGGGGAGACGTGGCTTTCCCGTCAATCGGCACAGCCTGCCGCTGAGTTTTGTCAAATAGTACGTCCAGAACATATATGACAGCAAAAGACCTTAGCAAGTTGTTCATTAAGCCTGTCCTTGAGTTAAAGGCAGTAGATGTAAACATCCAGAACTATTTGGTCCTCGGAGGACACTGATGGCCTGAAATGAAATGCTTACGCTCTAGCCCTGGACAGCACGGCCGGCTTTCAGGATGGAACCGCTCCGAGATTCGCGGGGCCTCCGCAGGCTTGGGCAGCAGGGCCGGGCTCCCTGAGCCCCGTCTCTACCCACCCCCACCTTGGCCAGTCCCAGGGCCTGACAACTGCCCCCTTAAACCTCTCTCTCTACACCCCACTCTCGCGGGTTCACAGGGGCCGCCACACCGGCTGGCCACTGCCCAGGGCCTCGAAGACTGAGAATTCCATCTTTAAAAATCTAGTTAACATATCAAAGAGCAGTAAACGTGCAAATTGCTGTCCTAAGGAGTCCTTTATTGCTGTCCCTTTTCAGATAGCCTCCCCACCCCCACGGGCCAGAAGAACAAGCTGTTTACCTTCTTCAGATGTTACCTTCCGCAAAGACACTTCAAAGAAGGCCTGTGGGGCTCACCCGGCCCAGCAAACACTGAAAACCTTCTGCCCTGATGGATGGAGCCTCTCCCCACATTTAATAAATATAAGCGGCGGCCTGCTTCCCTTTCACAGCAGCTGTTTTCCTCATGGGCCTGCAGCTCACGGGTGGCCTGGCTGGCACGGCCCGGGAACGAGGGAAGGCCGGGCGAAAACCCGGGGCCCTGAGCCCCCCAGCCTCCCCCCCAGAGCAGGGGCCCTTTGTTAATGTTTTCTGCCCGAGCATTCCACAATCTTGACTTAATCTTTCTATAGTAGACGATCCCCATAAAGATTACTCCTTCTCTTAATATCAAGTTGCCCAAATGGATTTGATGAGCATCCTTAATTAAGTATAGAATGTAAATACTTCCAAATGGGACCTCACCAAACCCATTAAGCTGCTGTGCAGACTCAGGCTGGAGCCCTGGGCAGCTCCCGGGGGCGCGTCTGTCCCCGGGCCGAGCGCTCCCTGCAGGGCGGCCCCCAGCACTAACCACCGCTCCTGCCTGCCGCGGAGGGTTTGCAGAGGGACGTGGCCTCTGGGGGGCTTTGTCCGGGAGGCAGAGACCGTCTTGCCACCCATGCCCATAATCACAAAAGCACCAACGGCTCACAGGACGCCCAGAACACCTGACCTCGACTCACCTTCACAATCCCTGTGTTGCTTGCCCCCTTTCAAAGTAAAGAGTCTGAGGCTCAGAGAGGTGAGGAATTGTGCTTGGGATCAGCTAGCCGGCTCCTATCTCCCCGAATTTCTGAACCTCAAAACGTGCCATCTTTCCGCTTGATACGCGTGGCTTCCCGATGGCCCTTGACACCCTTGCCCCTTGCCCGGCGGGGGGAAGGACCCCCAGAGTCACCACGGACGTGCCTTCCGGGGCAAGTACCCCAGCCAGTGGCACACTCGGGGCATTCAGTGTGCTGGGTGGGACGTCAGCCCTCACGCCGACCCTGTGCCGAGTCTGTCCCCATTTTGCACGTGAGGAAGCAGCCACACGGGTTACACCATTTGCCCAGGGTCATATGTCCAGAGGCAAAGCTGAGATTTGAACCCGAATTCAGCTCACTTGGCTGCTAAGCCGTGCTCCTAACTGAACAAACAACTGGCCTAAAAAGGGTTGTGTCTAAATCTCCGGTCCTTGCGACGCAGGTGCAGAGCTGACCCCCAGAGCGCCCAGGCCCGGGGGAGGGGAGAGGGGCTCCCAGCAAGAAGGCCAGCCCCTGGCTGCTATTGCCCAGGGGTGAATTCCACAAACGTCGTTCATCTGTGTTCGAGAAACCAGTGCATGTGGTGGGGCCTCCGCTCAGACACCCACTCTGTCCCCACTGTCCTGGTTCCCACCGGGGCCCCTGTCATTCACGCCCCCCACTTCGGACACTAACTCTGCGTGCAGACCACCCTGTCCCCACGCAGCTGCGTCCCAGGAGAGGGTCCTCGACTACCTGCCCCGGCCCCCCGTGCTGGCCCACCACTTCCTGGCTTGACCTTCACCTGCTCGGTCAGCACACTCCACCGTGCACCTGCTGTGTGCTGGGACCAGGGACGGGCTTGGTCCGCGTGGAGGCCGTCCCGAGCACAAACAGCAGGTGTGCAGGCCCTCCCTGGCCCCGTCACCTTATCCGCGGTCTCCCGCTGGCAGTGTGGGAACCCAGGGCAGGGGCGGTTTCTCCGTGCCGAAATGTGCTGCGGTGTCGCTGAGACGATTAACCCCATTAATCATCAACATTAGTATCATTATTATCCTTCAACAAATAGTAGTCGCGTCTCTTTAAGAGGAAGCTTTTAGGGCAAAGACTTTGGACTATGCTCCTTAATTAGACATCAAGATCATAGAATAAGTCAAACCACGAAGACGAACACGCTGCCATCACCCGGTTGGAGAACGTGCCTGAGCTCGGCCGCCATTTGCGGACACGCTGGTGCGGACGGGAGGGCTTGTGCGTCTCTGCCCCGCCTCGCATCCGCTCTGAAACCCTGAAGTCTGAGCACAAGGCCCATAAATGAGCCGTAACAGAGTGTGGCCCGAGTCTAGCGATGGGACTCTCCAAGGCGCACAGACAGTCCCTGGCCGGGCCCTGCCTGTGTCCGTCCCGGTCCGGCCGCGTGACGCTTCCTCAGACGTATTGGATCAAAGCGCAAGCAGCGGTAAGATAGCTGAGTGGCAAAGTACTCGCCAAAAAGATCAGCTTGTAATTGAAACCTAAATTCAATTAAAGGGAGAAAAATACTTGCCGCGTGCTCAATGAAATGAAGGGGTCCGCGCATCGGGCCCAGAAGAGTGTGCCGCCCGCGCCTTCCAGAAAACACAGCGCTCACGCCCCCGCCGCTGGTCCCGCCTTTGCAGATGAAGGACAGGAGGGCCGTGGGCACCCGCGACGGCCAGAACCTCCAGCGGTGTGTGCCAAGAGTCAGGCGGGAAGGGACCAAAGCGACTTTCCGCCCGGCGTGGGGCCCGCTCTGTGCAGAACGTGCAGACGCAGCACCGGGCTGTGGGAGGGCTGGGAGGACACAGCGGGCAAGGGCAACCTGGAAAAGGCGGGTGAATGTCGTCCGCTACAGCAACTCACGAACACCCCCGGAGCCCTCGAGAAGCGCGAGGGCCAGGATGACCCCTCTGTCCTCTTGCCTAAAGCCAGAAGCCCCCCGCCCACACGGCCCCCGGCCCCACACGAAAGGGACGAGGACGCCTGCCATTCACGAACGAGGTTCCCTCCCCAGGGACAGACGGGCCAGCTGGTGGGGCTGGGAGGGGACCCTGGGAGGCCCAGCGCTGTGCAGCCGGTCTGCCCCACACCCCACTCCCAGGGAAGGGACAGAGAGTGCAGGACCCCGGGATGCGCCCGTCAGCGTCAGCTTGCCTCTTCGTCATCCCCACAGAACCACAGTCCTGGGGGCTCCGGGTCCAGTCCAGGAGAAGCAGGAGCTAGTGAGCAGGAGCCTGGCCGGTGCCCCTGCAGTGGGCCCAACCAGCGTCGGCGTCCCCCTCGGCCAGGCAAGCGTCCGCTCCTGGGTCTGGGGTGGCGGCCGGGCATGTCCCGCAGGAGTGTCTGTGGAGGAGACACCCAGTCCCCGCCCGGATGCCCGGCCCGTGCACACGGCCGTTGGAAGTGTCGTGGGGCTCCGCAAAGCGAGGAAGATGCTTGAGAACCGGCAGGACACGGCGGGTGGGGGCGGGGGGGCGCATCTGTGCCGGTTCCAGGCCCCGTCAGCACCAGAGGAGCCTCAGCCTCGCTTCGGGCTCACACAGGGTGTGGCGTGTGCACGGTCCCTCGGAGGGGAGCCCTGAGCCCCAGGTGCCTGCCCGGCCCGCTCGGCCACCGTGCGTCCTCGTGCCCCTGACTCTTTCCGGCAGAGTCCAAGCTGCTCCCGACTAGCACACAGACCACGCTCACCGTCCCCTCCCTCCCCGCAGCCCCCACTGCCCCGTCATCCCGAGGATTTGCTTCCCGCCTCCCCCGGCCCCCGCTCTGCTCTCGTCCACCAAAACAGCACGAATGAGGAGCCTGTAATCTTATGCCTTCGCTTTGGGGACTTTTCAGCAGGAACGTCCTACCCACCCGCGACCTGAGCACGCAGGATGGTCGGTCGACGGGGCGGGAGTGTGCGGGGCTCCCGGCGAGGCCAGGGCGCCCCGCGCACACGTCCTAGTCACAGGAACCCGCACGAGCCCGGCCGTCTGCAAGCAGCTGGCGCGGGAGCCCAGGGGAGCCCGGGAGGGAGCTGAGGAGCAGAGTCTCGTCGGCTCGTCCACGGAACACGGCTTCGTGCAGCGGCGGGAGGGCCGCGTCCGAGGCAGCAGGCAGCGAGCCCAGAGCAGGCCACAAACCGCGAAGCTGCCCTCGGAACACAGGAAGCCCCTTCAGCGGAGGGAAGGTGCGTCTGGGGCGCCGGCTGCCGGGGCGGGGGGAGGGGAGGCCGTGAGGCCTGCAGGGCGCAGACGCTGGCAGGAGCCTGTCCGTCGGCCGCACGGCCCCCAGGCTGTGCCCCCCAACCAGCCACGTGCAACCGGTGCAGGGCCGCGGGCGGCTCCGCGGCCGCAGCGGCCAAAGCCACGCGGTCAGTGTGGCGAACGGAGAGGTCTTTCCGATGCGCCAAGAAGACCAGTCCCTCGAGGAAGCTGACACTTGAAATCCCCGTGCAACGGCCCCTCCGGCGCTTTCCTCCCCTGCTGCCCCCGCTCCCAGGCCTGGTCCTGACGAATCCGTCTCAAGTTCAGGGAGGTAACTTTGATTCTTGATACGGGTCAAGAGCAGGAGGCAGGGAAGCAGATTTCCGAGGCCCCCGGCCACCGGGGCCTGCTCTGTCCGCGGCGGGTGCTCGAGGGCGCAGCCGCCTTCCCGTGAAGACAGCCCTCCCGTCCAGGCTCCCCCCGGAGGGCGGCCCACACGTGCACAGAACGCACGTCGTCTTCAGTCAAAATGAACCCTATTCTATTTCCAGAAGGCTGCTTCTCGCTAAGGAAACCATTGTAATTAAGAATTTTAAAATGCAAGAAATGTAAAACTCAAAAGTCCAATTGTGGCTGCCAGGTAATTATTAGCTTTCTGATTATAACTGTGCCTTACCTATAATCCTGTCCGCTTGGTCACGAGTGTTATTACCGCCATCGCTGGAGTCTGATGCTAAACACGTGTTTCCATTGGCTAAAACGGCAACTGGCTAAGCTACCTCCTTTCCGTGTCCACTTGACCACAAATGAGCCCAGGAAGGAGCCCTATACACACAGCAGAATATCAGCTGCAAAAAAAAGGGTCCTAAAAATGTGGCCTTTGTGGGGCGAGGGCAGGAGCGGGGCCCCTGGCCCCGGGGATCGGGAGCGAGGGTGGGGAGGGGCAGCCCTCCACTACCTTAGGGAAAGTGGGCTCCTTCCAGACAGTCCGCCATTGATGACGTTGAGATCAGCTGGCCCCCCTTGGCTCCAATGTCTGCCCTGCGTCCGAGCTGGACGGACAGGGGTCCCGGGAGGCGAGTGTGAAAACCGCTCTCTGCACAAGTGCTGCCAGGTGTCCGGGCTCAGGTTGTGCTGCCGGAGCCGTGGCGGTGAGCTCAGCGGGGGGCACGGGCAAGGGCGAGGGGCCGCCCCCAGCCCCCAGCAGATGATGACAGCCGATGTGCGGCGGAAGGCATTCACCCCACGCCACTCCACCGCAATTACAACTTTGCAGCCGATGCCCCGCCCTGACGGGCTCCGTCCCGTCTGCCCCGTGGCACCGCGGCACTTGCTTCGTTCTCAAGAGCGTGTCGGGGACGGTGAGCGTGCGGACGTCGGGCGGCAGTGACGGATATCCCACAGGAAGCCCGCAGGGGCACGGGGCAGGCGGGGCCACACCTGCTGGAGCCAGCCTTCCAGGCGCCCACAGTGCGCGTGTGCAGGGGGAGGCGGCTGAGGAGAGCCCGGGAAGCCCCTGCCGGGGCCACCGCGATGCCCACGGCGGCCACTGGCCGCACCTCAACCAAGTCTGCACCGTGTGGCCTGAGAGCCGGGCGCCAAAACCCGGAAACAGAGCCACCCCCTCCACCTGCCTCCTCCCCCTCGGGTCCCCCGAACACTCTCTCCCACAGGCTCCTGGGACACGAGGGCAACGGCCATGACATCTCGTCCTTCCTCTACCCACCACGCGACCCGCGGGCATCCTGCCGCACGGTGGACACGGAGGGACGCCGCGGCGTATGGAGAAGCTACAGGCGCACAGCTCGCGGCACAACCAGGACGTCCTGAACATCGTGGGCACCGGGCCACCCAGGACTGCTCTGCCCACGTACAGCCCGAGCCACGGAACGCTCCTGAGAAAATCCCCACAAAACGCGAGGCTCGGAGCCCCACATCTGAGAGACGAATCACCTAATCACGTTACAGGAAAGTCTGCACGTTCCATTTAGTAACCCATTTAAAATAATTTATTTAAGCTTCGAGAATCACACCTTACCGTAATTTAACGCGTAAGTGGCTGTGACGCGTGCTGCAATTCCGCGTGCGTATCCAGAGCGTGAGAAAGGGAGCGTGAGTTTCTGGGAAAACTTGTCTCGGCTCATGCTGTTCTGTGGGTTAGTTGGGCCATCCGTGACACGGTGTGGCGGCACAGCCCCCACGTCGTGTCACCGTGGCCCTGCCAGGGGGCAGCTGAGCTGTTCGGAGAAGGGCCCGGAGCACAAGCAGGGTCCTCAAAGCCTCCCGCGTGTCTGCACCTGAGCAGACGGCCGTTGGTAGGAAATGCTTTCCTGTTTGCGGGAGCATCGTCGCCGCATAATCACCTGTGGCTCCTGAACGTGGGGAAATGTTTACAATCGTCGAGCGGTTGGAACAGGCGACCAGCGGCCAACGTTACACAGCACCGTGGAGTATACAAATACACACATAAGAAGGCTCGCGCGGGAGCACCGAACTCTGAGTGACGTCACTTCCTTTTTGAGACCTGCTCACGCAGGCACCCAGCGCCTACCCCTCTCAAGCGCCCTCCGGTTTGAGAAAAACCCTTGGGATTTCTGCCTCACTGAGAAAGACTCATCAGGACTCTGTCGCTTAACAGATGGACACGAGCACCCTTCTCTCTGCCTTCCAGCCGTGTCCACCTTCCGGCCGTGACTGACCCACGGCGCTCTGCCTGTCACCTGTCAGGGGGCATGCTGGGAAGAAAGCAGCCCCAGAAAGGGGCAGCTGTGGGGTCTCGAGGTGGGGTTAGGAATGAACCGTCAGAGGGGGAGCGTCCCAGCTCCGAAAGGGATTCTGGGGTCCCTGCCTGTGCCGGGCCACCGTGTGCGAGGGACGGTTGGCTCTGGGTCGCCAGCCAAGGGTCCCCAGGCTTCGCTTCCAGCTCGAGCACAAGAGGATTCACAGCTGAACAGAAAGGGAACAGAACTTCCTCTTCCTCTTTTGAGCACGGTGCGCTCAAAATCCCACCAGCCAGGCCGGTGGCACAGGGACAGAGGGGACTCCTGGAATCGGGGTTGGGTGGCCGGCAGGCATCCTCTGGCCGCGGTCTGCGCAAATCCCAGTCAGATTTAGAAAGTGATGCGTGAGGAGAGAGCCTGGTTTGGTTCCTGTAAAGCAGTGAAGATTGTCCGATGACACCGTCACTCTTAGGGGAAATGAATGGTAATTGCTGTCTAGACATTTTATTACGACAGCCAGGCATCGGCCATTGGCCACCTCCCACTTTCCGCGTGAAGCACTCAGCCGGCCTGAACTGCTCGTTTCAGAAGAGCACAGCCCAGGCTCAGAGCGGCAGGGGGCTGGGACCCCTGGGCCCCTCCTCATACTCTGGCGGGGGGCCCCCACAGTCTGCCTCAGGGCCCCGGGCACAAAATCCTCTTGCGTTGACCTGGTTGTTAGATGCGGACTAGCCCCTGGGACTGTGAGCAGAACCCACCAAGCATGTCACTTGTCTTCAGCTTTGACACTTGTGTCCTCTCATTACTGTCACCAGAGTTTTGTCCAGAGATCGCTTTCGACCGCTTTCCAAGCTGTGCCTCCTTCGGGGTTTGAGACGCGCTGTGGGGACCAGGGACTGAAAGGGCCCCCGCTTCCTGCTAATGCTGGGCCGGACAGAGCTGACGCTCTGGGAGGGCCTGAGCGCCTCGGGGCCAAAGCCACCAAAGCCACCGCCAGCTGTCCCCCTGTGCCTCGCCACAGGCTCCTCCTATCCCCTTGAATTGCAGCGGGTGGGAGGGGCCAGAGGGAGAGACCCTGGAGGCTAGTGGCCCACACGTCCTACAGAAATTACAGGGGCACCTGGGTGGCTCAGTGGGTTAAGCGTCCGCCTCTTGATTTCAGCTCAGGTCTGATCTCACGGTTCATGGGATTGAGCCCTGAGTCAGACTCTGACCTGGCGGTGAGGGCCTTCTTGGGATTCTCTCTCTCTCCCTCTCCGTGCCCTTTACCCCCTCAAAATAAGTAAATAGAAACTTTAAAAAAAAAAGGGGGGGGGGGAGTGCCTGGGTGGCTCAGTGGGTTAAGCGTCCGCCTCTTGATTTCAGCTCAGGTCTGATCTCACGGTTCATGGGATTGAGCCCTGAGTCAGACTCTGACCTGGCGGTGAGGGCCTTCTTGGGAGTCTCTCTCTCTCCCTCTCCATGCCCTTTACCCCCTCAAAATAAGTAAATAGAAACTTTAAAAAAGGGGGGGGGGGAGTGCCTGGGTGGCTCAGTCGGTTAAGCCTCCGACTTCAGCTCGGCTCGTGATCTCACGGCTCATGGGTTCGAGCCCCGCGTCGGGCTCTGTGCAGACAGCTCAGCCTGGACCCTGCTTCAGATGCTGTGTCTCCCTCTCTCTCTCTGCCCCTCCCCCGCTGGTGCTCTGCCTCTCTCTGCCTCTCAAAAACAAAATAAATGTAACAAAAATAAGAAAAAGAAAAAGGAATTACGGAGGAGACGTTCCAGAGCCGCGCACACAGTGTTACGGGGGCTTTACTCTGTCCCCACGGCCACCTGAGGCCGGCAAATACCGAGCAAGATGCAGGAGCGGCCCTGGGAGAGAGTGCAGGATGACCCGGAAGTGTTTGGTCTGCGCGTGCGTGGTGGCTCCGTGGTCGCTTCCCAGTCCCGTGGCCCGTGACAGAGCCTCGGGACGGGCCCCCGGCCCAGCTCTGAGCCTCGGGACCGGCGTGCCTCCCCTCCCTCCCCCCCCCCCCCCCCCGGGTTCCCGGGCACACGCACCTCAGGGCTTCCCTCCGGCCCCGCCCCCCGCACCCTGCACGCCAGCCCGGAGGAGCCCCCAGCCCGGCGCCTGGACTGTCCTCGGGGCGGAGGGGTCGCCTCCGGCCGGGCCACAGCTGCTGAAGCGACTTCGCAACCGTCTGGGCCGTTCTGTGTCCGCGCGCCTGAGCGCACGTTCCCTCCGCCGCTTAAAAAGCCAGCGCGGCGGCTGTGAGCCCACCAGCCCGCGCGGGCACTGGCGCTCCGGGCTCACACCCTGTCCCAGGCCGCCTTCGAGAACGACCAAAGCGGGGTGCTGTCGGGGCCCTGCTCACGTCATCGGCAACCCCCGAAGCCCTGCACGCCCCCCACCCCCAACAGAGGGAATCAGGGGAAGGGAGCCAAGCACCCCCCCCCCCAGCGGGGCATCCTGGCCCCACCTGCTCCTCCCCGACACCGCAAGCGGCGCCCCCTGGCGGGATCCCGCGGGCCGGGGCTCCCTGGGACCTCGGCCACACGCGCACCGCCTCGCTCTTTGGAAGAAAACCCGAGGTTCTGTGTCCCAAGCACCAGACGCGCTCGGATCTGTCTCAGCGCGTCCGGGGCCACGTTCACCAGCCGCCCCGGCGGTGGGGGGGCCGGGGCTCCACTGACCCGCGGAGGAGCCCGTCAAGAAGCCCGTCCGACCGTGTGCCGTGGCGGGAAGATGCCCAAGCGTGTGGAGGGACGCACCCCCCCTCCCCGGGCCGTGGCAGCGCCAGGCTGTCCGCAGCCGGCAGTGGACACGGCAGAGGAGGGTCCACGGGGGGACCCCACGGGGGGTCGGCCCGGCACGACGTGGGGGGAAGACCCACGAGCAGGGGCGCGTGTAGAGTCTGAAAGCGCTAACGAGGGCAAAGATCTTCAATAATCAAAGGAAGGTGCTCTTCTTTGGACGCGTTTTCTCGTCTCTGACAATTTTCTTGAGATACAACCTACACGCCACACAGGAGCTTAACGTGCCCAATGCGGCATCTTTCCAAATTCTCAGACTTATGCAGCCACCGCTAACTGCCGATGCTGGAATGTTCTCACCCCGAGAAGAAAGCGTGTGCCCCCCCCACACCACCACCGGGCGACCACTGATAGACTTTCCGTGTCCCAATGGGCTCTGCTGTGCATTTTACAGAAATGCTACCGGGCGACACGTGGACTCTTCCTGAGCAGGACGTGTCTGACACCATCCGGGCTGCAGCGCCCCTAGGCCCCTCGCTCCTCTTGTGGCCGGACGGCAGTCCGCCGTGTGGACGTGCCTTTGCTTCTGTGCTCGTTGGCTGGGCCCTGCCTGGCAGTCGTTTCTACTTCCCCACGCTCGTGCACGATGCCGTCCTGACCTCGCACAAGCCCAGCGTGGACGCCTCTGCACCGGGGAGCGGGGCCACGGGGCCACGTGGTGACTCTGTGTGTAGCGTTTGGGGAAGCCTGTCCAGCTCCAGACCTTCTCAGAGCCCCCCGGCCTCTCCCTGCCTCATTATCTGGGCCAGCAAAGCTGTCACCTGCGACTTTTGTCCTGGTCTGCACGTTGCAAAGCCCCCGCAACACTCCAGTTCCACCCTGCAAAGTCCCCAAGTGTTCGGAGCACAAGTCCCAATTAACCCGAGTTAGCACAAGTGTGGCTACAAGGGACCCGGACAATGGGTGTTGTTTTATTTCCTAATCCACGGAGGGTCCCGAGAAGGGCCTCGGTCTGAAATGACCTAAGAGGCACTTGTCCCAGAGGCTAACTTGAAGCATCTCGGTGACGCGAGAGCTTTTTATCCCAATGCTTTGTGCATTCCTTTTATGCATAATCTGCTCCTAACAAGGTACCTGCTTTTGCTAATTCCTTTCTTCTAAAAAAAGCAACGGGAAAGTGTAGATGTTTACCATTCTTGTTTGCATGCCACAAAGAAAACTTACTTTTCAATAAGGGAAAGACGAAAAGAAATGTGTTAACTCCACCCTAACAGTACAATTTGTAAGACCGGTGACCCAGGTCTGAGACCACAACGCTTCTGTCAACTGCCTTGGTGCTCACAGCTTTGCAAAAACACCTCCTCCCGCTTCGGGAGGCAGCGTCCGCTGAGCCCTGCCAGCGCCCCTCCCGTGGGCCGCGCCTGCCCTGCTCCCGTCAGGAGACACGGCTCAGCCACCGGGTGTCAGATTTTTGTGACCAAGTCAAGCAAGTGAGTGAATAAAATCATTGTGCAAGTAAGAGCCTCTGGTCCTGGGATGTTTTCGGTCACGGCCGCCAAGGAAAAGCCAGCCACGCACTGCCTCTGCCCAAGAATGTTCTCAGGAACTGGGGGAAGGGCACAGGCCACCGTGCATGTCCCCACGGGGAACCCCGGGGGGCGAGGCCAGGACCCTCAGGGTGCTCCTGGTTCACGCTGGCCACGGCCCGCCTGTGTCCGTCTCCGGTGTCCCGGGTCTACGGAAGGAGCCGCGCTCTGCGTCCCTGGGCTCCGAATGCCCTGCGGCACGAGGCCACTGGACCCTCCTCGGGCCGCCATCGTCAGGCAGAGCTGCGCCCGATTGTCCACGTCTAAGCTCCGTTGCATGAGGACAGTGAAAGCTTCAGCCGATTCACGGCTCCTTCTTTCCTTGTCTCAAACTGAGGCGTCACCAACTCCTCTTTTCTCCGGCCGCGTGAATCCGTCGGAGGGCAGAGGAACAGGAGACCGGGAGGCACGGCTGGTGAGAGGGGCAAACACCCGGGGGCGTGCAGCTCCTCACCGGCCCCCACGCTGGCCACCTCCACCCGCGAGGCCCCGTGGAGACACCGAGGAAAGGGGGCCCTGTCCAGCCGGGCCCGCGGCCATCAAGCACGAAAGCCAGCGTGGTCACAGGAGGGGCCGCCTCGGGTCACGGGTGCGCTGGCGGCCCCTTGCCTCGCCCGTCGGCCCCGCAGCCAAGTGCGCACCGGTGACAGCCCGGGGCCGGCACCGCCACCGTCACCGCCACGGGGGCTGGGGCTCCTCCGCGGAGCACGGCCGTCCGCCGCCCTCCCGGCCGCCACCGGGGGCGCGTCCAGCACTCGCACCTGTAGCGTCGCACACCTGCTTCCCCTCACCCGCCGGCAAGCCCCACGGTTCACACCTGCTGCCGGTGTGCGTGGATGTGCAATGAGCCTCACACAGGGTCCCCGCGGACCTCTCCCCATCCGCGATTCTCAGTGCTTAGGGCTTATTTTCATCTTCTGTGCCTTGTCCCTGCTGGGTTTGTGTCCCGGTGTGTGCTATTTGCTCTTAAAATGTATTTTGCCTTTTACCCACTGTCATCTTCTAACCCCTGGTATGTTTCTCACAGAACCTACTTTTATTTCAACCCGTTCATTTCCTCCTCTGCCCTCAGTCCTCACGCTCAGCATCTGCACCCACACGTCCGGTCAAATCCTTTCTGGAACACCTGCTGACCGCACTCACGGCCCCACCCCAGCTCCTGGGGCACATACACACACTCACATGCTCACACTTGCTTACGTGCTCACACTGCTCACATTTTCTAAAAATAGATGGAAAATAATGCTTCCTGGAGTTCCAGCATCACTTATTTAGAGTTATTGTCCCATAAGAATCTCCACAATTACTCGAGTGAAGGGACCCGTTAGCTGAGCCCAGAGGGGTGACAGGCGCAGTCACTATGTGTCCTTCTCCAGGGAGCCTAAAGGCAGTTTTTCGAAAACACAACAGTCCACATCTTCAGAGATGGAGAAATCTTGGAAGTCGATGCAACTGTCTCGAGGACAGGGCGGGGGCCGTGGGGGCCAGGAGAGCAGCCTTCGTGGAATTCTCTGAGGTGTCACGACATCAATTCCACGGACGAGGAAACAGGGACCTCAAAGAGGAACGACTTCCTCAAGGACACACGGCAGGCGGCCAGACGCGGCCCTGGGCACCAGCCTGGCACACTGACCCGACCGGAGCTCGGGCAAAGAGGCAGGGACCTCCCCTCAGCACAATCACAGACAGGCACGCTGCCATTCGATTAATAATAATTTACAGCATTGAAAAGATGTCTTCCTCTCTCTTTTGTCGATAATTAGCGGTTAAAAACTCCAAGTATTTACAGGCACAGTCAAGGAGATGGAAGAAAGAATGAAACCACTTTTGCTGTATAGAAAACACATCCTGGGGCACCTGGGTGACTCGGTCGGCTGAGTGTCCGACTTCGGCTCAGGTCATGATCTCACAGCTCATGAGTATGAGCCCCGCATCAGGCTCTGGGCTGACGGCTCGGAGCCTGGAGCCCGCTTCAGATTCTGTGTCTCCTTCTCTCTCTGCCCCTCCCCTGCTCATGCTCTGTCTCTCTCTGTCTCAAAAATAAATTAAAAAAAAAATTTAAAGGGGCGCCTGGGTGGCGCAGTCGGTGAAGCGTCCGACTTCAGCCAGGTCACGATCTCGCGGTCCGGGAGTTCTAGCCCCGCGTCGGGCTCTGGGCTGATGGCTCAGAGCCTGGAGCCTGTTTCCGATTCTGTGTCTCCCTCTCTCTCTGCCCCTCCCCTGCTCATGCTCTGTCTCTCTCTGTCTCAAAAATAAATTAAAAAAAAAATTTTTTTTTAATTAAAAAAATTAAAAAGATACTTTCCATGCTAAAAAGTAGAGGAAATATGTTTTGATAATGTCCATCAATGTGCCCCAGTCTTAACATCACTCAGCTACATATTATCAAAGTGAAATTTTGTTGATGGTTTCTGATACAGTGTAGCTCACAGACAAAAACAGATCTAGAATGTATATGATGAATCTGGTCTTAAAGTGGCATAAAATCAGGGGCGCCTGGGTGGCTCAGCGGGTAAGCGTCAGACTTCCTCTCAGGTCATGATCTCACACTCGGTGAGTTCGAGCCCTGTGTCAGGCTCTGTGCTGAGAGCTCCCTGCCTGGAGCTTCCTTCAGATTCTGTTTCCCTCTCCCTCTGCCCATCCCATGGTCATGCTCTGTCTGTCTGTCTGTCTCTCTCTCTCTCTCTCTGTCTCAAAAATAAATAAACTTAGAAAACACATCCTATGACCTCACTGGAGGCTTCACACATCGGCCCAGCCAGGCCATGGCTTCTGCCCACATGGGCTGGTTGTCCAGCCCCTAGACCTGATTCAGTCAGGCATTCGGTCATCGCAGCTCTGGAGGCAGATCTGGCATCTGGTGAGGGCCCAGTTCCGGGTTCACAGACAGCTTCTTCCTGTTGTGCCCTCACTGCTGGAAGGGATGGGGGGGGGTCTTGTGGAAGGGATGGGGGGTCTCGTGGAAGGGGGGTCTCGTGAAAGGGACGGGGGGTCTCGTGTAAAAGCCCCACCTACTAATACCATCATCTTGGTGAATAGGTTATAATATATGAATTTGTGGGGGACACAAACATTTAGACTATAATAGCCACAACACCTAGGTATTTGGTTAAATATGTTTCTAGAGGTTTCTGTGAAGGTATTTATTAGATGAGATTAACATTCAAATCAGAGACTTTGCCACAACACCTAGGTATTTGGTTAAATATGTTTCTAGAGGTTTCTGTGAAGGTATTTATTAGATGAGATTAACACTCAAGTCAGTACACTTTGAGTAAAACAGACTGTTCTGTGGTGTGGGTGGGCCTCGTCTCATCAGTTGAAGGTCCTAAGAGAAAGACTGACCTTTTCTTAAGAACAGGGGATTCAGCTCCGTGTAGTGTGAGCCCCTGCATTCTTGCACTGCACTAGATGGCGTAAATCTCCTGATGCGCCCACAACCCCGGTGGGGACGCAGCCCTCAGGGAGCCACACTTGACACCACAGGACTATCTGGACCAGGAGTGGACTCCTGACCCAAGAGCAGAAAATCAAAGGTGGGCAACGGCCTAGGAGGAGCGTGAGCTTCCGCGTGCTCCCTGGCCGAACTGTTTGCGTCTCGAGAGAGAAGGGCTTGACGCAGGAGGTGGAAAACTGAGGTGGGGTGGGCTCAGAAACCTGGGGTGAACAGTCGGCATGCAGGAGGTGACACAGAACAGAAGAGAGAAGGCGTCTTCTGGTGGTGGGCTGCACTGGGTGCCGGGGGGGGGGGCGGGTAGGGGGTGCTGCATTCCCAGGGGCCGGGGACTGGGGGTGCACACGGGCACTGGGGTGGGGGGCTAAGGTGAGGCTGAACTAGGACAGTGGTGTGACAGGGGCCGGTGCTGAGCATCTGGGCCAGGGAGGGGGGTGGTGTTGGGGGTGGGGGAAGCTGGGGGGGTCGGGCGGGCTAGGGGAGTGGGGAGGTCTGGGGGGGGGTGCCAGAGCCCGGGTGTGGGCCACACTCGGGCATGGGGGGAGGGGTGGTGAGGGGGGCTGGGTGTCCAGGTCGGGCTGGGCAGGGGAACAGTCCCCTCAGCTGTGTGGACAGGATGGGGGGCCTCCCGGGGGCCGGGGCAGGACCACCCCGTGCCCCCGCGGAGGAATCACCGAAGCCCCGCGCCCCACACGGGCGCCAGAGAGCCCTGCCCTCCAGGCCGACACCAGGGCTCTCGTGGCTCTCCTGACAGGTGGGCACACGTGTGACAGGCCGGCCCTGCGGAGTTCGGGGCCCAGGGAGGAGGGCATGGGGAGGAGCTCTGCAGGGGCTCCGGGTACCCACAGCGGGTCTCAAGCCGTGTCCCGCATGGGTCCTGCCGGCCAGCAGCCGGTCCGTGCGCCGGGAGCAGAAACCCCTGGCAAGACAAGGATGGCACCTTGCCAGACCGCATGGCCTGTCTCTCACGGTCACGGGCCTTTAAGGCCCTGTGTGTCGCCGTGGCATCACCTTCGCGGGACAGGAGCCTGACCACAGCCCGCCCCCCGGGCCACAGCCCTGCTCGCCCACCAGCCGCGCCCTTCATGGCAGAGCAGAGCGCCGGGCCGGGGTCTTGGTAAGCAGCCGCCTCTTGGCCCCTAGATCAGACTCTAGCGGGAGCTTCGTCCTTGAAGATTGTCTCCGCCGATTCGCGTGAGCTCTGATATTGGGTGACACAGAAATCACGAAGAATGTCAGAAACGATATCGGAAATCCGCTGCTCGGCTGCACACAGGGCTTCCTCGTTCTGTTACAAAGACCAAAAAGATTCCCCTTCAGATGCTCCAGATTTGCCTTAAAAAGCTGTAGGAAAGTAAAACCGTCTGAGAGAGACGGCACGAGATCATTAGTAAAAGCACGTGCTCTAGAATCGGGAATCCCAGCCTGGAAACCTCGGACAAGGCCCTGACTTTCCACGAGCCTCGGCCGTAAAACGGGCTCATTCATACCTGGAAAGCCCGCTGTGAGCGTGAGAAGTTATATGTGTCGTTCACATACGCGTCTTTCGGTCTTTACTTTGGTTATGTTCACTGAAGCATGAAAGCCAAGCCGCGTGAGTCCAAGATGCTCTTTTCGTACTAACTGCCGTGTTGACGTCTTTAGGCTCCTGGGCAGGGAAGGAAGCTGCATCTCACCTGAGTAATCACGTGGTTGGAAACTTCGTGCACTCACAGGTACTTTGCACGCCACACTCGTGTGTGTGGGAAGGGATGCGAGAGGCATTTGGAAGCCCTCTGTGGACGGACGTGTCCCCCGGCTGTGCTAAGAATGTCCCAGTGTGGGGTTAAAATGTTTTCACCCTCGGTGTCACCTAGCCGATATCCTGACAGCCGGCGGGCATGTTGGAAGTGTCCCGGGATAAAATTCCCTGTCGTGATCATCTAAGATGAATTATAAACGGTGGGCTGTAGGTCCACCCAGTACTTTTCTGTGAAGGGCCAGACTGAGCAGTTCTGGCTTTGTGGCCGGACGTCTCGGTCACAGCTTCCCAGCTGTGCTGCCATAGCCAGGAGCGGCCGCAGGCGACACATAAATGCGTGTGTGCTGTGTGCCAATAAAACTTTATTTACAGACACGGAAATGTGAACCCCGTATACTTTTCACTTGTCCGGAAATTCAATTCTTCTTTTGATTTTTTTCACCCATTAAAAAATGGAAAAACCATTGTGAGTTTGCGGGCCGTGCAAACACAAGCAGTCGGTGGGTTTTGCCAGACACCAACCTAGAAGATTATTTCGTATATAGGCAGATTCTCCATAATATCCCCAGCCCACATTGGCATGAGCAGAAAATGTCAGTTTACTAAAACTGTGAGGTCTTGCTGTAAACCTCAGTTGTCCGTGTAACAACCCAAAACAAGCAAACCTCCTGTCTGGACAGAACGAGTTCCAATCTGGATCTGTGGGACCCGACAGTGTAGACACCAGTCTGGGAAGGGAGGGGTTTCAGGATTGTGCTGCAAGGGCGAGGGGGAGCCTGGGAGGGGCCGGACGGGGCTGGAGGCTGGAGGAGGAGAGGCCCTGACCCCCAGAGCCCCCCAGGCCTCTGGCCTCAAGCAGCTTGAGGCTCGGCGGCCGTCCTGCCCGCAGCTCTGGGGCCTCACGTGCCGTGGCCTCGGCCTGTCCTCCCAGAGCCCGTCCATAACACCATGGGAGGCGTGGCTGTACCGGCTCCCGTCAAGCCCTCCCCCAGCCACACGGGCCCATGACGCCCAGGCAGGTCACTCCTTGTCACGTGTCGCGCCCCCAGCTGGCTGTCCTAACACCTGAGATGGGAGGGGCGTCCGCAGGTCCTGTGCCGCTGCTGTCCTTGGGGCGGATCCCCGCCTCCAAGCTGGAAAGCCTCCGTGAGGGCCTTGGTGCAAGTCAGAAAACGCCGAGAAAGGTCTGCCAAAATGTGTTGCTTTTCTAGACATTTAACAAGTGGGCTATGAAAGAGAGGGGACGAAGCCCAAACATTAATCAGAAAACCGAAAAGAACTAAACTGAAACCTAAATTTGGGGGAACAAGTTTCAACCTTTTTTTTTTGAAGAAATAAAAAGACAGCAATGGAGCGTGTGTGTGTGTGAGAGAGATTCTGTGTGCGTGATCATGCATGTGTGAGTTCATATATGTGAGTGTGAACTCCCGCCCGCGGGTGCGAGCCCACCCCTGTGTGAGTGAGTTCACGCGTGCATGTGAGCTCCCGCCCGCGGGTGTGAGCCCACCTCTGTGCGTGTGAGTTCACGCGTGCGTGTGAGTGTGAGCCCACCTCTGTGCGAGTGAGTTCACACGTGCGTGTGAGCTCCCGCCCTCGGGTGTGAGCCCACCTCTGTGCGTGAGTTCACGCGTGCGTGTGAGTGTGAGCCCACCTCTGTGCGTGAGTTCACGTGTGCGTGTGAGCTCCCGCCCGCGAGTATGAGCCCTCCTCTGTGCGTGTGAGTTCATGCGTGCGTGTGAGCTCCTGCCCGCGAGTGTGAGCCCACCTCTGTGCGTGTGAGTTCACGCGTGTGTGTGAGTGTGAGCCCACCTCTGTGCGTGTGAGTTCACGCGTGCGTGAGCCCACCTCTATGCGTGTGAGTTCACACGTGCGTGTGTGAGCCCACCTCTGTACGTGAGAGTTCACGCATGCATGTGAGTGTGAGCCCACCTCTGTGCGTAAGTTCATGCGTGCGTGTGAGTGTGAGCCCACCTCTGTGCGTGTGAGTTCACGCGTGTGTGTGAGTGTGAGCCCACCTCTGTGCGTGTGAGTTCACGCGTGCGTGAGCCCACCTCTATGCGTGTGAGTTCACACGTGCATGTGTGAGCCCACCTCTGTACGTGAGAGTTCACGCATGCATGTGAGTGTGAGCCCACCTCTGTGCGTGAGTTCATGCGTGCGTGTGAGTGTGAGCCCACCTCTGCGTGTGAGTTCATGCGTGCGTGTGAGCTCCCGCCCGCGAGTGTGAGCCCACCTCTGAGCATGTGATTTCATGCATGTGAGTGTGAGCCCCCCTCTGTGCGAGTGAGTTCACGCGTGCGTGTGAGCTCTCGCCTGCGGGTGTGAGCCCACCTCTGTGCGTGAGAGTTCACGCATGCATGTGAGTGTGAGCCCACCTCTGTGCGTGTGAGTTCACGCGTGCGTGTGTGAGCCCACCTCTGTGCGTGTGAGCTCCCGCCTGCGGGTGTGAGCCCACCTCTGTGCGTGTGAGTTCACGCGTGCATGTGAGCTCCCGCCCGCGGGTGTGAGCCCACTTCTGTGTGTGTGAGTGTGAGCCCACCTCTGTGCGTGAGAGTTCACGCATGCGTGTGAGTGTGAGCCCACCTCTGTGCGTGAGAGTTCACGCATGCGTGTGAGTGTGAGCCCACCTCTGTGCGTGAGAGTTCACGCATGCGTGTGAGTGTGAGCCCACCTCTGTGCATGTGAGTTCACGCATGTGTGTATGAGCCCTCCTCTGTGCGTGTGAGTTCATGCATGCGTGTGAGCTCCCGCCTGCGAGTGTGAGCCCACCTCTGTGCGTGTGATTTCATGCGTGTGAGTGTGAGCCCCCCTCTGTGCGAGTGAGTTCACGCGTGCGTGTGAGCTCCCGCCCGCGAGTGTGAGCCCACCTCTGTGTGTGATTTCATGTGTGTGAGTGTGGCCCCCCTCTGTGCAAGTGAGTTCACGCGTGCGTGTGAATGTGAGCCCCCCTCTGTGCGAGTGAGTTCACGCGTGCGTGTGAGCCCCCGCCCGCGGGTGTGAGCCCACTTCTGTGCGTGTGAGTGTGAGCCCACCTCTGTGCGTGTGAGCTCCCGCCTGCGGGTGTGAGCCCACCTCTGTGCGTGTGAGTTCACGTGTGCGTGTGAGCTCCCGCCCGCGGGTGTGAGCCCACCTCTGTGCATGTGAGTTCACGCGTGCGTGTGAGTGTGAGCCCACCTCTGTGCGTGTGAGCTCCCGCCTGCGGGTGTGAGCCCACCTCTGTGCGTGTGAGTTCACGTGTGCGTGTGAGCTCCCGCCCGCGGGTGTGAGCCCACCTCTGTGCATGTGAGTTCACGCGTGCGTGTGAGTGTGAGCCCACCTCTGTGCGTGAGAGTTCACGCATGCGTGTGAGTGTGAGCCCACCTCTGTGCGTGAGTTCACGCGTGCGAGTGAGTGTGAGCCCACCTCTGTGCGTGTGAGTTCACACGTGCGTGTGAGCTCCCGCCCGCGGGTGTGAGCCCACCTCTGTGCAAGTGAGTTCACGCGTGCGTGTGAGTGTGAGCCCACCTCTGTGCATGTGAGTTCACACGTGCATGTGAGTGTGAGCCCACCTCTGTGCGTGAGTTCACGCGTGCGAGTGAGTGTGAGCCCACCTCTGTGCGTGTGAGTTCACACGTGCATGTGAGCTCCCGCCCGCGGGTGTGAGCCCACCTCTGTGCAAGTGAGTTCACGCGTGCGTGTGAGTGTGAGCCCACCTCTGTGCGAGTGAGTTCACGTGTGCGTGTGAGCTCCCGCCCACAGGTGTGAGCCCACTTCTGTGCATGTGAGTGTGAGCCCACCTCTGTGCGAGTGAGTTCACGCGTGCGAGTGAGTGTGAGCCCACCTCTGTGCATGTGAGTTCACGCGTGCATGTGAGTGTGAGCCCACCTCTGTGCATGTGAGTTCACACGTGCATGTGAGTGTGAGCCCACCTCTGTGCGTGAGTTCACGCGTGCGAGTGAGTGTGAGCCCACCTCTGTGCGTGTGAGTTCACACGTGCGTGTGAGCTCCCGCCCGCGGGTGTGAGCCCACCTCTGTGCAAGTGAGTTCACGCGTGCGTGTGAGTGTGAGCCCACCTCTGTGCGAGTGAGTTCACGTGTGCGTGTGAGCTCCAGCCCACAGGTGTGAGCCCACTTCTGTGCATGTGAGTGTGAGCCCACCTCTGTGCGAGTGAGTTCACGCGTGCGAGTGAGTGTGAGCCCACCTCTGTGCATGTGAGTTCACGCGTGCGTGAGTGTGAGCCCACCTCTGTGTGGGGCGGCCTGTCCCCTCTTCGGTGCCTCTGGGCAGCTGGCTGTGTCCGTGCAAGTTGGGCCGAGAGGCAAGGTCTCCGGCAGGTTCTCCGGGTGTTGGGCGCGAGGGAAGGGCAGGGGCGGCGGCGGGAGCAGCGAGTGTCGGGGTGCAGCCCGTCTTTTGGGGGGGGGGGGACACACAGCCAGGCCGCCATCAGTGCTCCGTGGTGTCCCGCTCCCGCTCACCCCTGGGACTGCTTTGGGGCAGGACGAAGCCACGGGCCCCTCTGACGCCCACGTGTCCTGGCTCAGAGCGCCTGCGGCTTCTTTGTGTGCCAAGTTCGGGTCAGAAGAAAACAATTCTCAGACCGCACTTGTACTGCGTCCGCGAGCAGCCCCCCAACGACTGAAAACCGCAGGCCCTCGCCCTGGGGACACGCTCCGCGCTCTTCAGAAGCGGCGAGGGCCCACGGGCGTCTCTTTCTGCTGGTTGCCAGCCCGTCGATATGATCGAACCAAAATTTAAAACTGAGAGGTCTTTAAATCGTTTTCATTTGATTATAACAATAACGCAGCCATTCCGTATTAAGGAAAAATAAAGTTTTTACTCGCAGACTGAATTTCCAGAACCGGCAAAGGGTCGTGGGAATACGAAGGGGATGGTGGTCCGGGCCGGCCCGCCCCCACCGCCCGCCCTCGGCCTGCGCGCCGTGACCCCCCTCCCAGCCCCGGCCCTCAACGCCGGCCGCCAGCGTCCCGCCCACGTCTCCGCCGCCCCCCGCTTGCTCTGGCTCAGGGCCCGCAGGGAGGGCACACACACTCCTGGCCTACGGGCTTCACCCTCCCGACTGCAGGTGTCGGGGTGTGAGACCCCCCCCAGACGCCCCAGAGTATCTGCTCTGACCTGCGCTTGCCCGGACGGGGACTTGCTCCCAGACCCCCCCTCACCCTGGGGGCCCTTCTCCGGGCTCCCTCGCCGCTGCGTCCTGCCTCCAGTTCCGAGCATCTTCCTCCACCAGACCCTGGGCCCCACGAGAGCAGAGTGGTGGCAGTCTTGTCGGGGGGCCTGGCAGCACGTGGCCACGTCGAGAGCCCCAGTGGGTCTTCTGCAGGAAGGAGTGGGGGACGGGCGGGGTGCGGCGTCCTCCCCGTCACAGAGCAGGTGCCGCGCACGGGCCAAACCCCGCTTTCCCCACAGCGGTTGCTTTTCTCGGGCCGCCCTTCAAACCCACTGCGGTGGTCAGTGTGAACCATGAATTAATGGCCTGAAAACGCCTACTTTCCAAAAGAAAAGCCATTTGTGTCCAAGAAGTGGGGAAGTAGCCACGGGAACCTCCCCAAAGTGCCTCTAACTGCAGGGATGCCCCCCACCCCCCACCCCGTGGATGCCCGCGGGCGGGGAGCGCCAGCTCTAACGGTCCCTCCGTGAACGCATCGAGCGTAAATCCTGAGACGGGGAAAACCACCTGAACCCTGGCCCCGGTCGAGGCCTGACTGTCCCAGCTTTCAGTGCGGAGGAAACCGGGTATCGCCTCGCGGGCGTTTGCCAAAGGGAGCCACGGAACGGGGCTGACAGTAACCTTCCAGACCCGCAAAACACGCGTTCTCTCCTTGCGGCGAAGGAACGCGTCAGGGCGGGCCCACAGAGGCTGCCTGTGCGCCCTCCAGCCTCCCCCACGCCCCGGGCCAAGCTCCCCGTGCGCGCAGCCTGAGCGCTGCGGGGTTTATTCTGCTGCGTGTGCTCGGGGCACGCAGGCCGGCGTCAGGCGGAGCTGCACGGGGAGGGCGGGAAACGGCCGGTCCTGCTTTCGGAGAATTTGCGGCCTCGCGGGAGCTTCGCGAATGCACGCGTGCTGGAAGGTAGCAAGTGGCCTAACGACGTAAGGAAGTGCCCCGTGACTTCGGCGAGGAGGGGGCTGCTTGCAGCCGGAGGGTCGTGAAAGCTTCCACAGAGGGCGGCTCTCGGGGGACAGGCTCAGCGTGGACGGCCCGGTGGGGCAGAGGGCCTTCTGGACGGAGGCGCTGTTGAGCGGCGGAAGAGGTGGGGGGTTGGGAGGTGCGCCCGGCAGAGGGGAGGGGAGGGGAGGGGACCGCTGAGGACGAGGCTTCCTCGGGGAGGCCCGGTGCACCACACCTCCAGCCACCCCGGCCGGATAAAGCACACGCGTGCTGACCCCGTGCAGTCTGACGAGTGCACCATTAAACTAAAACAGGTGCAGGTACCAAGAGACAGCCGCTCTTGGCAGGCGGCCTGCCGCGGTGCCCTCTGCCACGCTGGCCCCTCCAGACCCCCCACACTGCAACCGTTAGAATACAGGAGAAAGCCATGGTCACCTTGGTGAGGCGGCCCCTCGACGTGGCAGAAGCCCCCAGGCTCCAAGCACCAGCCAAGGAGCATTTTTCCAGCTACATTCTTCGTTCTTCTACTGAGATCTTATTTCCTGTAACGTGCACCTTTCGTCATCCGAACTCCACGGAGAAATGGGGCGGCCGGAGCAGCAGGACCAGAACCAGAGCAGACACCTGCCGCGTGGAGCCAGCTCACGGGCCTTCCTTTCCCACACTGACGCGGGCACACAGGCGCTCGCGGTGATGAGGGGCTCCCACGACTTTGTTTCAGAGGCCGGAGTCCTGCACTTTTCGAGCCGGGGAAAGCACATCTTCTGCTGGACTGAGCAAGGAACGGCACTCTTGTCCTGCCCTCTAGTTTTGTCCACAGCGCATTCTGGTATCACCGTCCTGATAGTTCCCTGCCCCCCCCCCCCCATTGACATGAAGTCACTATGGCTTTCCAGAAGCAGCATTAGCTTGAGAAGCGGAAAAGAAAAGCAAAGAGGCTTCGCATGCCTCCGCCTGCAGACTAAGCAGCTCTTCAAAGGTGCCAGCCCCGATGTGGCCGCCACAGCCTCGCTGCCCCTGGAGACAGTTGGGACGCACATCCCTGCCCCTGCTGTATGTTCCCAACCCTGACCAGAATGCAAGCTGCCTTCTTCATGGCTTGTTTGTGTTGGAGACACAACCTCTGTTTACCCCACAAAAGGGCGAGGTCTGCATTTTCACGACCCACGGAGAGAGATAAAGATGGGCTCCTCCTGGGTCAGCGACGCCCCTCTTCACGGCAGCGGGTTCCAGGGCTGGGTACAGGCCATTCCCTTGCACGGCCTGGTGATTCCGCTCGGCCTCGACAGAGTCACAACAGTTGCCAACGTTAAACTTGACACTTCTGACCCGGCATATTCGTTGTTGAAGTTCAAAAAATGAGGGGCGCCTGGGTAGCTCAGTCAGTTGAGCATCCAACTCTTGACTTCCGCTCAGGTCATGATCTCATGGTTTGTGAGTTTGAGCCCCGAGTCGGGCTCTGTGCTGACAGCTCAGAACCTGGAGCCTGCTTTGGATTCTGCATCTCCCTCTCTGCCTCTTTCTCTATCAAAAATATAAACAAACATTTTTTAAAAACCTCTTTAAAAAAATAAATAAACCTTTAAAAATATGAAAAAAAGAAATATTATTCTCAACTATTAATTGCTGGTCGACCCCAAAAGCTAGAAATTAAAGCATCAGAAAATACACTGTGTGAGTTCTAGGGTGATGGGTCAGATCTTAAAAAGATTCAAAACTATTCACTCAAATTTAGCAGGTTAGTAACAACCAAAATGTACTGCCTCTGACAACCCCTCCGTGTTGGGAGAATTTCTCTGAAGAAATCTGAGAACAAAATTGCCCCCATATTGACACCCATTTATAAGTTATACTCTGGCCAATATAAGTTGAGAAATCTACAATCATTTGGTTTTGGCTTAAGGAAGGTTAACTTTTTTTCCCCTGTCACCCAGGTATGATCTTTGGAAACTAAGTTATTGGCTACACTCTGGAGGAAGAACTCAGAAAACACCTACTCAGCAAGCAGGAAGCTTCTTTGTAGACTGTTCTCAAATTTGCCACATTTTTCCAAATGGGCGCCGTCTGTGATTTGTCACATTGCTTTGCCTGTGCATTACTGGCCAACGTCAATCATGAAAACCTACCCTTCAGGAAACTCTGCAGTGCTGGGCACATTTCACTCAAAATATTGGGCAATGAGACAAACTTACAATATGGCGCCTGTGACTAGGTTCATTGTACTGGAGATTCACTTTTCAGGTCGCTGTTCGGAGGGCTTCACCGCTCCTGAGCACACACGAGGGCCAGGACACAGGTCACCCGATGCACGGGAGCCATAGAGAGAACAGTCAGACCCAACCGGAAATGGAAATGTAGAGACAGCATCAAAGCATCTTTTCTGGATTGTGTTGTAATTGGCATCCAACGCTGTGTTCGATTTGGGGGTGCAGGGTGGTGATTCTGCGCTCGCCCACCCTGGAAAGTGGTCACCACAGGAAGTCAACTCGAATCTGTCTCCACACTCAGAGACAAAATGCCATTTTCCTTGTGAGGACATTGAAGATTCACTCCGAACAACATTCACACATGCAATACAGTAAAGTCAGCTATAGTGATAACTTCACGTAGTTTAACAGGAATTAGGAAGTGTACGTGTTTGCGGTGTTGACTTTTTATCCTTATAATGACCTTTAAAAGCCCTGTCTTCCTCGGACGACCAGAGATTATGTTATCTGGATTATGGCCACGCACAACGAGCTGCAACCTGCACCACTCACAGCTGTGCACTTGGTGACCATGACCTCCCCATCCTGCCAAGGACGCGAGAAGCAAGGCTGTGTACATGGCTGTGCAGCCCGTGGGCAGGGAGGCAGCTGCAGACAAGAATAGTCTGTTCAACGAACAATCCTAAAACTGGTATGGAACCAAGAAAGACCCCAAATAACCACAGTAATGTTGAAAAAGAAAACCAGGGGTGCCTGGGTGGCTTAGTTGGTTGAGCGTCCGACTTCAGCCCGGGTCATAAACTCACAGTTCGGGGGTTCAAGCCCTGCGTCAGGCTCTGTGCTGACAGCTCGGAGCCTGGAGCCTGCTTCAGATTCTGTGTCTCCCTCTCTCTGCCCTCCTCCACTCAAGCTCTGTCTCTCTCTGTCTGTCAAAAATAAACATTAAAAAAATTTTTTTAATGAAAACAAAAGCTGGAGGCATCACAATTCTGGATTTCAAGCTGTATTACAAAGCTGTAATCATCAAGATGGTATGGTACTGGCACAAGAACAGACACTCAGATCAATGGAACAGAATAGAGAACCCAGAAATGGACCCACAAACGTATGGCCAACGAATCTTTGACAAAGCAGGAAAGAATATCCAATGGAATAAAGACAGTCTGTCTCTTCAGCAAGTGGTGCTGGGAAAACTGGACAGCGACACGCAGAAGAATGAACCTGGACCATTTTCTTACACCAAACACAAATATAACCTCAAAATGGATGAAAGACCAAAACCTAAGACAGGAAGCCATCAAAATCCTCGAGGAAAAAGCAGGCAAAACCTCTTTGACGTCGACCTCAGCAACTTCTTACTTGACACGTCTCCGGAGGCAAGGGAAACAAAAACAAAAATGAACTACTGGGACCTCATCAAAATAAAAAGCTTCTGCACAAGGAAGGAAACAATCAGTGAAACTAAAAGGCAACTGACGGAATGGGAGAAGATATTTGCAAACGGCATATAGGATAAAGGGTTAGTATCCAAAATCTGTAAAGAACTTATCAAACTCAACACCTAAAAAACAATCCAGTGAAGAAATGGGCAGAAGACATGAATAGACACTTTTCCAAAGAAGACATCCAGATGGCCAACTAACACATGAGAAAATGCTCAACATCACTCATCATCAGGGAAATATGAATCAAAACCACAATGAAATATCACCTGACACCTGTCAGAATGGCTGAATTTAGTAACTCAGGCAACAACAGATGTTGGCGAGGATGCGGAGAGAGAGGATCTCTTTTGCATTGTTGGTGGGAATGCAAGCTGATGCAGCCACTCTGGAAAATGATATGGAGGTTCCAAGAAAAATTAAAAATAGAACCACCCCATGAGCCAGCAATAGCACTGCTAAGAATTTGCCCAAGGGACACAGGAGTGCTGATGCATAGGGGCACATGTACCCCAATGCTTAGAGCAGCGCTTTCAGCAATAGCCAAATCATGGAAAGAGTCCAAATGTCCATCAACTGATGAATGGATAAAGAAGACGTGCTTTATATATACAATGGAATACTGCTTGGCAATGAGAAAGAATGAAATCCTACCATTTGCAGCAACTTGGATGGAACTGGAGGGTATTATGCTAAGTGAAATAAGTCAGGCAGAGAAAGACAGATACCATATGTTTTCACTCATATGTGGATCTTGAGAAACTTAACAGAAGACCAGGGGGGAGGGGGAGGGGAAAAATAGTTACAAACAGAGAGGGAGGCAAACCATAAGAGACTCTTAAATACAGAGAACAAACTGAGGGCTGATGGAGGGGGCAGGGGAGAGGGGGAAATGGGTGACGGGCACTGAGGAGGGCACTTGTTGGCATGAGCACTGGGTGTCGTATGGAAGCAATGAATCACAGAATCTACTCCCGAAGCCAAGAGCACACTTTACACACTGTATGTTAGCCAACTTGACCATAAATTATATTTAAAAAAAAAAAGAAGAAGACCAGTCTATTCAGTTCTTTTGAACAAAATTTGATTTTGCTGAGAGCCACCAGCTCACTCACCCGGGGAAACGTGAGCAGGGGCCCCGAGGCCCCACCCCAGCTGCTGGGCTCAGGCGGCCATGCTGTGCGTGGACAACCGTGGGGCAGGGACGGGGTGAGGTGACACAGGGCCCAGGGAAGGCTTCCTGGGGTGGACAGAAGCTAAGGTGGATGGAGCTCCACGAGCCGACGCGCTGGAGAGAACCCGTTGGGAGCCGTCGCGGGGAAGTTTCGTGAGACTTTTGGCAAAGAAGACATGTTTGTGGTGCAACGTCCCGAATCTTGTTGGCCGGGCGGGTCCTTCTCCTCTCTCGGCCTTCGGAGCCGCTCGTGTCCACCCCACGCCCCTCCCAGCTCTCCCTTTGGGGGAAGAGAATGGGGACAGGGAGGTCTCAGAGCTGCACCCGAGGCCCCTGCGACGTGCCCTGTGCTCACCCCCATGAGGAAAGAGAGTGCGTGGGACTGCAGTCCGTCCCCCCTCACCCCCCACCGGACTCTGTCCCTGCCACCAGGCGCCACCCGGGCTCTGGACTGGAGCTGTTCTCTACTCTGGGACCCGCCAGGTGCCAGGGGCCACGGGTACAGCTGATCTCTGTCCCCAAAGCCAGGGATCTGGTCCAGGTAACCGCACATCTGGTTGTGCACGTTGCACACTCATTCCTTAGGGGGAGAAGCAGCATCTCACGGAGCAACGAGAGTCCCGCAGTCCCGTTAACGGGATCCGGAGAACAGAGTCTCCTACCCTCGCGGGACAGTCACCTCGACAAAACCCGCCAGGGAAAGAACGTTTCCTCTGATGCGAAGATCAGTTCGTGGGAATCAACACAGTTTGGGCTCCAGATCCCAGGGGGCGTTCGAGCGGCTCCAGGGGGACCTGCCGTGAAACCGTGGGGGAAATGTGAGCACGCCACGCTCCCTCTCACACACGCGCACACATGCACGCGCACACGTTCCCCTCACGTGCACACACACACGCACACACATGCACACACGCTGCCCCGAGGCAGGAAGCACAGAGGGGTGTGAGCAGACAGGAGCCCACCGGGGACCGAGCATCTCCAAGCCCCTCAGTCCTCACTGTATAGGAATAGCTCCTGCGGGAGGTTTGTGATTCTTTGTGGCCCAGAAGCAGCAGCTGAGCCCGTCACGCCGTGCCCGCCGCGCCCTGGACGCAGCATCAGGGCAGAGACCTTTCCAGGCAACGACACGGCACAGGTGCGAGGTTGGGGGTGTGAACCCGGAGGCTGGGGGCAGGACACAGGGCGGGGGCGGGCGGGGCCGCAGGGACGAGACTGCGAGCGCCAAGGACCCCACAGGGCTCCCTCCCCGGTGAGTCAGAACCGCAGAAGCCCCTTAGGAGAACCTTCAGGGGGGCTCTATGACCTCTTGCATTTTGAGGTCCTCAGGGGTAATTCTGTTTGCACACCCTGGGCCTCGGGCCCTGTGTCTCTAGACCAGGACAGCACATTTTGGGGAAAGCCACCCAACAGACACCACATGTAAGACAGCGAACACCCTCAACGGAGCAAAGTCAAAGATCCCAAACGTGACATCAGTGTCACCTGGGCGCAGAGAGGCACATACAGTGTCCCCTCTTCTCCCGACGGGACTCAGACTGCCCTCCCCGTGTAACCGTGACCCCAGAACGCCAAGTGCACACTCAGAGGAGGGGACGCTGGCCGCCTCCGTTTTCCCCATCAGACACGGTCCCCACAAGATCCCCCAGGAAGAAGGAAGCCGTGCGGGGGCCCTGCCCCAGCCTCAGGGGGAGGAGGTGAAGAAGCCCCCGGTTACGGGACGGCACTGGCACCGAACAACGTCTGCTTATGGGAGACACCTGCTCACCTCTGGCTAAAGCTGTTCGTAGGGATGGGTGTTGGGGGACAGCGCCATCAAAGTTGGTTTCCAAACAGATACAGTGTATGGAGTTAAACGTCCCTGCATGGACGTAACTCGGTATTTGTAGACAACTTCCCACCAACGAGCCTCTGTCGATCCCTCGGAACCTCTGCGGAGAAACACTTCCCCGGGTGTGCCGGGGTCCCCCGGGTGTTTGCAGGCTGCTCAAAAGCTTTCCTCTGGACAGATGAGGTTGGGGAACATTTAGCCCGACTAAGTTAGCACCTGGATGCTCGTCACGGAGACTGAATCGCATCATTTCACCGCATTTTCACAACTCAGATGCAGAAGCCCCAGACGCCTCAGAAGCCCCGACAGGTGATACTCACTGTCGAGGGGACGCACAGGAACTGCGGGGTGCCGGCGTGAGCACCTCACGCTGTCCGTGACAGCGGGAGGTGGGTGGTGGCGGAGGACGGGCGGGGGGGTGTGGAGGGACGCCGTGCTCTGGTCTGCGTCCCACTCCTGACTCCTGATCTCCGCGGCTTTTCCCCGAAATGCTTCCAGAGTGCACGGTACGCCCCCCGACCTGCGCTGTGTGCCTCCTGCGCTGACGAGGCAGAATCCGGGGTTGACACGCCCCCAGGGGCCGTGCGGGCGCCTTCGGGGTTCTGCTGTGATAACCGCACCTGCCCCGGGGGCACCGCAGGTCAGAGGCTCCTCCGGGGCCACGACCCTGCAGCTCGGCACCTGCCTGGCCACACCTGCCTCGAAGGGGCGGACGGGCTGAGACACAGAGGCTGGGAGTGGGCCGCGCGGGGGAGGCCGTCCCGCGAAGGAAGGACCGACCGCTGGCGGAGGCCAGGAGGAAGGCGTCCGTCCGGAAGGAGCGAGTGATGTCATTTGTCTGCGGCAAATCGTTTCCTGTCCCAAGCCCGCCTGCACCCCCGCCGCCGGCCGCCCCGGGGAAGGAATCCTGGCGAGGCCACTCAGACCCAGGCCACTGCGCTCCCAAGTCAGCGCCCTGCCCGGCCGTCCCTGACCTCCCTTCCCCGCCTGACCCTCACCCGTGACGCCCCGTGAGGCCGCGGGAGGATGGCCAGGCCAAGGAAAAGAGCACGAGCCGCGTGCAAGTCAGGGCGGGGACAGGAGCTCCCGACGGCCGCAAGAGCTCGAGGCCCCGGTGTCGTCTCCGCTCCCGGTAAGGAGCGGGCGTGGTCTGAGCCGCGTTAGCACGCACACAGCAGCAAGCCGGGTGGGGAAGGCCGGAGGTCCACCGGCTCGGCCGCCCCACCCCTGCCGCTGTGTGTCCCCGCGACACCAAAGCACCGGGTGTGCAGACGGCCAGGAGCACGGGGACCGCAAGCAGGAGGAGGGACACCCAATCCGTCATGTGGGGCGGGTGCTGTCAGACAGGCTGCTTCGAGGGGAGGTGCGGGTTCGTCCTGCCCACGCTGCCCAGACCCGGCTGAGGACGGGGTGGGGGCCCCACGGGCCGTCAGAGCCGGACGCGGGGGGCCCAGGACCAGTGCTGGCAGCAGGCCTGGCCCCCGGCCCCACGACCCTGACCCTCCGGCCTGTGACCGTTCACCCCCCGGCACCCCGGTCAGAAGCAGACTGTCCGAAACCCTCAGCCTCGCAAAGGACTCACTCCCTTCATGCTTTCTCCCGCGTGTTCGGCTTAACAGTCAGGAGTCAAGATCTTGGAAGTTCATGTTTTTGAGCCCCAGCCGTGCGTGGTCCCCTTCTACAGCAGCATTCATGCTGTGGGTTCCAGAACATTCTCGGGGCTGGCACGGGCCTGCGTGGTCTGGGGAACCAGGCGAACCCACCGTTTTAGCCACACGGCCTCTCCCGCACCCCGCGCGCTCCTCTTGGCAAGACTGGCTTCTCCCCTCACTGGGAGCAGGTGTGCGTGTTTATTCCAGAAACATCTTTACGGAATAATCTGCCCTCGGTGAGTCCTGAAAACACTAACGTAAATTCAAACACCATTTCTAACTCAAAAAGGGGTCTGTGGAGAGTTTGGAAAATGGACTATTAATTTCTGGTTTCATGTAACTGTTTTCAGTAAGATTGTGCAGTGCGGAGCAGTGGGCTCAGAAAAGTCCGGATCAAAATAAGGAAACGCAGACTTCCTTTCTATTTAGCCAGTGAATGTCTGTGTGGCCTTGAAATGATTCTCTCTTCTTGACATCTCTGCTCCTTCATCGCAGAAAAAAAGAAAAAATGCTTCATGCCTTTCTGTCTCTCGTGTGACATTTAAGGACAAATGAGAGCCCGTGAGGAAAGACGCGCCGACCGTGGGAAGTCCCGCCGTGCTACAGGCGTTTCCTCGGTCGCGTGGGAATAACGCCGGCCTCCTGAGTGTCCTGAGGGCCGATGACACAACAGCACGGCGCGAATCAAAATCTCCCTGCCGTGAAGAAAGGTGGCTGTCATCTCGTCCACAGAGACGGTGACAACCCTCACAGGAGTCCACACGGCTTCCGCACTGGGAGGGTTATGTGTGTGTGCTTATCCACGTCCGTGCACACAGGTGTGCATGTGTGTCTGTATGGTGTGTGGGCATGTGTGTGTGCACATTGCACGTGCACATGAGTCTGTGTATGTGTATGGTGTGTGGTGATGTCCTGTGAACACATGTGTGTGTTGAATGTGCCCTGATGTCCTTGCACACGAGTCTGTGTGTTGAGCATGCCCTGATGTCCTCGCACGCGTGTCTGTGTGTGTTGAGTGTGCCCTGGTGTCCTTGCACACGAGTCTGTGTGTGTGTTGAGCATGCCCTGATGTCCTCGCACACGAGTCTGTGTGTTGAGTGTGCCCTGATGTCCTTGCACACGAGTCTGTGTGTGTGTTGAGTGTGCCCTGATGTCCTTACACGCATGTCTGTGTGTTGAGCGTGCCCTGATGTCTTCACACGCGTGTCTGTGTGTGTTGAGTGTGCCCTGATGTCCTCGCACATGAGTCTATGTGTGTTGAGCATGCCCTGATGTCCTTGCGTGCGTGTCTGTGTGTTGAGTGTGCCCTGGTGTCCTTGCACACGAGTCTGTGTGTGTTGAGTGTGCCCTGATGTCCTTGCACACGTGTCTGTGTGTGTGTGTTGAGTGTGCCCTGGTGTCCTTGCACACGAGTCTGTGTGTGTTGAGTGTGCCCTGATGTCCTCGTACGCGTGTCTGTGTGTTGGGCGTGTCCTGGTGTCTTCGCACGCGTGTCTGTGTGTTGAGCGTGCCCTGATGTCCTCGCACGCGTGTCTGTGTGTTGAGCGTGCCCTGATGTCCTCGCACGCGTGTCTGTGTGTTGAGCGTGCCCTGATGTCCTCGCACGCGTGTCTGTGTGTTGAGCGTGCCCTGATGTCCTCGCACGCGTGTCTGTGTGTGTTGAGCGTGCCCTGATGTCCTCGCACGCGTGTCTGTGTGTGTTGAGCGTGCCCTGATGTCCTCGCACGCGTGTCTGTGTGTGTTGTGCACATGCGTGTGTCCCAGCTGGCGGGTGAAGGAGCCCCAGGTTGTGAAGGCTGCTCCCACGAATTCAGCCTCGTGGCCTCGACCCTTCTGGCACGACTCAGTGATGGTGTGTTGGCCTCGATCCTGCGTGCCCCCCATGGGGGGATGCTTCTGCCAAAGCCTGAGCCCCGGGGCTCCCTGTAAGGAGGATCCGGTGAAGTCATGATGAAATATATGTTCAGTGTTAAGCCACAGTGGAGTCCAGATTTTAATCGGAATGCTCGCGGTAACGCGAAGGGAGGCCACGGGACAGGAAAGCAACGTCTGGCCCCCTCTGTTCTCTTCTGCTTCGGAGGGTTTCCTGGTTCTCGTGCAATGACTGCCCGGTACTGTGTCCTGAGCGGGCAGGGAAAAGTCCCGTGTTTTTGTAAGGGGAGCTGGTCTGGGGGCCCGGGGACCTAGAAATCCCAGTCGGGAAAGGAGAAAAGCCCCCGCGAGGACACGCGCGCCCCTCAGGGACTGTGCACAGCGGGGTGGCGGGCCTTCACCCGGGGGCGGGGGGCCTCTTCGTGCTCCCCGCTTCTCTCCGTCGGCCTGTCCAGCGAGCAGTGGGGATTCTCCCTACTCTTTTCCACAGCCTCAGCTGTGATATGTAGTCCGTGGCTTTGCGCCCCAGACTCTCGGCCTCTTCCCACCTGAAGCCCCCGGGGAATCAGGGACGGCGGCTCCGGCCCGCCAGCCTGGCTGCACGTGGAAGGGACCGTGCTGGGCTCACTGCTTCCTTCGGTCAACAGACCCGACCACCTGCATGTGCCGCCTGCCCGCCAGGGACCTCACACCCGCGGGAGGACCGCGGACCTGTGGCCCGTGGAGCTTATGGATCAGCGGGGGACGACGTGTACGGGGGCACACGCACAGCCTGGAGGCTCGGCCCCTCTGCGCCCTGCGTGCGCCTCCCCAGGACGGCGAGGACCAACGTGCCGTGCAGCCAACTCAGGACCCAGGATCCTGCCGTCATCGCGACAGCGGTCCCCGCGCTCCCGCCCTTACTGCTGGGGACCAGCCGTGGCACGGGAGGATACGCCCTGCGAGCGTGAGAGGACCCTCCGCGTCCCCCGGTCCCCCTTCCCTGCCGGAAGCCCGGCCTCAGCTGCAGGGACACGAGAGGCCCCTGCCGTCCTCCCTGGGACCTGGCGTCTCTGGAGAAAGCTGGCAGGCCCCTGGTCACTCGCCCCTCGTCACTCGTCACCGCGGAGGCACCGGGCGTTCTCACCCCAACCACTTGGAAGCGTCGTTTACCTCAGGCGCTAGGGGACGCGTGTTCGGGAACAGCCAGCGTGAACAGATATGCGGAGCCCGCAAGTGACCCAGAGACGGGACCGTGACCCTTCCCAGGAATGGCAGCAGAAGGAAGCATTCGGGAAGCTGAATCTGGCTGTGGTTCAATCCAGCATTTAGTGAGCGCCTACTACAACCTACCATCGCTGTGTGTCCAGGGCACAGGTCGGGGCCACGGGCACCCACGAGCCGGGGGCTCCCCGTGCTGCGAGGCTTCCCGCTGAGTTCCTGACCTTCTGTTGACCGAAACGTCAGCATGGAAAATGCAGACTGTTTCAAGGAGGATTTTCATTTTAGGCCACACTGCTTCAGAGGCGAGCCTCTCCCGCCTCGTGGGAGGGCCGTGTGGGAGCCCGGGGGTGGGTCTGCCCGGCCTCCACCAAGAAGGGGCCACAGGGTGGGGGCCGAGGGCGTGAGGCTTCACCGGGCGCGTCTGCGCACCCGTGGGCCGCCTGGGTCCCGCGGCGAAGGCGGTTCATCGGTGACAACACGCGTTTGGTGTCGGTGAACGTATAATATCATAAGCCGTGCTGGTGGGGAGGCACGTTTGATACCTAATGCTTTCTTGGTCCCACATCTAAAGGATTTCAGGAGATGATTAGGGAAAATAAAAACAGAATGGACAGTTAAGAAAAGCAAATTGGAGGGTATAGAAAAATTTAATTATTCTAATGAGACGCCTCTTTGAGAGTTCTTTTCTTCATCAGGCCCAAACCTGACTATTAATTAAGTTGTGCCACTAAAAAGGAGAAAAGAAATCACCTGTAACTTTTTCTTTAAGCACCGCTTTGTAACCTCTAGTCCTTCGTGCCTACTCTGGGTACAAGGGCATAAACCTGTAATTAACAGCCCCTTATTGCCTCCACAGTAGTAATTGCCGAGTGTAGCCCTAAGGTAGGAATAAAACCCTCTCTCCCCCTCCCGCCTCCCCACCTGCAGCGGCACTGCCTGCGCGATTCGGATCCCGCCAGGACCTCACCTGCCACGACACCTGGGCTACCCCGGCCGTTCCCGCACCGGGGCCTCTCCGCGAGGCCATCCGTACACAAGCCTTGAGAATCCCCACCTCGCAGAGCAGCCGGGAAAGAAAGGAAAAAAGAAAACCATACAGGCCGGGCAGAGATTAGATTGTCCATTATCATGAGACCGTCTGCGATTTCAAAGGCCTGGGGACCGAGGGGGCTGATCTGCGGCCGGGGGAATCCCACGTTACCCACACGTCCCCACCCGCAGGGCCGGGAGCCGCGAGAGAACGCGTCTTGTGGCCGTGAGCCATCGGTCCTGGTCCCACACTGACGGTCCGCCGGCCGTGGCCGTGTCGGCGGCCGGCACCCTGCATCTGTGCCATCATCGTCCAGGACACCGAGGACGCTGGCCCTCCGTCCCTGAACTTCCAGTTCTCACGCGGGCCAAAGACGGCTGAGCGCGGCCGACCGGTGATCCCTGCGCGGCCCTGATGCTGGGGCTCCGCCGTCCCCGTCACACGCAGGAACGGGCAAGGAAAACACACAAGTTTGGAAGCAAAACTTCGGGGACTGACATCACTTCCTGATTAGACTTCAGGGGACCTTTTTTTTGGTTTTGCTTATTTTGGGATTTTTCCAGTGGGATTAAGGAGACTTCATTTGACCCACAGTGTCTCAGAACTAACCAGCACAATGGAAAATTAATGTAATGTTTATCGATACAGAGAAAAGTCCTCTGGCTAAAAAGATATGAAATAAAGAACAATTACATCGTCATGCGGTCACAGGACTGGTTAATGTACAACTCCCAGGTGCTATGCCCTGCACCGGAGTGAGATTCCTGCCGCTCTCGTGAGCCTGCCCTCTCCAACCCCCCTCAGCCCGCTCGCCCACCGGCCCAGCCTCTGCGCGCAGCCCCAGGCCCCGGCCTGACGGCCGCAGAGGCAGGAGACCCCACAACAGCGAACCCGGCCCGACAGCTTCTGAAGGCCTCCCCCCCACGCGGGAACAGCCAGCTCTCACTTGCCCTGGACCTCATTTTAATTTTCACCAACTTGAATTTCCAAATTATTGTTTTTTAATAGCAGAGCCTCTAGGACAAAGTGGCCTACGTGGTGTTATTTCATCAAATATATTAGATCCGACCTTAACTTCACACTGTGCTCCAACGTAGCTTCAATAAATGAAATATACAGGATTTTTCTTTCTCATTTTGTTTTTGAGGTTTGTGGAAGGACCTCTTCTCTTGCGTAAAAATAGCACATAATTATTTCAACCCACTGAGCAAGGATAAGTCAGTGTTCTTTTTAAGACCACCTACAACCCCAACTTCCAGAGGCAATCATTTCAACCCTCCTTCTGCATGTTTTTACGTTTTGACATCATACGGTTCCTACCACTGCAAGTTACTTTTCTCATGACATTCACCTAATGGACAGCTTTCCGTGTCCTTGAAAATGCTACAGGAGCTTCGGAGACCACGCCGTAGTCCACGGCGCCACACGGTAGCACAGCAGCGGTGACCACAACTTCTCCCGCTGCGCGGAGCCTTGCTCTGGTCCCATTAGTCGCGCAAGGACCCAGCGCGTTAGGCACTGCCATCCCCACGCCACACAAGAAAGAAACGCGAAGCAAAGAGGTTCCGCATCTCATCCGAGGTCTCACGGCAAGGCCACACACCCTGCACAAACCGGCTGGGGCCCCAAACCGGCCCACACCCCGCCCTCCCCTCGGCATGCACCCTGCCTGCCCATCGCGGACCGCCAGCGTCCCATACCTCTCCACTCCGCCATCGGCATCCAGAACCATTGCGATGCGGCCACATTTATTTATTTCACTCTTGCTTCTTTCCTGTTGCGACAGTTAATGGTGGTGCAAGGTGGGGGGAGGCAGATGCAGAGACCCCAGATGTTCCATAAACCAAGGGAAGGCCCGAGGCTGGTGTGCCCCGTGGGCACCAAGGAGAGGCCACTCTGTCCTGCCAGCTCTGGATCGCCTTCTGGCAGCCCAGAAACGGGCGAGGTCCCCCGTGACACAGTCGAGGGGCCCAGACTTCATCGGGAAGAAAGGGACCCAGCTCACACCCTCCAGCTCTGTGTGCGTGGGGCTCCGGGAAGTGGTGTTGGCGGGGATCACGTCAAATGGTGCTGCCTCTCCTTAAAATATCCGAAGGGCCAACCGACTCAGAGAAAAATAAAGAATGAACATTTACTCCAGGACCCTGACCCGGTGGCCCGTGGGTCACCAGGCATCATCCACAGAAAGCCCCTCGTGGGTGTGTGTGTGGCGGGGGGGGGGGGGGGGGGGGGGGGCAGCACAGAAACCAGATGTCATGACCACCAACTGGCACCTTGGGAGCATGTAAGAAAAGATATTCAAACAAATGGGTTTCCCCTCCCACTTTAAAACTAACAATCCCGGGGCATAGAGACTACACCCTTGTTTTCTAAACAGACACAGCGAACATCCTTCCCTAGCTGCCGGCCCTCTGACACCTTCACAATCCGAGCCACTGAAAAGTTCTTCAAAAATGGAAGCCAGTCCTCTCTGGACTGGTCTTTCCTGCTACCTACTCGTGAGTCAGATCGCCCGTCCAGACGCGCCAGAGACGGAACGAGTGCCAAGTGGAGAGATGTTTCGCTTTTATGTGTGTGCTTCTTTGAGATAAAATAAAATGACACGTAATCTTGAATTATGTCATGATGCATGGTGCTGTGATTTCCTGGAAAATGTGGAGCTAATCAGTTATTCATTCAGGAATTAACTACAGCACCAATTGTCAGATTAAACTCCTTTAAAATGCTCAGCGTCCTTTTCTCGGTGTTGACACTCTAAGCACACTGGGCCCTTTGTGCACACTGAAGCAGGCAAGAGGAGAAGGCTTTCTCGTGTGCCAAACGGAAAAAGAAAACAAAAGTATCCTTTGCCGCCGTTGTGAGGCCGACACTTGGTGATTTGCCACAGGGCTTCAGACACTCGCGGCGCAGAAGCAGGCTCGGCCGCATGTGTGTCCAGCGGAAAGCGGTCAACGCTCCCAGCTTCCAAGCGTCCCGCGTGGATGGTCCCCGGGGCGCTGGGTCCCTCTCCACACAGCTCAGCTCGAGCCGTAAAGCCGCTCTCCCGACAGGCAGCAAGTCTTAGCCCAGGACTTCCTAACACACGTGATCTAGAAAAGAAACAGGCCACGCGGCCCGACGCTTCCTCGGTGGTACTGTCTTCTGCCGTGACCCGCGCGCGTCTCTGCGCTCGGGCGCTTCATAAGCGCAACCTGTGCTCGCATCACCGAAGCCCGTAGGTCTCTTCCTCTCCGTCTGTGTGTGGTTTGGCCACCGCACCGAGTACCTTCCTCATGCCAAGCCCCGAGGCAGGTGACGGAGCGGGAGGACGTCCTGCCGTGTAACCGCGGGCCGCCTGCGTGAAGGCAAACCGCAGACTTCCGTTCCAGGGACACAAGTTGCAACTCAAAGAGATGTTCAAAGCAGCCGGAAACACTCCAGAGGCTTCTGCACATTCACTCCTCTCCCCACATGTTTAGTTTCCTGTTTTTAAGACTTTATAACACTTACCGTGTTTCACAGACATGTTTTCAAACGTTCTCTTCCAAGAGTTTTTGGAAGATGTTTTCTGCCGAGACTCGTGCGCCTTTCGAGGAAAACCTGGCTGGTTCTCCCACTTTCTGCCACGAAAGCTCTTTTCGCTCGATTCTCCCCCGGGATGGATTTAAGTTCTTGTCACCAGCAAGGAAGTAGGAAGCTATGTGATGTGCCATGAGGAGTCTGCACCAGGAACACGGGTTCCCGCTAAGCCTCTCTGGCATAAATGGTGATTCGCACCCACTGAGAGCAACAGGGTTGAACGGTTACCGTGTGTGGCCCGCCAGGGTGAGGACAGGAGGTGGAGCCGAGTTTGTCCACGACCCTAGAAAGTTCCAACACGGAGGACAAGGTAGGCCCCCGGCTGACCCACAGGGCGAACCTCCAACGACCTGCCAGTATGTCATCGACACCCAAATAGTGACGCTTCGTTTTTCAACCTGTGGTGGCCTTCGGCACTGGGACGTTCGGCATGTTGAGAGAAGGTCCCGACAAAATGATAAATGTTCTGTTTGCGTATATTATTTTCCTGCCTGAAGCTAATAATTAACATTGTTTTGATGTGCTAAGCATTCCTAATAATGAAAGTTAAATAAGAAACCACTGGGTTGAGAACTGGAATGTCAATAGACAGAAACCAATTTTCTTAATGTTAGAAGACATCACTTGCTTTAATGCGCGTCATCTGAACATATTTCATGTGCACAGAAGCGGCCACACTGTGTGCTATGTGAACGGTGGGCTCGTGGGGCCGTGGGGCCGAGTGGCTTGAACAGGCGACTCTGAGTCCCGCGTGCCAGTCGGGCCGCCATCTGGGAGGCTCTGCTTTCAGACCCGTATTCGGGCCCGGGTGAGGGAGCACACAGGAGCCCAGGCCCCTCCTTCGGTCACCGTGCTTGATTCGACCGAACTGGCCGTGCCGTGCGCTCCCCGTGGTCGTCAGGCTTGGTGCGAGCAACCCGGCTGCTTGAGCGAAGTCAGCCGGACGCGGGGCCAGGCTCTCCGCCAGCGGGGTGGTGTGGACAGAGGTGGATCGTGCCGTACAGGTGAGCACTGGGAGCTCCTCCTCACGGAACGTGCAACAGGCTCAGGAGGGACTTTCTGAAGAAGGCCTCATCTAGGTGCACAAATTCTATGCCTGTTGAAAACTCGAGCTCTCATTTCCCACACGTCACGCGCCTCCAGGAGGCCTGCGCGCGAGACACAGATATTCAAGATGTGAACGACTCCTTTTGTAAACACGACGTTCCCATTGGTGACACTGTTAATGACGAAAATAGCAGCTAGTATTTAATAACATGCTGGACGTTTCCCACACGCTGTGTCATCAATCTCACCACAGTCCCGTGACACAGGAATCGCCGTTATTCCCAGCTTTCGGGGGCAAACCCTGGAAACAGAGGTTAACGCTCGTGCCCAAGGTCACGCAGCTGGAGGCCGCAGAAACGGACGCCGACCCTGGATCCCGGGTGCGCACCCCTCCGTCCCGGCTGTGCACCCGGCGCCCAGGGCGGGCGTGCAGCCCTGCACTGAGGTCCCCACAGCTGCACCCTGGGCCTCCGGCGCGGAAGGAACAGGGACAAGTGGGCAGAGGAACACGTCGCGTGCCGCTTAGCGGTGACAGCGGTGACGGCGGTGACGAAATGGGAAGCCGGGGGGACACGGAGGGCGAGGGGCTGTTGACACGCGGCACGTTCCACGAGGGGCCAGACCTCGACCCCTGTCCGGCGGGCGTCAGCGGTGGGCGGGCAGGACCTCAGACCCCTCCACCCCCGAGCCCCCTGGAGCCAGGCGGCCTGCTCCGTGCCGTCCCTCCCAAGTTGCAGGCTGGCGTGGAGGCGCGGTGGGAAGCAGCGGGGCTCACCTCAGCTGGCGCAGGGCAAACGGGACGAGGCTCCAGGGCGAGGGGCCGGGTCGTCCCTGTCCCCCTGCCGCCACGGCCTCAGGAGGCGGGTGGACGCACAGCCGGCAGCCCGGCCTCTCTCTCGACCGACCGCCGCGCCGGGGCAGCTGCCGGCCCCCAGAGAATGAGCACGCCGTGGCGCCAGCCAGGACCGCAGCTGCCGTCCACAGCCACACTCCGCTCGACCCAGCTGAGACTGGCCGACTCCGGGGACTCACAGAGCCACACGTGGGGGCCCGGGGCCACGGGGACTCTCGGCCACGACAGCTGGTAGCAGGCTCGCGGCAGTGCGGTCCCAGGGGTCGCGTCCCGGCCGCACGGTGCGGTGTGACGGCGACGGCAGAACCGGGGAGGCGGCCCCCTCCTATTTCCGTGTCCCGCCGCGTGAGGAGCCGGCCGGCAGCACCTGTCGCCCTGAGTCCCTGCCCCGAGTCCTTGTCCTTGCCTGCCCGGAGCCCCCCACCCAGATCCACGAGGACAGCACGCCCCACGGGCCCGGCGCCCAGAGGGGTCTCGGAAAATCGCCCTTCCCGGCGAAACCTCTTGGCAGCTTCCCAGCTCAGCCTCCGCTGAGCCCCAGGCTGTGTCACAGGGAGGACAGTGAGACTCCTAGGCGTTCAGCCAACACGTATGAAACGAGAGTGTGCCTGACGTGCGAACGGTGCCCACACCACTCCCGCGACCAAGCACTTGGACTCAGCCGAATCCCTTTACAACGAATCCCACCCGGGCACGCTCTGTACAACGAAGGCCACTCTGCCCCCAGCAGAGGGCGCCCTGATTTCAAGTAGCCTCTGGTGCCGCAAGCTTCGGACAAGGGGGTGCTGGGAGCCTGGGGCCGTCGGTTGGCCGGCCGGCCGGTGGGTTTTTTGAACCGTCTTCGCCTACGTGAGGGCCGGAAAATTAAGAGCCGAAAGAGAAAAGAGAGACACCCCTCGTAGAGGCATCAAGCCCACCAACGGTACCCGCCAGGCTTATTATCCGAGGCACCACTGAAACGAACACGAGAACACTGGCCGGGCCCGAGAGGCGGCCGCCAGCCCGGAGCACACGCGTCTGGCAAAGCTCGGTGCCCCCGCCGGCCCAGCCGAGAGCGGGGGGCCCGCCGCCGCTGGCCGCACCCCAACGTAGCGCCGTAGGCCAGCGCCCAGCCGGTGACCGCCCTCCGCTAGAAAGTCATCCCGTCTGTGAAGTGGAAACCCCTTGCGCGGCCTTGAAGCCACAGGCAGCGCCCTGCTCGTCACTGCCTCCAGGAGGACTCGGGACGTCCCCCAGGGGCCCCTCCCGCGGCCTGCCCTGGTCGGGTGCCAGTCCTGCCCCCGCTGCAGCCAAGGGCACCGCCTCCTTACACGTCTTAACAGGAGCCCGGTCTGCGGGTTTTCCCTGAGTCCGAGAAGTTGCAAATAACGTCAGACCTGACCCGAGAATTCCAGAAACACGTACGGCCCGGAGTACTACTCTTGACTCCCATGGGCAGCGTCCGTAGAATGATCCGAACGTGTCAGGAGGGAGACGACGGAGAGGACGATGCGGCCGCGCCCCAGTGACAGGTGACGGGGGAGGGCAGGGCGCGCTCGCGCACGGAAACTGAGGCAGAGGAAGAGGAATGCCGTCCCAGGGTAAGGAGCGAGACCCTCCGGGATGCAGGTGGGTGAGTGGAGGGCCGTGGGAGGGGCAACGGCAGATTCCCGGGAAAACCTCAGGAGTCAAAGAGGGAGGGGAGTGCAGGAAGCGAGATTCTGTGACGCGCTCTCCTCCTCAAAGGGCCCCCCCAGAGCATCCATCCGGAGGCAGATGTGCGTCCATATGACTGGTTTTCTGCAAGAGTTTCAAAGGAAGCCCTGATTTTGCTCAGATTTCTGTTATTTCCTGCAGGCGGGTAAATGCTCCAGAGCGCCATCACAGGCCTCATTACCTGCAGAGAAATTCTCAGCCCTGCGTTTTACGTACACAAACCTGCCTTCAACCGGGAGCAGTAGGCAAGAACTCACTTGGCATCGATTAATGCTAAATAGCACACAATTTGCAAATTTCGGGGAGTCGTGCAAATATTTGGCATCACGGCAAGCAATCTTTAAAGGTGCTCCATTAATCTCCAGCTTCTAATTATGATGATCCGGGCGCACTCATTGTTTGCGGGGGGAACCGAGGAGCTTGGTCGTAAGAGGCGTCGCGTCTAGGATTCAGCGTAAACACAGAAGACCCGCATCTCCGTCTAGTAGCAAGGGCAGGTAAGAAAACCCAACGCCAGGCGTACAAAATTATAAAGGGAGCTTGTACTTCTGGAGTGGAAAATGTTGTAAAGTATTTTTGCTGCAATTTGCATTGTAGTTTATAAGATTTATCGGTTCTTATTCAAGTCACCAAAAATACAACAGAGAATTTTATATTAATTGGAACATTAATAATGCATTTCTAAGCTAAACTATGTCCTTGGGATTTCAAAGGGAATTTCAGAAATGCATGGCTGAGGTCCTCTATGCAGCCAGACGTCCTGAGCTCTTCATCAGGTATTCATTTGAATGGATTTTTCCTTCAGAAGGTCCATGGGCACTCAGTAAATTGGTGGATAAAGTAAATGTATTCATGTAAACTGGTTTATCACCTCCTGCCCTTCCAAATGAGGGAATAACATTCTGTGATTCTCTAACAGAAGCTGTGTTAATAGTTTCTATTCAACATGCACAGCCCCCTTAAAGATTACAGTTCTATTAAAAGCCAAACAATCATATAACCCAGAACATTCCACAAACGAGAAGGAGTCCTTGGGGCTTCCTCCTCCCGAAGCGCTAGGAATCACTGGAAATTTATCCCCAAAAAAGTGCTGAAATATCACCAACATCCAATCCAGGCCATTGTCTTGTCCCCTGAGTGCATACAGATGTCCTCAAGACCCCAAGCCCGTGTCCTTCTTCTCTTTCTGATGCGTCACTCTCAGCCCGACGCTTTCCCGGGCCCCCCGAGAACACTGACCACATTTAAAGCTTCCCAGGAGGGCCCAAACCCCAACCAATGTGCTAAGATCTGGGTGGTGGGAATGTCAGTGGCTGCTATGTTTTTCTTTGTACTTTTTTATACTTAAAATACAAAACAGGGGGCCTGGGGGGGGCTCAGTCGGTTAAGTGTCTGACTCTTGGCTTGGGCTCAGGTCATGATCTCGTGGTTCGTGGGTTCGAGCCCCATGCCGGGCTCTATGCTGCAAGCACAGAGCCTGCTTGGGATTCTCTCTGTCCCCCTGTCTCTGCCCCTCCCCTGCTCCTGCTCTGTCTCCCTCAAGGCTTCTAAAAATTATAAAAAATGGTTTACGTCCTTATGTACTTCTGTTTTCATCATGCAGATCCAGATCATTCTAACTCTCATGCGAACAGACACAAAGTCTGTTTTTAAAAACCCAACTCTGCATAAAGGTCACAAAACAAAAAAAAAAAACAAGGCAGTGGAGGACTTTGCCACCAAGGCCTGGGAGGAGGACGAACCACGGGAAAGGGAACACAGCACCCGGATCCCCCTTCCCCTGAGGGCAACGTGCCCCCAAGGAGGAGTCTGGCTTGGAAAGGAAGGCTGGTAGAGTCCCCACACTGTGGGCTGGGACCCTACTGCTGAGAGCAAGCTCCACAGACTCCAGCTCGTGACACTGGATGAAGGGCCCTGAACTGCCTCCCAGGAGCAAGCATAGTCTAAAAAAAGATGGCGTAATTCTCAAACCATTTCTAAGTTTTTCACATGCAGTGCCCATCCCTGGATCGACAATGAGCAGACTCCTCAGCAAAGCAGGTAACAAGACCAAAACTGAGAGAACGGGTCCAGGCACAACCACGCCCGAGGCCCTGGATGCAGAATGCACACGGGGGCTCCCGGGGGCTCAGTCGGTTAAGCGTCCGACTCTTGGCTCCAGCTCAGGTCATGATCTCACAGTTCGTGGGTTCGAGCCCCGTGTCGGGCTCTGCACTGACAGTGAGGAGCCTACTTGGGATTCTCTCTCTCCCTCTCTCTCTGCCCCTCCCCTGCTTGCTCTCTATCTCTCTCTTTCTCTCAAAATAAATAAGCATTTTAAAAAATATATGCTTAAAGAACTTTTTTAACGGTTCAGAATGTAACAGAGAACTATGCGACAAACCACCTCATACTTGAAGGCTTAAAGCAAGAACGCGCTTATCTAGCCCAACAGGTCAAGGTCACCTCAGAGGGCAGCCTGTCTGGGCCAGGCCAGGCTCAGCTGGGACTTCCCTCACGTCCAGAACCTCCACGAGGACAAGGTCAGTGCAAGGGCCGGCATGCCCGTGCCTTTCTCACCCTTCGTCAGGCTCGCCACATCCCTCACGTGGTGGCCGGGGCGTTTGGGGTGTGAGGGTGGGACAGCAGAGGTACAGGCTCAGAGTTTCTGCAGCATCACCTCCACCAGATTCTACTGGTCAGAGAGAGCGAGGGGCGGCCCTGACTCCCAGAGAAAGGACGGGAGAGCCGTATAGAACTTCTGGCCGCATCCGCGGTCTGCAGAGCTAGAGGCAAAGGGACGGGGGGAGGATGACAGTGGCCAGCTTAAAACCCTAAAAATAGAGAAGACAAACTTTAAAACTCTGACATAGATACAGGTTAGATAAGCTGACGATAAGATATCAGACTGATATCAGATACGAGCTCTGATATTATCACAGGAGGTATAGTTGAAGAGAGAATTAGTGATCTGGTGGGTTTGGCCAGAAGAAAATATCCAGGATGAAGCACAGAGAGACAAAAGAATGGAAAATAAATTGGAAAGTCTGAAAGCGGAGAGATCAGAGGAGGGACGTCCTGTGTGCATTTGGAATCTAAGAGGGAAAATCGAAAATGCTCCAGAGACTATATCTGAGGAGAGTGTTCAAAATGTTGAAAGATGTTGAGCCACAGATTCAAGAAGTCCTATGAACACCAGTGAGAAAATAAATCTACACATGAACACATTATAAGAAAATTGCTTTTTTTTTAAGACAGAACATCTTAAAGGCAATAAGAGGGGGAAAAACGTCATATCACATTTAAAGGAAAAAGCGTTAGACTGAGGGCTGATTCCTCAAAACAAAAAACAAAGCCCAGAAGACAATGAAATGATATTTTCAAATTGCTAAAAGACAGAACATTCATCCTGGACATCTGTATCCAGCACAAATATCCACCAAGAATCATGGTATGGTAAGAATTTTCCAGGGCGCCTGGGTGGCGCAGTCGGTTAAGCGTCCGACTTCAGCCAGGTCACGATCTCGCGGTCCGTGAGTTCGAGCCCCGCGTCGGGCTCTGGGCTGATGGCTCAGAGCCTGGAGCCTGTTTCCGATTCTGTGTCTCCCTCTCTCTCTGCCCCTCCCCCGTTCATGCTCTGTCTCTCTCTGTCCCAAAAATAAATAAACGTTGAAAAAAAAATTTTTTTTTTAAAAAAAGAATTTTCCAGGCAGCAAAACCTAAGAGAATTTGTTACCAGCAAACAAACAAATGAGCCAACCCACAATCATGATAGATTTGAGTTCCTCAACAACTGAGAGGACAAATGGGTAACACATGGGGGCAGATTTTCTGAAACATTAGAACACGACAATTAACAAATTCCACTTGTACAACAGCTACAATCCACACCCTATCTTCCAGGACACAAAGAACACTTACTGGGATAGCACAATAAAAAGGCACTATTTATATTAACATTGAACGTACCAAATGCTCAGCAGCTGCCTAGGATTAAAAATAAATCTAATATAGGGGCACCTGGGTGGCTCAGTTGGTTAAGCATCCGACTTCAGCTCAGGTCATGATCTCCTGGCTCGTGAGTTTGAGCCCTGCGTCAGGCTCTGTGCTGACAGCTCAGAGCCTGGAGCCTGCTTCGGATTCTGTGTCTCCCTCTCTCTCTGCCCCTCCCCCGTTCATGCTCTGTCTCTCTCTCAAAATAATAATAATAAGCATTAAAAAAAAACACAGAAATGGATTCCATTAATTAGCCATACTCATATATCTAAGAAAAAAAGCCACATAAGCATCTCCAAAAATGCTGCACAAACGTCTGAGAAAATTCAACCATCTCTTTAACGGGGACTCTCGGTGATCTGTGCAGAGCTGGGTACCTGAATGCATGATACGTCTATCTCTGTCCAAACGCCAGCATCCGCTGTTTCAAATAAAGATTATATATACTGAAGGGACGAAACGTGATGTTTGACATACACGCACATAGTGAAATGATTTCTAGAGTCAAGCTGCTTAACACACCAATCCCCTCACATGCTTACCATTCTGTGTGTACACATAGAGTGTTAACCACGGTCACTGTGCAGTCCCTTGAACTCTAGAATTCATTGGCCTTATAACCAGAACTTTGTGTCCTTAGACCAACATCTGCCCCCAACCCCACCACTGGGGACCACCTCTCTCTGTTTCTGGAAGTTCGACTTTTTTAGATTCCGCATGAGTGACTCACAAAGAGCTTCCCTTCCTTGTCTGGCTTATTTCCCTTAGCAGAGTCACAATAGCCCGGATGTGCAAACAACCCAAGTGTCCATCGACGGATGAACAAATGAGGAGACCGTGAGAAATGCGAACCGTAAAACCTTGGGTTGCGAGTAACTTGTTTTGCACATGTCCCGCAAGGCGAGCGAGCACTTCTAATGAATTTTAACCTGATAAACAAGCGATGTCTTGCAATACGAGTGCGATGCCGAACGTCACGTGATCACAACTGAGCTGATGCTTCTGTCTCGTAAATGAATAAACATTAAAAACAAATTTTAAATGGCACAGGAAAGGGAGACAGTCCAGGGCATGCGGCACCCCAAGTCATCCCAGTGCGGTGACATTGATTCGTGTCGCCTCACCAGTTGGCAGAGCTGAGGCCATCTGATGGCCCCCGTGCACAGACACCCCCGCTGCATAACCCACCTGCCCCTGAGGCACGGGACCTCTGCTCAGCTCTCCTCCTTTGTGACCTGATTCCAAGTGTGTTTCTGATCAGACCTGTGGCCTGACCCAACTCCTTGGGTGCCGTGTGAACCTGAGACCCTGGCCCTTCTCAACAGGTGTCCTTACTCCAGGGAAATCAAGACGCCACAAGCAGGAAACAGGAAAGACCGGGAGACCCTCGAGCTGCCAGGAGGGAGAGCTGGCAGTCAGATGTCTTCAATAGGTCTTAGTAACACAACACAGTTCATCCAGCTTCAAGATCTTATAATGCCGTCTTGACTCGTATTCACATGACTTTAACACTGGGGGAAGAAACTAGAACAAGAATCCAATAGCAGCATTTTTCTCAACAGCCAACCAAATGTCTACCGGCTCATAAGCGGATAGAAAAAGAGGCAAATCCACACGACGGGATAGAATCGGCGGAAAGATGAAACGGAATGAAGAGCTTTCGAGCGCCGCAATGCGGATGGACCTTGGCCTACAAAGGACCACGTTTCACGGTCCCGTTGATGGGGACCTTCCTTGGGCAGAGAGTAAACTGGCAGCTGCCGGGGGCCGCGGTGCTGGGGGAGCCCGGGGGGGGGGGGGGGGGCAGGCACGGGGGCAAAGCTAACGGGCACGGGGCCTCCTTGGGGCGACGAGAACTTTGCAGCGTGAGCAGAGCGATGGTTGTGCACACCTGTGAGTGGCCTAAAACCCCCGAACTGGCACTTCCAGAGGGCGAGCCGTGTGGCATGAGTCACGTCTCAGGAAAGCTGGTTCCGAATAAAGACAGACAAGCCCTGGGCCTGTGTCCTCGCAGCCTGGGCGGAGTGACCACCGCCGCCTGAGCCAGTGTGTGGGCTGCTGGCCCGGAATGTTTGACAAACAGTCTTCTCATGCATTATACATGTAACTTAAAACAATGCTAATGGACGCCTGGAAAGAGGGCAGGTATTTCCATCACCCAGGGCTGAGGCCGCGCAAATTAACAACACGACGGTTCATTGGAGCAGGAAATGGATTGGTCTGCGAACACAGGAAATCTTTGTGGGAGTGCGTGGGATTATCCATACAGTTGTTTGCTAATTGTGGCTACTGTGACCGTCCCGGGAGCACTCGCGAGGACCTGAAATCAGGGCTCGGCAAAGGGCCTGGCCCAGCACCGGGGGACGTGCTCCCTGCTCCCTGCCCTCGGGCCAGCTGTGCCGGCCCAGCCGCCCCACACTATGTGTGCACACGTGTGTCCTGGGGAGGGGGGGGGGGTGTCGGGACACTCTGTTCTTCCTGCTTAGTTCACGCCGCGTGTCCCTGCGGCCCGGAAGGACCCCCAGGGAAGACGCCGTCTGGTTAACTCCCGCGTGTGGCCAGAGCATGACCACGTTCACTGCGAGGCCTGACAGCTTGCGGTCTGTGAGCCTGTCCTTGAATGAGTCCCCGAACTTTGGAAATACGATCCACCTTTGCAAAGTAAAAGGGACACATGCCAAACAAAGGGGCCACAGACGCTCCCTGCGCCCCACCCCCTCTGTTCCTAATTGGGCAAGACACACGCTGTCCTCTGGTGCCGGCTGGTGCCGTGTGTCCCCGAAGGGTAGCTTCCCAGCACAATGGGCCATAAACGTTTCACCAGATCAGGAGGTAAAGACTTCCTGAAGTTCTAAAAGTGAATCCCAAAAGCCTCCTTGGTGAGCTGTGCTGCCGGTGTGGCCTGTCTGCATCCGGCCCATAGAAGGGACAGACCTCGGACAGAGGGCCCCACGGAGTTCACCAAACCTGCCAGAAAGCCGTAAGTTCACCCTTAGCTTCCGGAAGAGGTTGGTCTGGCCTCTCTGGGCGGCCTCCACCCCACGGCTCTACGCCCTGAGTGATGCGCCCGCTGCCCGCAGTGGAGTTGATTCCGGGAACGGAAGTCCCGAGGAAAGACCTCTTCCACCAGCACCACCGGCTCCGGATCTGACGGTCGGTGAGAGGAGATGGCAGGTACCAAAGGGCAGCACGGGAGAAACAGGTGTCCCCAGTAAAACGTCCGCGCAGGGACACAGGGAGCACCTAGGTGTTCAGAGGCAAAGCCACCAGCAGTTTGGGATTTTAGAACTCAGCAGCAGCAAAACAAGACCCACCGCGACGGTCACGGTCCACACGTCGGCACCAACCTGCCACCGTCCACCCATCGTACTCACCCGGTGACCCAGTGAGATCCTCAGCCGCCCCAAACCGCCCCCTCCCCGCCCCGGTCAGCACAGCGGGGACGGCACCCACCTCTGCGGGGAGCAACTGCACCGTGACCTTTGCTGCCTGACCACCCGGGATCCCTGACCCCCGGGGCTCGCTGACCGTCGGGACCCACTGACCCTGGGGTTTGCTGACCACCAGGGTTTGCTGACCACCGGGGCTCCCTGACCTGTGAGGCAAGTGCCTGTGTGTGGAAGCCTGCAAGTGCTCAGACTTCTCGGGCCTTTTCTGACCTGGGCCCTCTTGCCCCGATGCCCCAGTGACCCCCAGCTTACACTGAGTCCTCGAGGCCTCACGGAGCCCAGCGTTCCGGAGCTGCTGTCCACCCACCCAGGGTGTTCAGACTCGTTCTCCAACGGTCCCGTCTCGGGCTTTAAAAACCGCCTTCAAAAGACGTCGGTTTATTTCAAGATTTTAAACATTTCAATACAATCTTTTCTCCTGACTCTTCTATGCACTAATATATCAGCAAGCATAGAAATAAAGTTACTACAAACAGCTGGCCCAAATTATTCTTCCAGTTTATCTCTGTAAACACCCTCCATGGGTTGCAGAATGTGCATATTTTCTATGCTCCACATTTGGCTCATAGATACTGTTGTGAGCATTGGATAGTACGGTTAAAAATGTTTCTCTTTCATTTCGGAGTCTTTAATTTTATGTTTGAGCTTTGCATAAAAATAGCTTGTAATTGCTTTTTGACAGTAATAAGCCTAAGATTGTGACTCAAAAATTTGAGATATTATGTTCTTTTGTAATTGTATTCAATGAAAACATAGTTCAATGTGGAGCTTAAAAAAATCCCAGCGGGCATAGTCCTACATTCCACTGACACCATTAAAGTTACAGTAAAGTGACAGGAAAGTTACAGGAAAGTTGGCACATCAGGCCGACCCACCAGGACACAGGCTTATTGTCTAAGGAGCTCCTTTCCACCAAGCAGAAGCTTTCTTAGCAGAAGCTACGAGGGGAAAAGGAGAACATCTAGAACCTTCTAGCATTCTCTCCTTACCCCCAGCTCACGATGCGTCCTGTGGTGGGAGTGAGAACACCTCTCTGACTTCATCGAAGTTACAAGCCGACACGAGAGTTCGTGCATTGGACAGAAGTGCCCAACATAAAGAGAGTAAGGTCAGAAAAGAAAAGCCGAAAGCATGCAAAGCTTTCCGAGCACGAACCGAGAAGGACGCCGCTCCGGGAGCAAGGACGTCACCCGGAGACGGTGTGAGGTGGTGGAAAGCGGCTAACGTGCTTTTCAGGGAGGCAGAAACCGAATAAAATACTCCACAAACGTGGGAGCGAAGACTTAACCGAGTCCCATAAGCATCAAGTCTGCTCGGACTTCTCATTTATTCTTTGATTGTCAGTCTTAAACCTCCTCCATGAAGTCCCAGACGTGCCCCCCTCACAGTGAAGTTCAAGTGCTGAACGGGATGCCGCGTGGGGGTCTGGGACCCAGGAGGCCCCCAGGGTCCAGAGCATACCACTCCCATTTCCACTGAGTTCACGTCACTGCCACTGTCCTCAGCATCGAGGACGAGCAGGGTCGTGTCAGCGGCCCCACCTGGACGTGGGGTGGGCGTGCGGGGGTGGGGGGGGGGGGCAGGGGCAGCAGCCGCCAGCCGGGAGGGGACGGTGAGCTTTGGTGCATCACCAGACGTTTGCCCTCGTCCCGTCCATCTCTGTTTTATTTTTGGTGTTATTGTTCAGAAAGTTCCTGGTAAGGCTTGTCTCAAGATTTCTGATGTTGACCAGTCAGCGCTCTTCTAAGTACCTGAGTCCGATGCTCCAGATGGGTGAGCCACCAGGGGCTGCTCACCATCCTTGGAACCTGCCTCACTTTCCTGCATCAGAGGTTCTGCTCGGGAAGAGAACCATGTCCTGGAATCAGCCTCTGCCCGGGGAGATGGCCTTTCCACCTCTACCGGTGTCCCTCCTCTGGGCATCCCCAAGGCACCATCTAGACTCCAGGTCCTATCTGGGCGTCGGCGTCCACACTCGGGGGGTCTGCCGCTCCGAAGCTGCCATGTCGCTGCCCTTGCGGACCAGCTCCCTCCTCTCTCTGGGGTTTTGGGGTCTGGGGTCTCTTGCTGTCTGCAGGGCCGGAGGCCCCTCAGGGCTAGAATCGGATGGGAGACTCGACTCTTCAATTAGGCTCCTCCTTGCATGGTCTTCGGGGCCTTAATAAAGAAAGGTCCTTGCTGACCCCGGGACGCACAGCACGACCGGGGCCCGGCTGCCCCGCAGAGCCAAGTGTAAAACCACCTGCTGGCCGGACAGAGACGTGTGAGAAGAAACGGGGATGCGTCTTCTCACATGAGGCTCCCCAGCCCTCCAGAGCGGCCACTTGCACGAAGATCGTTTTCTCTAACTGCCAGATACCGTCACCTGTACAGTATTCAGAGTGTGCCCGGGACTTTGGTATTAACAAAAAATACTTTTTCTACTGAAATGAACAGTCTTCAATTGCAAGTTCTGTATGCCCTGAGTGCCTTTGTCTGTGTTGGGGGCGTGGGGCGCAGGTGCGCGGGACCCGCTCTGGGGGACGGAGATCAGCAGACACACACACAGCAGAGCAGTGAGGCTAAGTACGCAACACGGGAGTCACTCTTAAAATCTTATAAACGTTAACATAGACCCTCGACTTCAATTTCTTTGAAAGTTAAGCAGGAAATGACAGTTCCACCAGTACCCCTACCAAATGCTCGCTTTTATGCAGAGGTTTTAAAACGTCAGGGATTGCAAATCAAATGCCATTTTCATGCTGCAAATTACTCTCCTTGGCATTGAAATATCACTGCAATTAAACCTGCAGGAAAGTATCACAAAGAAGCCCTTGACTGTTTTGAAACAAAATTGCGAGGCTCTTCCTGGTGCGAAAGTTGAAGGGTGGGCGATCAGGTCTACAACTCATTTTTATTACCTGCTCAACATTCCTCCAAAATGGTTCGTTCCGTACTTGCTGCAATGTGGATTCTTGACGCTCCAGCACCGGTGGTGATTATAAACGGTGCCGGTGTCCTCGCCCAGATCTGGTTTCCGTGACCCACAAAGACCAGGCCCGCTTCCAGCCTTTCGCCTAACGTCAGGTCTGGAAACATTTCTCAGGCTCGCCCGCCACTAAATGAGCGAGCCCGTCAGGCAGCCAGTGTGTGCTGAGGACAAAGATGAGAAAGTCGGGCACAGATCCACCCTCAGGAAACATAGTCTGGGAGGGAGAAGGACGTCCGACAAAATAGTGAGTACTCAGCGGAAGAGGGTTAGACCGAGGGCTCCGGGAGCACAGGTTGCGCAGCAAAAGCACATGCAACACACGGGCAAGCCCATCACAGGCCGTGGGGTCTGCGCCCCTGGAGAACGCTCACTTCCTCACTGAGGATGTGACGTCACGTGAGGCCCCCCATCCTCTGGCCCATCCAAATAAGGCCTTTCAGCAGAGTGCTGGGTCGGCAGGCTGTTCCATTCCGGAAGTGCCTCCAAGGTGCACGCAGGTGCCCAAACCAGCAGCACGACGGGCGTCCCAGAGCCTCCTTCCTCTGGCCTCTGCGCCAGATCGGCACCTGAGACCAGCACGCTCCCTGCTCCGTGACACTGCACCTCCCACCCCGCCCCTCCACTGACCTCCCTCTCCAGCTCCGGGCCGCTCGCCCACGTGAACAACTCCCGCCTCATCTCACCGCCAGCAACGTGCGGGACTGTCTGGGACACGTCGGTCGGAAGGCAGGCTCCAAACGCAGACCGCCTGTGCTCAGACCACACACCAGCCTGCCAGCGGGTGACCTCACACAAGATGCGCAGCCTCTGTGCACCTGAGCGGCTCCACTGCGCTCGAACCTGGCGTCGATCCACGTGCGTGACAATCGCCGACATAAAAAATAATTTGAGTGTGTGGCCATCAAACCACCCACGCGGTCTGGTTCCACCCTCCGCAGAGAGGACCGTTCAAGCCGTGTCCCCAGGGTCACTCCAATGCGGGAGGACAACCATGCTACCTCACCGGTCTGCAGGCACCCGGACCCTGGCATATTCGACACCCCGTCGTCCCCTGGTCAGTGGTCTTCGAGGCCCCAGACCTGGGCCCGGCCCCGCCGGCCCTCGCTAGCTCGTGGAGCTGCCTGGCCTTCCCCAGGGAAGGGCGGCCCTGCAGGGGCCTGGAAGAGGGGCCTCCCCAGGCTGCCCAGGGCTCCAGATGAAGGATGTGCAGAGAGTGGTTCAGGGCACAGACTTGTGTGGGCTTATCTGTGTGTGCACGTGTGTGTGTGTGTGTGTGTGTGTGTGTGTGTGTGCACGCATAAGCTGAGGGCTTGGGAAAGGGAGACAAGAATTGCCTCGTGTGACATCAAAACACCATTTCCCTCCTCTACCCACCAGCCCACAGCAACCAGGAGATCCAGACTGCGTATCCCTGTGCCAGACTGAAGTGCAAGGTCAGTCCCTGCCCGGTCCCTGTGCTCACAGATGTGTAACACGGTGTGGTACAGGGTCAACAGAGACATAAGAGACACCTGAGGTCCTCAGAGAGAAATTCAAGCTCAGAGCAGCAGCAGCAAGCTTAGCCACAGGCCTGGAGCTGAGGGGGCACCTCCCCACGGCCTCCACACGGTCCTCAGTGGCTCCGTGAAGCCCACCGTGTGTCCGTCCCGCCAAGGCGCTGAGGGTCCTGAGGAAGCTCGGGCTCCATGGCCTGATGGAAGGGTATCGGGGCCTGTGCACTGACATGTCACAGGTTCTCCCCTGACCTCGGGACCTGTCTTTTTTTAATTCTCAAGACCCTGAACAGTCCAACCCAGGGAAGACAGAGAGCAAGAGAAGGTTTATCGGGGTGAGAGAAAGTGGGGGCAGGCCTGTTCGCACCGGGAGGACCGGTGAGGGCTGAGCAGCGCGTGACGTGATGTTTTAGGGTCACGTAAATTAGGGAAACGCAAAGCAAACGTTGCAGGTTTAGCCAGAAATCAGAAAGGCACATGTGAATGCATACAACCGAATAGAGATTATTTAAAATATAAAAACTCGGGGCGCCTGGGTGGCGCAGTCGGTCAAGCGTCCGACTTCAGCCAGGTCACGATCTCGCGGTCCGGGAGTTCGAGCCCCGCGTCGGGCTCTGGGCTGATGGCTCGGAGCCTGGAGCCTGTTTCCGATTCTGTGTCTCCCTCTCTCTCTGCCCCTCCCCCGTTCATGCTCTGTCTCTCTCTGTCTCTCTCTGTCCCCAAAATAAATAAACGTTGAAAAAAAAATTTTTTTTTTAAATAAAATAAAATATAAAAACTCTGCGTGGAGAAAACAGGACGCGAGGGGACAAAGGGGCTCCCTGGGGCGCGTGGAGCGAGGAGGCGCCCAGCCCAGACGGCGCTCCGCACCCGTCACTGCCACCAAGTCAGCAGCGGCGTCCCGTCCAGTCCCATCCGTTTCAACGATGTCTGGACATCGTCATTCAATTGAATTCGGGGAAAGAAAAGTAAAACTTAGCTGATTCGTACTGATGTTGACTTGGTTAAAATAAATAATAGCTAGGAAAGTTCTATCACCGTAGCAGCAAGGAACCGCTAAAGTAAAAACTCTCCCCGAACATCAGGGAACCTTTCCTTGGGAAAGGCAGGTTGTCTATTTAATTGTCTTCCGAGGAGAACAGGGTTTTCCAAGTCGGCTAAATAAAGCCCTAAAACAGGCCCTGGGAGAACCAGGCGCAGGGGCCCAGGGGATGGACCCAATTACCTGCTGGTTCTTTTCCATCGTTAATGACTCTGTTCCTTGCTATTACTTTATGATGCTAACCTCTCTGCCTCCCGTAGTTCAGCACCTCCACACCACGTACTGCAAATTGTGCTTAATGACACAACATAGGAGATCCAGGAAGGTACCCTATTTAAAGAAGAGGTTTCTTTTTCCATCCACTCATTTTGTTTTGTACCTGATGTGTCCTTTCAAGGTGTTTCTATCTGGGATGGTAATAAAGTACTTGATGAGTGTATTTATAGTTTGTCTACAAGTAGACACTCAAGTAATACAGAACTCCAAAAAACTAAAATATAAGTTCCAATCTGTTTTTGATGTAACATTCCCCTTAATTCCTGCCACACTATCACATTTTTTCTTGCAGAATATTGGGATTTTATGATATGAACTGAATTTAAAAGATACTTTCCGTACTGGGGCGCCTGGGTGGCTCAGTCGGTTAAGCGTCCGACTTCAGCTCAGGTCATGATCTCACAGTCCGTGAGTTCGAGTCCCGCATCGGGCTCTGTGCTGACAGCTCAGAGCCTGGAGCCTGCTTCGGATTCTGTGTCTCCCTCTCTCTCTGCCCCTCCCCTGCTCATGCTCTGTCTCTCTCTGTCTCAAAAATAAATAAATAAATAAATAAATAAATAAATAATAAAAAAAAAAACTATTTAAAAGATACTTTCCATACTAAAAAGTAGAGGAAATACGTTTTGATAATGTCCATCAATGTGCCCCAGTCTTAACATCACTCAGCTACATATTATCAAAGTGAAATTTTGTTAATGGTTTCTGATACAATGTAGCTCACAGACAAAACAGATCTAGAATGTACATGATGAATCTGGCTTTAAAGTGGTGTAAAATCAGGGGCGCCTGGGTGGCTCAGTGGGTTAAGCATCCAACTCTTGACCTCAGCTCCAGTCTTGATCTCAGGGCCATGAGTTCAAGCCCCACATTGGACTATACACCAGGCATGAAGCCTACTTAGAAAAAATAATTCAATAAATAAAGTTGTGTAAAATTGTTGTGAAACCACCTCTCATCAATAAATAAAGTTGTGTAAAATTGTTGTGAAACCACCTCTCAGACTCTCTTCCAGTCCAGTAGAAGCTCCTCAGTGGGGATCCGCTGCGTCTGAAGGTCGAGGATGACGGCATAACGCATTAAGCCAACGTTGTCCTGGCCATTCCGTTGCCCTGAGTGACCTCAGACCATCACCCTAGAGCCCTGAAGCCTGCCCCTTCCCCCAACCCACCGGGCAAACGCACTGTCCCTTCCCCTTCCTCTCCAAGCTGTTGTCCCTTCCCTGGTGGCTGTTGTCCCTTCCCTGCCCCCTCCAGCACAGCTGGTCCACTCCCCATACCGCTCAGGCCCGCACCTGACCTTTGCACCCCAGACCATCAGGAGCACAATTCATTTCACCTACTTCACCTACTCTGTAGGACTTTCGAGGTCTCTTCACAAGCATAGGAGAAGAACTTTCTAAGTGGGACAACAAAACCAGAAATGATGCACATTACAGCTAAAATCTTCTGCACTAAAAACAAAATGAAACAAAACAAAGCAAAAAGAGCTTGAAAAGATAAACAATACTGGGGAGAATTTTACATGTATTAAGAAAAAGGCTACTTCTGTCTTTATATATGTCATACATTATATCCTCATGTCAGATTTTACACCAGTAAGAAAATTATGAACAGATAACTATGCTATTGAATTGAGTTTGGGGCCATATTAAAAATTGGCATGTACCGAATTGAAAGAGGTCTTTGGTCACAAAAATGTTTTTTCAAGGAAGCAAATAAAATAGTGCTGTACGACATGACCCTATTTATTTGAAAGAGTGTTGTCTGCACAGGAAAAGTCCAAACGGAAATACAACAAAGTGTTAGGAGTCGTTATCTCCAGATTGCAGAACGGTTTTCCTTTTTATTCTTTTTTTTTCTCTACTCTTATCTGTATATCTTTATAGTTTTGCAGTTTAAAAAGTCTAACCCCATTGGGCTTGACCCCAGACAAAGCCCCGCCTTCCCAGACTTTTCTCTGTGAACCCGACGCCAGCCCCCAACCCTCTCACCGGCCTCTCCCCTGCATCCCACCAGCCGCCCACCCTCCTGGGGCACCAGGAAGGACCCTCAAGATGCATCACACAGAGCAGCTCTGTGGCGGCCCTTTAACGACGCCAAAGCCTTTATGAAAGTGTTTGCCGCCCCTTGACGAGGAGAGCGTGAGCCGGGCGGGAAGTGGAGAGGCGGCTGGGAGCTGGCCTGGTCCGCTCGGGTCCCCCTCGGCTGCACCTGTCCCCGCGCGCGCCTCTGCACGCCTCCCCTGAAGGGCCCTGCACACAGACGGGTTGGAGGAGTGAGCGGAGAGAGACCTACTAATCACGTCAGATGCTCCCATGAGCACACGTGGTGCTATCACGTTTCGGGGTATTCTGAGTACTACAGAGTGTTCTGGAAGAGAGAGTCCCGGGGGACCACCATGAGCCGTCGGCCGGCCCTCAGCTGCAGCACGGATGCGCCACGAGAGAGCCAGGTAGCCAGCATGACTCGGCGTCGACCTCGACAAGGACGCGTCTGTGACACCTGGGACAGGTGTGGGTGGTGCCTGGGGCAGGAGTGGGCGGGAGCCCGTGCACCAGAGAGGCGAGACAGTGCTCTGTACCCTCCTTTCTCCTCCTGACTCCCCCTGGGGCCGTCGGTGACAGGCTGTGAGTGGGGCTGGGGGGGCAGGCGCCCTGAACACCTCCCCCCCCCAACCCAGGCACTAGGGTCGCACCAGACGGTGACCGTCCCTGGGTGAGTCAGCACCAGCAGAGGCCCCGGGAGGACTCTCTCCCTGGGATCCCGGCCCTGTCACCTGGGGGAGGCTGGCCTGGCCTCCCCATCGCCGTCCTACTCCCAGGACAGTGAAAGTCGTGTTCCCCTTTCCCAGGGAAGTTACAGGGTCCCTGTGGCCCCAGGGCTGTAGAAGGAGGACAGGGAGTAACCAAACAAAGAAGCCCATGTGAGAGCGAGACCTAGACGTGGGACGGGCAGGCAGATAAGACTGTGCCGTGGGCCTGCGAGTTACCGAGTCCCCGTCCAAGAGCGGACGGCACAGGCTGGGAGGAGGGAGGTGGCCGTGCTGCTGCTGAGTAAGGAGCGACGTCAGCGGGGACACTCCTGGGGGCCGTCGGGAAAGGGTGACGGTGTGGAGAGCGGGGACGAGACCGAGGGCGAAAGGCCCCCGCACAGAACGGGAAGATGTGACGGCCCCGGACGTGCCAGAGCTCTCGCACTAAGAGGCTGTTGACCGCGAAGAGGAAAGTCCACGCTCACGCTGCAGCCAAGCCCGGAACCCACAGGCCAGGGGCGCGAGTGTTCACAGCCCCAGACAGCTGGCCTTTGTGTCCGCGGCCCTGCGGGCTGGCAGGTGTGGCCTGGGGCCAGGACCGGGCTGGCAGGTGTGGCAGGAGGCCCTGTGTCAGAAGCCCTGGGAGCTTCAGAAACGAGGGCGGAAAAGTCACGCAAAGTCAACCGTGTGCCGAGTCGGGGCCGCCTCAGAGAGACGTTCGTCACTGGCACATGCCCCTCTATTTCTGATCCATCCGTGCTAAGTGTTTCCAACAGAAACAAATTCTACTTTAACATTACCTTTGAAATTAAAGTTTCCAGAGCCTTACGATGAAATTTATGTCAAATTAATTTCTGGGGCTCAATGAAGCTTAAAATGAATTCATAATGAGGTGCATTTAAGAGGTGTATAGAGGGGCTTGGGGGGGCCGATCAGAGAGGTCCCCTTCCTGCCGTTAACTCTGATTCCATGATGATGGCACACTCTTTCCCGGCACGGCACATCACGTAAGGAACGCTATGTTCCTACATTACTGTAGATGCAGAACGTGTGGCCAGATGGAGGCTGAACGTTGCTACATTATTATTATTATTATTATTATTATTATTATTAGTTAGCGGGGTACCGACAATGTGCACACACACGAGACATAATGAAGAGACGGTTCCTGAGCCGCAGATTTATATTTTAATTTAGACGTTCTTATAATTCCAATATAACACATACAACCTGAGAAGATGATTGTCTCAAAAGTGCAAGATTATCTAAAAATATGCACTCGTGGTTCCTAATGACATACTTCTGCTTCCAATTGAGTGTGGATGGACAGTAAAATTTAAGAGGCTATGACTTCACAGAAAACAAGGTATTTTTTCACTCTTCACATGCAAATATTAAAAACTTTAAGGGCATATCGTAAATAGAGTGCGTTTCTTCAGCAAATAAACTGTGGAGTGCTCTAAAGATGCTGGAAAATGTGCACAATTCTGTAACCCACTTATTGTGCATCAGGCCTCCCGACTGCATGATTATTACATTTGGGCTGAGAAGCTAAAACAGGAATGTATTGTTTAATTTAGCTCAAATCAGATTCCTAATGATATACGCAAGGTGTATACCCTTGTGTATTGTGTTCCCAACAACACACATTCACCCAGAAACAGATGGATGGTAGCGTTTGCGTCGTGGGCACAGGGCCGTGGATGGCTTATCCCATCGGGACTTGGAGAAAAGGCCCAATGAAGACAGTACCCAGCGGCGGCTCCCGGACAGGGCTGGCGGGAACCATCCCGACCCAGGCCGCCCGGTGAAACAGGTGGTCCCTGCCCAGCCCCCCAGAAACGAGCCGTAGGAGCCACGTCGCTGTGTGGTGTTTTAGAGACGCCACGTGTGAAAAACATTCAACAGAAAACACACAGGGCCTTCTCTTTGAGGACGAGGCACTGCCCCCCTCCGACACCCGCACTGGCACGAACCGGTCACATGGCAAGCGGGAGCCACCGTGGTCCCGCATGGAGACGCACGGACCCGATGGCGGGCAGGCCGAGGACGAGGCCGCCTCATCACACAGGTAGCGCTCGAGCTGCAGGTGAGTCCTGGGAAAGAGCGCGTGTGATTTGTGGAGGCTGGCGGAGCTCACGGCCAGCACCCCTGGGGCCTTAGCATCTGTGGGACCCCGTGGCACCTCTGAGGACAACCTGGCCTCCCGCCACCCTTCCAATTCTGCCTCTACCTCCTGCTGTACTGATACTGTCGTTGTGTCTTTTGGTCTTTTTATTTATTTTTATTTGGAGAGAGAGAGCGTGTGTGCCCAGGAGAGAGCGTGGGGGAGGGACAGAGGGAGAGAGGATCCCCAGCAGGCTCCGAGCTGTCAGCGCAGAGCCCGAGTCGGGGCTTGAGCCGCGAGCCTCGAGATGGTGACCTGAGCTGACATCAAGAGTCAGACACGTAACCGATGTAGCCACCCAGGCACCCCTGTCGTTCTCTCTTCAACGTTTGGTTCTCTTAGATGAAACTTCGAGTCCTTTTCTGGAACAACTGGTGATGCAAATACAGATACTATTAGCTAAATAAACCTCGGAACGTCCATTTTTCCGTCTCTACCACAGGCACAGAAGCCGCCCAGCCGCCGTGGTTCCTGATGAACTAGACGAGCCCGATCTTTCTCTCAACACTTCAAACATTCAAAGTCTAAATTAATAAATATTTAATTGGATGGCTCCAAAACACAATATCAGCCCACTTCATTAATTGTTCCACTGCGTATTCATAAAACTTTCATTGCTTCTGAGGACAAGTAGGACTCTGGTTAGACATTCTCACATCCAAGAACTGAGCGGCCTACTTTGCCAAGAGACCCGGTCACTCTGATTTGCACCAGCTCCCACGTTTTGAAAACGGATGAACCCTTACCTATTTGCGACTTAACACATCGTTATTTCTAGGAACCAGAACGTGACACTGGAAGAAAAGAAAAACACGGTTCAGTGAGATGGGACACCCACAAAACCGGCAAATCAGAGCCTAACGTATTTAGCACTTACGGGCCCACAGGTGTAAGGAAAGCCTGTCGGGACAGTTTCTCGTGATCCTCTCCTGCTGCCCCCGGTCCTCGGTGCTGCCCGGCACCCCCCCACTGCCCCAACCCCCCCTACTGCCCCACCCCCTACTATCCCACCCCCGTACTGCCCCAACCCCCCCCCAACGCTGCCCCACCCCCCATACTGCCCCACCCCCCTGTACTACCCTACCCCCCTACTGCCCCTGTGCTGCCCCACCCCCCTACTGCCCCATCCCCTCCTGTACTGCCCCACCCCCTACTATCCCACCCCCTGACTGCCCCACCTCCCCCTGCACTGCCCCATCCTCCTGACACTACTCCAAGGCCTTCTGGAAACAACTCCAGGCCGGCATGATGCAGAGCCAGGGCTGGGAATTTGTGGCAAAGGGAAGCCTCATTTTTAACGATTATTTGCTGCAACAAGACAGATACTTGCCCAAAACATTCCTAAACCGAAGCCAGTAAGTGTTTCCAAACAACCCTACAATCAGAACAGACACTAGCAGAAAGCAGCCAGAGAAACGTTTTCCTCCACCTCCAGATCTGCAGCGTTTGGGGCTTTTTCAGGCAGAGATGGAAACGGCCGCACCGCCTCCGGTGCTGAGGAAGCGCCATCTCAGGCGGGGCAGGAGGGAAAGGCCGCGCGGGGTGTTTCTGCGCACGGTTCAGGGTCCGGACTCTGCGTGCGGCCCCCTGCAGCCCCGGGTCTCTGCCTCCCGGGACGTGACGGGACACGTGGCACGTGTGCCACAGGGACGTGGCCAGCCCGCCGCCGACGCCAGATCAGGTCGGTCACCGGGCAAGGGCGTCGCTTTCCCACGGAGGCGCCGCGTGCCCCGAAGTCCTACCCCGAAACCCGGCCTCCCAGGTGGTGTCGTCAGGGGTGGCTCTTTGGAGGTGACTGGGGTCTGCGGGGATTAGCACCTCCTACCGGAGACCCCAGGGGGACCCCTCACCCCATCTGTCACATGAGGCCCCAGCGGTTACCACAAGGGGTCCGGGAGGGCCCGGAGGAGGGTCCTCACCCGCCAGGCGCGTGGGCACCCTGACCTCTGGCCCCCGGCCTCCTTGGGCAGGAAGCGTGGGCACGCGAGCCGGGCGGGGGCGGCGGGCAGCCTGCACTGCCTGACCCACGTGGTCCCCGCAGTTCCTTCACTGAGCATCTCAGTCTGGCTTCAGGAGCGCGTACTAAGATTCACAACCCTCCAGTAGGGTTGGTCCTTCCAACCTGCTGCTGACGCCGCAGCACGAGCTTCTGTGCGGATCGCAGCCGGGAGCCCCAAAGATGCAAACACAAAGCAGGTACGTTTTTCTTGGAAAATGGGGATAAGCACAGGGGGCCCTGGAGCCATGCTTGGAAAGTGCCCACGAGAGAAACCAGCCATCCACACGTGGCGGGGCCACGAGCGCCCTTTCCCACTGTGCCGCCGGGCGACTCCCCACGGTGGGCAGTCGCGGCCGTCCAGGACCTGACACTTACGCCTTCTACCTGTCCCTTGGCCAGGAGCCCCCAGCCTGCCGCCCAGGGTCCTCCGGAGCCGCCGGGGCAGCGGGCACGCCACGGGCAGGTGCAGGGCTGTGCCTCCCAGCCGACCCGACCCGACCCGGGCCCTGACGGCCCCACCGCACGCCATCCCCGGGGCCGCTCCCAGCCGCCTGCTGGGCTCAGGGGGCTCTCGAACCGGGCCGTCCGGCCCAGCACAGGACCCCCACGCAGGCCAGCTCTTCCTCCCGCCCTCCCTCCCCACAGACGTCCCCTCAGAGCGTGGCTTCTGCCTCAGCTCACAGTCCCCCCACCTCGCTCGCCGGGTCTGCTTCCCAAACAGCCCAGACGGTGCTGTGGGGTCAGGGCGATTTGTCCTCCTGTTCCCCAGCCTCCAGCTGAGATCGCACACATCTAGGGGTCCGTGATTGTGTCCGAGGAGGACACCCCAGGTCTGTCTCTGGAGCTGGGGTCATAGCAGAGCATTTACAGCAGGTGACTTCGCACCCTTACCGCTACGTGAAGGTGTCGCAGGGGCTGGCTGCTGGGTCTTGTCGAAAAATCATTAATTCAAAGCACACATGGTGTTTTTACAGGACCCACTGCATATACCAACTTGTTTCCAAAATTTCCAATTTTATTGTCGACGATTGTGCGTCCATAAAGTTTGTTTCCTGTGTATGCCTCTGTCTTTTATTTTGCGCCTGGCAACGTCCTCTTCCGCAAGGGGGTCCACGGCTTCACCAGCCCCAGACTTGCCAGCACGAGGAGGTTGAGACCCCTGCCCTAAAGCCTCCGTGTTTGTGTCTCGGCTCCCCAAGGCCTGGCCGTGGTGTTCCAGCCCGGAGGGTGACATTGTTCAAAACAGACTGCACGGCCCCATGACCCAGCAATAGCACTGCTAGGAACTCACCCGAGGGATCCAGGGGTGCCGACGCGTAGGGGCCCTTGTACCCCAATGTTTAGAGCAGCACTTTCAACTAGAGCCCAAGTATGGTAAGAGCCTGAATGTCCATCAACTGACGAACGGGTCAAGAAGATGTGGTTTATATACACAATGGAATACTACTTGGCGACGAGAAAGAATGAAATCTGGCTCTTGTAGCAACATGGATGGAACCAGAGGGTGTTATGCTAAGTGAAATAAGTCAGGCAGAGAAAGACAGATACCAGATGTTTTCACTCAAAGGTGGATCCTGAGAAACTTAACAGAAGACCGGGGGAGGGGGAGGGGGAAAATCACTACAAACAGAGAGGGAGGCAAACCATAAGAGAATATTAAACGCAGAGAACAAACTGAGGGTTGATGGGGGGTGGGAGGCAGGGGAGGGTGGGTGATGGGCATCGAGGAGGGCACCTGTTGGGATGAGCACTGGGTGTTGTATGGAAACCAAGTTGACAATAATTATATGAAAGAAAGAAAGAAAGAAAACAAGGGAGGAGGGAAGGAAGGGAGGGAGGAAGGAAGGGAGGGAGGAGGGAAGGAAGGGAGGGAGGGAGGAGGGGAGGGAGGGAGGGAGGGAGGAGAGGAGGAAGGGAGGGAGGGAGGGAGGAGGGGAGGAAGGGAGGGAGGGAGGAGGGGAGGGAGGGAGGGAGGGAGAGTGGGAGGGAGGAGAGGAGGGGAGGGAGGGAGGGAGGGAGGGAGGAAGGGAGGGAGGGAGGAGGGGAGGAAGGAAGGGAGGGAGGGAGGAGGGGAGGAAGGAAGGGAGGGAGGGAGGAGGGGAGGAAGGAAGGGAGGGAGGGAGGAGGGGAGGAAGGGAGGGAGGAGGGGAGAAAGGGAGGGAGGGAGGGAGGAGGGGAGGGAGGGAGGAGGGGAGGAAGGGAGGGAGGGAGAGTGGGAGGGAGGAGAGGAGGGGAGGGAGGGAGGGAGGGAGGGAGAGTGGGAGGGAGGAGAGGAGGGGAGGGAGGGAGGGAGGGAGGAGGGGAGGAAGGGAGGGAGGGAGGAGGGGAGGAAGGGAGGGAGGGAGGAGGGAAGGAAAGGGAGGGAGGGAGGAGGGGAGGAAGGAAGGGAGGGAGGGAGGAGGGGAGGAAGGAAGGGAGGGAGGAGGGGCGGGAGGAAGGAAGGGAGGGAGGAGGGGCGGGAGGAGGGGAGGGAGGAGGGGAGGGAGGAGGGGAGGGAGGAGGGGAGGAAGGGAGGGAGGGAGGAGGGAAGGAAAGGGAGGGAGGGAGGAGGGGAGGAAGGGAGGGAGGGAGGAGGGAAGGAAAGGGAGGGAGGGAGGAGGGGAGGAAGGGAGGGAGGAGAGGAGGAAGGAAGGGAGGGAGGGAGGAGGGGAGGAAGGAAGGGAGGGAGGGAGGAGGGGAGGAAGGAAGGGAGGGAGGGAGGAGGGGAGGAAGGGAGGGAGGGAGGGAGGAGGGGAGGGAGGGAGGAGGGGAGGAGGAGAGGAAGGGAGGGAGGGAGGAGGGAAGGAAAGGGAGGGAGGGAGGAGGGGAGGAAGGGAGGGAGGGAGGAGAGGAGGAAGGGAGGGAGGGAGGGAGGAGGGGAGGAAGGGAGGGAGGGAGGAGGGGAGGGAGGAGGGGAGGGAGGAGGGGAGGGAGGAGGGGAGGGAGGAGAAGGAAAACAATGACAGCGCAGGAGAGCCTGGGCAGAGGCAGGGAGGGTGTTCGCTGTGTTCTTCGAGGACGGGGCCCCCGTGTGAGGCAGGAGAGTCCAGGCCAGGGCTGCGGTGCAGACTGCGCTCTGCCAGCTGCTTCTGCGGACACGCCTGCCATCCTGCTGGCACCCCTTTTTCTCCGCCAGGTGCACTTCACCGTTTCCAGAAGCTCATGAGCCAGCCGTCTGCCTGCAGAGCAAACGGTGTGGGGGGCGGGCTGCTCCGACCCCCGAAAGGCACGGGCTTCCGTCTCCCCACAGGTGCTTTCTCTCCTCGGGGCCCCCCCAATCCCTTGGGGCCAGAGGGCCGGCTCCCGGAGGCTTTCCTTTCCTCGGGCTGTGCCACCAGCACTTGACCGGGCTCTCGGGGCTTCCCGGCTCCCGCCAGCGCCCCACGGGGGCGGCAGACCTCAAAGCCATTCCAAGCGAGCCCGGTGTGGTCGTCCAGGTTCCTGCACACGCGCCAGGCACACCGCACTCCGCCTCCCCTCCCCCGTCACGCCATCGTCTTCCTGCCCGAGGTCACCCTGGGCTGTGCTCCTCCCGCCTGCGCCAGAGCCCCCGCTGCCTCCGGAACGGCTGGCACTTGGGCAGTTCCAGGTAACCACCTGCATCCCCTCTGTCTCCGTTGGCTCCCGCAAGCCGTCCGGGCCGTTTCTGGAGCCTTCCCGCCGCACAGCAGCCAACAGGCCACGGCAAACCCGCAAGGTCTGGCGGTTCGAAAAATCAGCACATCCTCATCCGTGGGAATTTCCAAACTAGCATCTGCAAACGGTGGTGTGTCTGCGGAGTGGCTGGAGAAGCCCAACTGTCCCTGCCAGGACTCCGCGTCCAACACCGAAATGGGGGGTTCCGAATGACACCGCCGATCGCGGTACGAACCGGAGACGGGAGACGCTGGAGGGCAGGGCCGCCGACTGCCGCACCCCAACTTCCCATTTCTACAGGTTGGAGACAAAAGCTGTCAGCTGAGGATAAGCGGCCCCGGCCTGGAAATGCGGGCCGCGTGGGACATGCTAACAACCTCGGGTCACCGCCGAGGCGCCGTCGGGCTCCTCCTCCTGCACGAGCCACCAGCCACCCGTCTCGGACCCCGTGACTCAGGCACAGCACCTGGCCTCCACCAGTCTGCCTGCGGCGGCCACGCTCGCCCGGCTGCGCCGCCACGGGAATCGGCCGTGATGACCGGAACGCCAGCAGCCTGAGTGGCGCTCAGAGGCCGGTACCCTGGGCTGCAGAACGTTGCTCCCATGCTCCCATCAGCCAGCACCCACCCCCGAAAGGAGGCCACAGCCATCCTGAAAACACCCAACTATCCCACAGTCTCTTTCACAAACGGCAGGGAAACGTAAAACACATCTGAGGAGGCTTTCCATCAGTGATATACAACATGATACTTACTTCACAATCTTAAAAAAGTCTTTAAAGATTTGCCCTCTGAGGAAGCCAGCTTTGATTCGCCAGAAAACTCAGCCTCAATGGAATAACGTTCTCCCGTGGTTGGCCATGTGAGAAAGTACCAAGGTATTTCTCAATTTGCTCTAGAAATAGGTAGGAAGACATCAGTATCGTGTGAAGTGCAGAGAAGTTCAACGACGTCCAGGAACGAGTCAGGAACGTCTAGTCTGAAGTACTTCCAATCGGTTTCTTCATCCACTGTAACTCCGGATGCATAAAAATAAAACCCAACTCTGCCCTCAAAACATGGCCTTCTTTATGTCTTCCAGCATGGTGACCGCTCCCCTCTGGACCTGGCACGCGGACACGACATCATTACGGGTATAGCGCAGTAACGCCATTTCCCAATCCCAGGGAAATCATGGTTTGCTTATCAGATTGGGATTGATGTCACGAAATAAACGCAATCACACAAAATAGATATTCCATCCGACCCCTGACAAGCAACTGGCATTTTCTCCAATCGAATAATGTTGGAGACTTGCCCTGTCGGTGAGGAGGGGAAGCTGAGCTCTCCCTGCACCATTTTTGCTCCTTTCATCTTCCCGAGACAGAGCGATTACTCCCCGACTCCCAGACCAACCACCTACACGAAACCCACCCCACGTCAGAGGAGACGCGGGGATGAAGTCAAGCACCCACATCCCCCCAAAACGGTGGAGAAATTAAAGGGAATTAAAGAGGGATGTGCTGTTTCTCTCCCCACCGCCCCCCCAGCCGAACACTCCCCATGAGGCGGAGACAATGACAACTGATGGCCTCATGCAGCCCTTCAGGTACCTACTCAGGAATTCCCAACCTGAGATTTCCTCGTTCTCTCGGGCGGAGGCCTCCGTCCAGAGAGGAGAGCATCCGATCTGTGCCGCCAAGACCCCGGTCACGGCCCCGCACAGCCTGCACCTTGCGCTCGGCAAAAACCCGACCCCCTCACGTGGGTGTGCTGCCCGTGATGAAAATTCGCGTTCAGGGTAAAATGTTATTAAGTCCCTGCTCCACTTCTGCTCCACGGGGACAAGAGGTCCCGGGAGCCGGACCAAATTTAGGCAAAGGAATTTCAGGTCAATTTGGTGTAATTACGAGAGTCGAAGTGTGCTGTGGCTCCCGCCCATTCATGAGCCGTCCTGGTTAATGAGCGGTTCTGGTTAAACCGTGGCTCGTCCACCAATCCCTTTCTTTCCTGCAAACTTCTCACAAAAGCTGGCCTAGGGGAGTTAATGGAGAGCACACGTATGAACCTGAGTCGTAAGAAGGGGAACAGAACTGCACCAGTGAGGGTGGGTGGGGTTGTCTGTGAGATTCGGCAGGGGTGGGGGGGGGCGGTCTGCGTGCTCAGTTGGCGAGGCCGACTCTTGATTTCAGCTCAGGTCATGACCCCAGGGTCGTGGGATCCAGCCCTGAGTCGGGCTCTGTGCTGAGCGCGGAACCTGCTTGGGATTCTCCATCTCCTTCTCCCTCTGCCTCTCTGCCCCGTCCCTCTCTCTCTCTCTCTCTCTGCCTCTGTCTCAAAAAAATAAAAAAGAAAAAGAAAAAAGAAAAACAAATATCTTTTGCACAACGAAATCTAAATTGAGCCCCCCATTCATTCGTGCACGTCAGCCGTTCTCACGGCGTCAGATACTGCGCACGCAGAGAGGAGCCCAGGTCCGCGTCTCAGCCCTGACTCTGCCTTCCGCTGCCCTCCTGGCTTCTCCTCGCCCCGGGAACAACTCTGGGCGCCACGCACACACGTCACAGAACGTCCCGCCCCTGCCTTCTGCATCCAGTCCTGGAGGATCTGCCCCGGCTGTGCCCACGTCCGCCCCCGGCCTCTGCTCTGCCCTCGCCTGCCCGGGGATGGGGTCTCAGGCTTGCCTGAGCCCTGCTGTGGGGACCCCGACCGTCCTGGCTCGCTCCCGGCTCTCGGTCTCTCCTACCAGACAAAGACTTCTCTCCCTTCACCTCCCCACCAGACCCTGTGTTCGAGCCCCTGCTCAGTCATCCTCCGCGACCCCCATTCACTCCGGGGCTTTGGCTACGCCCTCTGGGTGGCACCCCCAACACCCCTGCTCCTGTGTCCCCTGCGCACCCTGCGGGGTCACCGGCCCCCTTCCCGCGGACGTCCTGGAAAGGGTTTAAAAGTCTGAAACCTTTCCCCACCGTCAGGTCATGCCCGTTTAAGTCCCTCGTCCCTTTCATGTGTGCCCTCCTCAAGGCCTCTGTCATCCCTCAGTGACATCATCAGGTGGCCCCCTGGTACCCCATTTCCCCACCCCCACCGCAGCCTTGGTCCTGACCTAACCCCTCGCGGACACAGTGAGGCAGCAGCCCCCTCACCTGCCCCTCCTAGGTCCTCTGGCCTCAGGGAGACCCCCGCCCCCAGGCCTCATGGAGGATGCCCCCCACCCTGGGCAGGCAACCTGGCCGCAGGAACCGCCATTGACGGCCCTTGGGCCACGGCTCCTGAGACACCCGCGTGGAGTCCCCTTTGTGGTTTCCTCCCTCCCGCCGTGTCTGCACAGCTGTCACGGTCCTGCGGCCTGAGCTGGGACTGTCCCTCCAGGGGCCACGATGGGCCTCTTCCCGCTCACCAGCACCCCCCGAGCTGAGCCCAGAGGCCGGTTCCGTGACCTTCCGGCACTGCCCTCGGGTGGCTGCTCCTTCAGTGACTTGGAACCTTTGAACCCCGTGTCTCTGTTTCTGGCCATGGCTCCAGGCCGGACACACGGCCGTCGTGGGAGATTTTTCTCAAAAGGCAAGAAGGGGCCGGCGGGGGCAGAGGGTACGGGGAGCCCCTTCCTTCTGACGGGCGGCAGATCGCGACTCCTATTCTCCGGGTTTCTCATTTAGGATCCACGCAGGGGGGAGGGACGGGGGGGACGTCTTTGAACAACAGACACGAGTGGCAGAACGGAGGCACTGGTGGCTCTGCTCTGATGGCCGCACGCAGAGACCCACAAAGGGCTCAGTGGCCACGGGCTACCCTGAGCCACGGACGCACCCGGAGCCAAGTTAATGAGCCACTTTGGCACCAGCCCAGGTGGGGTGGGGGGGGTCCTGAGTAACCAGCATCTTGGCCACTGACTCCGCTCCCGAAACAGCTGTGCCGGGAAGGTGTCCGCGAACCTTCGCCACAAAGGGTCCTCACTCACCTCTGGCTCCGAGGACGCGCATCCCCAGGCGTGAAAACAATCACCTCGGCCACCGAGTCTCGATGGCGATATGGTTGTCAGCATTCAACCCTGGGCGGTGCTGCTGTGTAGACAAGAAACCTGCAAGTCTGGTGGTTCCCAAAGCTTTGCCTCCAGCGAGGCTGGGGGAGGACAGGATGGCACGTCGGCAACGAGGGCGCGTCCGCCTGGATCACCTGCATATGATTCAAAGGGTTCCGTGGCGGGGTGTCATGGCCGGGGCCGCGCCCCTTCATCCCTATGGATCAGGTGAGGCGTCTGTGTTCACATCTGGAAAGACGGCTGCATCCTGTCCCAGCAACAGGATTTTCCAACCACGAATATGTAGCCGACAGGGAGAAGGCTGTCCATCCATCTCAGTAATGAGCACACTCCTGGTTACTGTGTTTAGTAATTATTGACATTCATTACTTGAAAAATTTTATAATTTGTTTATTTTGTTTTGATTGACTATGTGCTTGTAATTACTATACTAATAAATCCAAAAGAAATCAGAGCTTTACAGACACATGTTTTTCAGTGACTTTTTAAAAATTTTTTAATGTGTATTTTATTACTTTTGAGAGAGAGAGAGAGAGTGAGCGGGGGGAGAGGCTGAGAGAGGGAGACACAGAATCCGAAGCAGGTTCCAGGCTCTGAGCTGTCAGCACACAGCCCGACGTGGGGCTCGAACCCTCGGACCGTGAGATCGTGACCCGAGCCGAAGTCGGATGCTTAACCGACTGAGCCACCCAAGAGCCCCTGTTTTTCAGTCATTTTAATGTTAAGCGCCAGGGGCGCCCGAGGAAAGCAGTGTGAGGACTGGCCCCTCTGCATCGCACAAGCCCTGAGTGTCGCCGGCGTGCCCCTGAGGAGCGCGGTATGTGAGCAGAGCTCCCACCCTGGAGGAGTCTGGGGCAGGGAGCTCGGGGATGGGCGGGGCGGGGGGGTTGGGACGGGTCCTGCGGAAACAACAGAGTTCGGTCGAGTCTGTCTGAGGAGCAAGACGGGGCGTGAGTCTTTAGGGAAAGGCTCCATGGGCATCGCAGGACGGGTCCACGGAGGAGGACGGGCCTCCGTAGGCAGCTCCTCAGCCCCAGGGCGTGCCAGGCTCCCGGGCGGCAGGAGGAACAAAAGCAAAGCGGCAGGCCAGCCTCGGGCCCGGGGCCTTCCCACGGAGCCGCACCGTCGGATCCGGATCCCCGAAGCACCGCCGTGGCAGCCGGGGAAGGTGGTTGGAGGTGGAAGACCGGGGACGGCGAGCCCCGTTAGGAAGGTGCCGTCCGGGGAGGGTGGGACCCGGGCCCGGGAACCCGAGAGCCGGGCGGGGACCCCTCACTCGGGCCGCGGGCCGGGGCGGAAACGAGGAAGTCACCGGCCAGACCTGGATCTGCGGAGCTGAACACGCAGGACCCCACCCCAGGGCAAACAGTACGGCGCGGGGTTGGCAGTGGACTGAGGGAGGGCAGGAGCGGGGGGCCCGGGGGAGCGGCTCCAGGACAGGCGGTAAGAGCCCCTGCCCTCCCGCCCGGCGGCTTCCGAGTCTCCTAGAAGGCTGTGCTCTAGCCTGGAAGGCAGGGACAGCTGTCCGTCGGCCACACGGAGCAGACCACACGCCAGGAAGTCGAGGAGTGAACAGGCCACGGGAGGCGGCCCCACCAGAGGTGGCGCCACGACTGCGACCGCACACCGTCCACGCCTGCGGCGCCGGGGGCACCAGGCCGGCGCAGAGCTGCGGGCGCCCGGGCATTGTCCGGATGTGATGCCCGCCTGGTCACGGCCCGGTAAAGCATCATGCGGGCAAAACCCAAGAGCCACGCTGAACGTACCCACGAGCTGGCCTCGGAGGGACCACCTTGAGGCGGTTTTCTCTGTCAATGAGTAAGGAGGGTGCGCAGCATCGGGGGCGGGGGACGTGGGATGAGTCCACATCTTCAGCCTCCGTGGTCGCAGGCACGTGGACGCGCTTCAGCAAGACGGCACGTTAGTTACGGAAAAGACTGACCTGCGACAGAGGAGGCCCTGGAATCGAGTCGCTCACAGGAACCACAGGACCATGTACGCACGTGTACGTGAGTCACGGGGGTGATGGTGGCACGCCCACCGGGGTCCTCTACCCAGGAACCGGTACCCGCGTCTTCGGACGGTCTCGGCTGTCCCCTGGGGCTGGCCCTCATTTGCTTGGCGCCTCCTCTCCCGCCCGCAGGGAGGGGACAGAACCCAGAGCCCGGGAGAATTTCCACCCGGCACGTCCACTCACCATCCGGGGGTGACGGCCGGCTCTCACAGCCACGCCGCAGCCCCAGGAGAGGTGGCGAAAGTTTGTGTCCAGCCAGATGGTCTTCTTCCGAGGAGGAAACGGGGCGTCACTTCAGGGAGCAGCCGGCAGTCAGCCCAGAAAACGATACAGGAGGAGCTGGTTTCGTGGACACGAGACTAAGTCCGTTTCAAAGGCGCCGTGCTGGAGGTGCTCTGGGAATCCAGCAGAAGCTGCCGGAGAGGAGACCGAAGACTGGCCTCCGGTGCAGCCCACAGGTCGTCGGACAGCCAGGGTGACAGCCAGGCCACGGCAGGCCGCCCTCTGCCCTGTGCGCAGTGAGAGAAGACGGGACGGCCCAGGCAGGCCTGTTCTCACATAGCCACACCTGAGTACTGTCTAGACTCCGGGCCAGCCGGACCCCTGAGAGCATCTCTGCCTGCCTGGTGGCAGGTGCCAGTCACGGGACACGCTAACCTGTCAGCCCCGAGCAGCCTTGCAAAGTCAGACCGCTTCCTAAAATTAGGAGAAGGTAAAATGGGACAGCCGCTTTGGAACACAGTCTGGGGGGTCCTCTAAACCCTAAACAGGATTCCTCGTATGACGGTGGGGTCATATTCCTATATGCCAAATATCTACTTTCTTTCCTAGTGCCCTTAAAATTATAGTAAGTGAATAGTAACTTTAAAAAAAAGAACTACTATCCAACTCAGCAATTTTTTAAACGTTTTTTTATTTACTTTGAGAAGAGAGGGAGGGGCAGAGAGAGGGAGAGAGAGAATCCCAACCAGGCTCTGTGCTGTCAGCGCAGAGCCCGATGTGGGACTCAGTCTCATGCACCGTGAGATCATGACCTGAGCCGAAATCGAGTCGGATGCTCAACCCCTAGGCGCCCCACGACTCAGCAATTTGACTCCTAGATATGCTCAAGGGAAAAGAAAACCTATGTCCCCACATCAACTTGACACAAATGTTCGTGGCAGTGCAACTGATAATAGCTCAAAGGTGCAAACAACCCCAATGTTCACCCACTGATGACTGGATGAACAGACGTGACGTATCCACATGCTAAAGTATGGTCCCACCATGAAGAGCAGGGAACTACGGACACAGGTGGCAATGCGCCCTGAAAACATGCTGCTGAGTGAAGAAAGCCATACCGTGTCATTCCGCCACTGGGAAATGTCCCTACTGGGCAAGCCCACAGACACAGAAAGAAGAGTGGGGGCTGGTGGGGGCCGGCAGGGGGGCGGGGGGGTGACTGCTGGCAGGGACAGCGTCCCACATTAAGTGGGGGCAGATGAGGGTAGGAAGCAGTGGGAGAGGTCCCAGGCTGCCCTCTCCTCCTGGGACCGTGGGTCGTACGGGAGCACAACTCCTGAGAGGGAGCAAGGACCGACTTCCTTCCCGCAGGCTGTCCTCGCAGACAAAAGCGAGATCTGGTTATAACAGGAGCGACGCCATGGAAGCATTTACCCGTCACTGAAGCCTGACGTTTCTGGCTGTGTCAAATACTCAGAGATATTCCTGCCGTGAGAATCTGCCAGAAGCTTTACATGACCTTACTCACGCCCCATAGAAGCCAAGACATCCAGAACTGAAAACTGAGATCAAGATAAGCCATTTTGTAAATTCTGAAATGACGAGCTTCAAATTCATCCACCTGTCCCGTGCCTCCGTGAGCAGACACTCGGGTGGGTCCGGGCCCACCGGCAGCAGGTGTGCCGTGAGCCATCCAGGACGCTGGCCTCCACCGGCCTGCTCAATGCCTGCTGTTGGAGAGTCGTTCCAGGAACAGAAGTGCCTCACCTGGAAAGGTGAGTCCTTGTAGGAATCCCACTGAACACTCGGTCCTGTGTCACCAAGAGCTGAGTGCTCGGGAACAAAGCCAGATGAGCAGGCTCACCGAGGCCACCTGGTCAGGGAATGGGCCCAAACGCCCAGCCACGGTGAGCCCAAGATGGCCCCGTCCCAGCCGTGTCTACGCCAGGAAGCTGCCAGCAGCCCGTGCAGCGGGCAGCATGCTCTCTGCCCCCTTAACTAGTGAGTAAAATCAAGCCCATGCTGTAAGGTTCAGGGACTGTTTCGCCGCGTCCCAGCTTTGCTGCCGTGTGGTTCTGGTAACGGTTAGCATGGCCTCTCACCAGAGCTTCTGTAACAAAGGTGTGGGATTGAACATGCTGCCCAGGCAGGACAGATACAGCCCCGAGGAAGGTGTTTGCTCTCCCTGCTGGTGACTCAGCGGAAGGGGGAGGCCGCGGGTGAACCATCCCATGGGAGACGTTCCAGGGAAAACAGATTTGTGCACGCTGCCCCCGCTCCATGCAGCTGTGACCAGGGCATGGCTGCTGGAAAAGGAGCCACCAGAGGACAGAGGCATGTGACCCCAAGAACATCTGTGTGTGGCAGAGAGCAGTTTCACAAAGCGGTGAGTACCAAGCAGAGGAAGAAAGACGCAGTCCGGCTTCTGTTTGCTCCTTTGCAGACCAAGACCACCATCAGTGTTCCCCCGCCCCGCCCCGCCCCGCCCTGAAGCCCCTGGGCACCAACTGCCGAGGGCGCTTCCACTAGAGGGCGCTCCCAGTAGAGGACAATCGAAGTAGAGGGCGCGCCCAGTAGAGGACAATCGAAGTAGAGGGCGCGCCCAGTAGAGGGCGCGCCCAGTAGAGGGCGCGCCCAGTAGAGGGCGCGCCCAGTAGAGGGCGCTAGACACTCTGCCCAGGGTGGGGGGGCGGGTCCCAAGGGCAGGAAGCAGGAAAGCACTTCCGTGTTATTCAACCATTTCCCAAACCTGCTAGGTCACGGACACGCTTCCCTTCCATGGCCACGCCCAGACAGAGATGAGGGCCCAGATCCTCAGTTCCTCCCTTTCAATGCATCACTGACATAGGAGTCATGGACCACGACATTTGCACATTGAGCATGCACAGTTCCCTGCTTTCAGTCCATCCGTCCGTCAACCCAGAAAGTAACCCGTCGCCGTCAGAGGCTGCTCACCAGCCCCCACCCGCGGCCCCAGGCAGCCCATCACCTCCTTTCCGTCTCCGTAAAGGCCTCTTCTGGACGCGCCTGACACCCGGAGCCACGTAACACGGGCCCTGTGGTGACGTGCGGGCTTCTGTGACTCCGATGAATCCCAGGACTCATCCTTAGCGTGAATGAGACCTGATTCCTTTTCCTCGCGGCTTCCTCATCTGCTTTGTGCATTCGCCGTGGGCGTCTCCGCCGTTTGGCTCTTTCGAGAAGGAGGAGGCTGCTGCAGACGTTCACGTTCAAGGGTTCGTGTGGACGTGTGCGTTCGTTTCTCCTGGGTGCACGCCTCGGGTGGCACGGCGGGGTCGGACTTCCTGAGGACCCGCCACCTGTTTTTCCACAGGAGCGGTGACACCTTACACCCCCGCCAGGAATACGTGAGGCTCCAACTTCTCCACATCCTCACCAGCGCTTACTATTATCCGTCTTTCTGAGCATAACCATCCTAGGGGTGAGAAGTCGTGGTTTGGAGCCACGTTCCCCCGGTGACGAATGATTGCCCACGTCTCTTCATGCACCAGCTGGCTATCTGTACGTCTTCACTGGAGCCACGTCCATGCAGACCCCTTGCCCGTGGGTAAAGTGGGTCATTTATTACTGAGTTGTAACAGTTCTTTGTACACTTCGGCCACCAGTCCCTCATCAGATGTATGATTCACACCTACTTTCTTCCATTCTGTGCACTGTCTTTTCACTTTCTTGGTGGTGTGGTTGCAGCACCAAATTATTAATTTTGATGAAGCCCAATTTATCTATTTTTATCTATTTTTTCTTTTGTTGTCTGTGCTTTTGACGCCCAATTGGCTAGACCAAGATTATGATGATCTGTTCCTATCTTTTCCTCTAAGAGTGTTACAGTTTTAGCTCTGACACTTGGACCTCTGACACACTTTGAATAAACATCTGTGTGTGTGAGCTGGGGGTCCGACCTCATCCTTCTGCCCGTGGACATCCAGTCGTCCTGACGGCATTTGCTGAAATGGTCGATTGGATTTTCTCGGCACCCTTTTCAGAAATCAGTTGATCACAGGGGCACCTCGGTGGCTCAGTCAGTTAGGCGTCTGACCTCGGCTGTGGTTGTGATCTATGGTTTGTGATCTATGGTTTGTGAATACACCATCAGCACAGAGCATGCTTGGGATTCTCTCTCTCTCTCAAGAATAAATAAATAAACTTAATTTTTTTTTAATTTAACTGACCACATATACAAGGGTTTCTTTCCTGCCTCTCGACTTGACCCCATTGGTCTGTGTCCACATGACAGAACCACAGTCTTCATTACTGTACTTTGTAGTAAGTTTTGAAATCAGAAACTGAATCCTCCGATTCTGTTCATGTTTTGTTCGTGTTTTGGTTCTTCTGGGTCTCGTGCACTTCCGTATGAACTTGAGGGTCAATATGCCAATCTCTGCAAAGATAGTGCTGGAACTCTGCTCTCTTGGGGTTCCATAACAGGGTGCCAGGAGAGCAGAGAGGTGCTCAGAACTCACGGAGTAATGCAGTGTTAACAATTCATGGCAGGGAGGAAGGAAGCCATGGAGAAATCAAAGATTCACTGAGGTAAGTTATGTAAGGGTGACAATTACTTTAGTAACTACTGGTCAATGTGGGGCTTGAATTTTTTTATTCCTACAATCTCCTGTTTAGCCTATAATCCTCGGTTCTTCAAACTATACCTCAACCCTGAGACCCAGGAGAAAGGAACCACGGGAGAAAAAGGAAAAGAAGCTAAAATAACTTGCTCCTTGTCAAGAAGGAACAGACACTAATACACAAAACCGGAAAGCTGACTCTCAAAACCATGCCACGTGTAAGATGCCAGACACGAAAGAGTGCACGTGTGACCCTGTCACGTCCAAGAGCAGGCCCAGCCAATCCTCCGGGCAGAAGTCGGACGGTGTTCTGGGACAGCGATGCTGGGAAGCTGCCTGTGGGAACTTTCTGGGGTGGTGGGAATGTTCTATTCTTGTTCTGAGTGGTTCTTGCAAAATCGTTACAATTCTTCAGACCAAGCTCTTGAGATCCGTGCGCTTTGCTGTATGTAAGTCTTACTCTTAAAAGTAGTAACCAAACAAATAAGTTAAGTCTTGACTTTGGGGTCTCCAAAGACCAGGGTCCTGGCATAAACACTAGACGTGGGGCAGCCGGGACCTGGGCACAATCTCGGGCAAAATGGGCATGTCAACAACTCAGCAAGGCCTGCCAGTAGGGCGATGTCTGACCAAGTGCCATCAAGGCGCCTGGGACCTCACAAAGGGGAGGTGAGGGCAAGTCCCAGCTGACCAAGCTCGGGTCTACAAGGGCGGGCTCTCCAGGAGGCAACCGAGGCCGCCCTGCTCGCATGGGCAGGCATGAACTCCTATGTGGCTCAACTGTAGGAAGACTGAGTAGAGCGGCACGCAGCGCCTGAGTTCTGAAGAGTGAGTGGAAACACCACCCCTGCCCTCGGTGAGTAGTCGGGTCCTCAACGGCCAATGGCACCCAAGCGTAGCAGGTGTGACAGGGTCTGCTTTCTTTGCTCCCTTCGGTTACTCGCTGGGTTGCAGGGAGAACTAGCCAACAAGGCGTGGAAACGGGGGTGTCCCGCGACACCCCTCTCGGGCGATGGGAATGTGGCCTCTCGGCCGTGGGAATGGGGCACGCCTCACCTTGGCCTCGCGCCTCGCCTGTTTCAGCCCCCTGCTCCCAAGAGAAGTAGAATCAGGTGGACGGGAGGCTGCGAGCCTCACCCCCCGTGGGAAGAGGGACCGCTGCCCACCCGGGGCACCTGCTCCAGGCTGTTCCCTTGGAGCAGTTTCATTCGCTCACACCCACGTGTCCAACTAGCATATGCTGACCCAGTGACACCCGGACGGGGTCCTGTGGGGGGGGGGGCCGTCAGAACCAGCGTCGAGGGCACCCCTGTGCGCAGGGGGCACCAGAGGACCAGTGTCTGTGCCCCCCATAACCCCGATGGCGGGCACCACCTCCCGCCGCCCAGCGCACGTCAGGTGGACACCGAGCGCCTACTGAATGCGGGCGCTTAAGTGCCACCCAGTCTCCCCTACCGCCACTCGCCATAGTGTGTGAGCGTGAGAATTAACACGCACATGACGAACACAGACGTGGCAGGATTTTACCAAAACAAGCCTCCTACCACCCATTGCGTCGCTGGAGACAAGGAGGAAGTGACTGGGGTTTTGTCATGGGCAATAATGACGGAGCTACTGACAGACGTGATCCAAACATGCAAAGGAAGGTGACATTCTGAGACACATGGACACAATCCCTGGATTTCACTTTTCACTGAAAAACCTACTTTCAACACAGGAATACAATTAATACCCAAATTTCTAGTTTATTTCCTTTTTTTCCTTTTTTTTTTTTTTTTTAAGACAGAGAGCATGAGCACAAACAGCGGAGGGGCAGAGAGAGAGGGAGAGAGAGAATCCCAAGCAGGCTCCACGCTGTCAGCGCAGAGCCCGACAAGGGGCTCGAACCCACAAACCAGGAGATCATGACCTGAGCCGAAATCAAGAGGCGGACGCTCAACCGACTGAGCCACCAGGTGTCCCTCTAGTTTATTTCTTACGGCCACAAGCTGAACACTTAACACAATGGCCCAAGTCACTACTAACTCTGTTTCTGTGCTTTGGGAAAACTCACAGCGTTTGCTAACTCACTGTTCACATTCTCTCTTCTCAAAGGAGCACCGTCTTGCTGCTCAGGCGATCCTAGGAGATGATCCCTGCGCTTTCGGGCGGGGACAACAGCCGCTGGATGGAAAGTCCTTGCTCCCAAGAGACCACAGCGGTGCGCTGACCCTGGGGCCTTGGGGAGTCAGGGCCCGAGCACGCTACCCCGAGATCGGGATATGGATGCACACAGACGTGCGTGTGCTTAACCGTGTGCGTAAGCTGTGTTTTCGCTAAATGTTTACGTGTGGCAAGACACTCCCTTCCCTTTGCCTTCATCCGTGTGTGAATACAAACTAAGAGCCCCACGCTCACCAAAAGTCTCAAAGAATTATCTGACGCTATTAAAAGGAACAGGGGAAGAATCGTTAGTGTCGCACCTGCCGTCCTCGTGAGTTATTGGCCTCGGAAACATCTATAAGCCGCCCCATCAGTGATGTCCCTTATTTACCCGTAAGGCACTTGGCATCTGGTAAACGGCTGTCTATGGCAGTTTGGCGGGAACAATAATAACACATTATAAATCAATGAAAATGAAGTTTCGCTGTGATAATCCGATATAGATTTGCTAACATTTGTATGAAATTCAATTCTGTTTGACTGCATCAGCATATGTTTCATTTCTTCCAGCACTATTGATTTTGAAGGCTCTTATCCATATGTCTAAATTATTTCTATCACGTCTTCGTCTTCCTGCTCAGAAATAACCTGGGTAGACTGCAGCCAGTTACCCCACTTTCCACTGCTTCTCCTCCTTGCTCATCCGGTGAGGGCTCAGCTCTGCATCTTGAGTGGACAGAAGTGCCTTTTTAAGAAAGTCTCTCTTTCTTCACCAACAGTTAACGCTGAGCTGTGATTGTGATGTGGCCGTTTCCATTCTTACCGTTTATTGTTGTCATTGCTGTCATTATTGCCATTGTCACCATTTTCTGGGAGCATCTGTCTGTCATGAAGGGTCAGATTTTCCAACGGCACCTGCAATGATCCTGGAACCCACAGCTACATATCAATCTCCTCCTCGGAAGGAGATGTGTGCTGTGCGTCCCCCAGGGGGCCAGGGGGCGGTGGCAACGCCAGGTTTCTCCCGAATCCAGAAGGAGAGGAAAGCGGGGGCAGGAATCTTCTATCTGTGTAGCACCTCGGAGCCTTCGAAACTCCTTTGGAAACGTCAGCTCATCTGACATGAGATCCTTTGCAACAGACAGAGCTCGGTGGCCCGCCGCCCTCGGTGCAAAAGAGTGGCACCAGCCCCCGCCAGATCTGGACCCCAACCCGACCTGCAACGCCTGGCCGGGGGGTTCTCCCTCCCCACGTGGACTGCTTTGCGTCAGTATCACCTAAGTGGTGGGAGCATGTGGGGGAGAGAAAAGACAATGTATTCACTTAATGAGCCTTTTCTACTTTAAAATGAAATTGATTTCTAAATAAGTGCATGGAGAAGTTAGCCTGCCACGTGGCCTTGGCACAATTCTGAGTCTTCAAGGTTTTCAAGGTGACGTGGCGATGACTCACCCGGGAGTGGCGCACCTTTCACTCACACTTAACATGCCGTGTTTTATAGAGCAACCTACCTACTGTGGATGAAGCATTCGTTCCAACTGTGAAATACCTTCTACGACAATGACGACGCATCCCCCTACCCCCAACGATACGGCAAGCCCACCGGACCACCAGACGTGGAAGGAGCCTTTGTACCGTTGGAGATTGTGTCCTCAATTCCTGCACGCACCGTAAAGGCGCCTTTCACGCGACACCAGACCCCGACCGTGCCTCTCGGGTCACCCTAGAAGGCAGAGCTCTCCCTCCTCGGAGGCCAGCCCACCCCCACGGGAGGCAGGAGCGCGGCCCCCTCCAGCGGTGCGCTGGGCGGTGGGAAAGGCAGTTTCTGTGACTTCCTCCGGCACCGTCACTTCCTTTCTCATCCACGGCCCTGCATTTTTGAATGAGGGCTCTCACAGAAACACACAGAACGAATACGATGGTCGAAGGTCAGCCTGTGTGCTCCGTGCGTCTGCAGAGAAAGGGCCAGAGCCCACGAGACCCGGCGGCTCAGTGGGGCCGGCGAGGGCGGCCTCAAGAGGCGGCCGGCCCACACAGCTGCGGCAGCACCGGGAGGTGACCCAGGACAGATGGCTGCCTGGTCGCCAGGGACAGAGTCCCCCGGCTCGCTTGTAACATGTTCCGGGTTACACAACCCATCTCATCTGGGCTGCGAGAGGGAAGAGCTCAGAAAGCGCGTAAATGTCCAGGCCCGAGGGTGCTCGTGAAGCCGCCCCTCCCTGCTTGCCCTGATGACCATTTCCAGTTACTGGGGGTGACGCTGACTCACCCCGATCCCATCTGATAAGGCATCAATCTTCTTTGCAAAATAAATAGACAGCTTTGGTGAACCCCATTTTTTAAGGTCGTGCATTAACTTTATTTCACCAAAACCATACTCCAACCGAGTTAGCCCCTTCTCGATACGTGCACCTTCTGTGAGTTACCACCAGGAATTACTTGTCAATAACAGGTCCAGTTAACTGACTTTCACTGAGGACGTAGAGCTTTAAGATTAAAGACTTAGGGGCGCCTGGGTGGCTCAGTCGGTTGAGTGTCCGACTACAGCTCAGGTCACGATCTCGCAGTCCGTGAGTTCAAGCCCCGCGTCGGGCTCTGGGCTGATGGCTCAGAGCCTGGAGCCTGTTTCCGATTCTGTGTCTCCCTCTCTCTCTGCCCCTCCCCCGTTCATGCTCTGTCTCTCTCTGTCCCAGAAATAAACATTAAAAAAAAATTTTTTTTTTTAAAAGATTAAAGACTTAAAAAAAAAACGCATCAAGTTAACATTATTAAAGTTATGGGAAAGTATGAAGCGAATATGATGTCTGTGGTTAACAACTATATTTGACCATGAGGACTTTAGCATAAGGCCTAATTTAAAGTTTCATTTATGCCATTTGTTTTTTTTTTTAATGATTTTTATTTTCGAGATACAGAGAGACCAGAGCATGAGGAGGGGAGGGGCAGAGGGAGACGGAGACACAGAATCCGAAGCAGGCTCCAGGCCCCGAGCTGTCAGCACAGAGCCCGACAGCACAGAGCCTCACAGACCGTGAGATCATGACCTGAGCCGAAGTTGGACGGTTAACCGACTGAGCCACCCAGGAGCCCCTATGCCATTTATTTTTTTTTAATGTTTATTTACTTTTGAGAGAGAGAGGGAGACAGAATGTGAGCAGAGGGGCGGCGGGGGGTGGGGGGGTGGAGACAGAGGGAGACACAGAATCCAAAGCAGGCTCCACGTTCTGAGCTGTCAGCACAGAACATGACACGGGGCTCAAACTCACGGACCGTGAGATCATGCCCTGAAGTCAGACGCTTACCCGACTGAGCCACCCAGGCGCCCCTGTGCCACTTCTGATTCAACTTCATACTTTACACTCCGGTTTCACAAATCATTTTCCTACTCCCCTCCCCTGTGTTCACTCACGTAGTAAATATTCCCCAGGCTCCTGCTCAGGGACAGTCAGGCTGCAACACGTGGCTTGACAAACAGTGGCGGACGTGGGCAGTCACGCTGAGTGCTTTTCCTTTTCCTACAAGCAAAGACGAAGCCCAAAACGTGAAGACAAAAGCCAGAACTCACAGAGCTAGAGAACGAAGGAGCTCCCAGAAGAGGCCCCACACTATTCCGTGTGTGTGCACGCACCACGCTGTTGATAACTGCGCGTTTCTTTTGTAAAATTAACCCGAGTGCCCGGGTTGCACGAGTATGTGAGCAACGTCTTCTGGGACGGCGTTCGACATGAAAACATGAGTCGGGTTTTCTGAAAAGAGACCTAATATCACACAGACGGCTCTAGCTTTGTGGCTGCGACTTGAATGGCTCTCAAACGAAGGGTCGTTTAAAATTGAGGAGATCTGTGGGGTGTGTGCACATCTTGGAAAAATGCCTTCTGTGTCCTGTTTTCCAAGCGTTACTCCCCTCCCCACTCAGCTTAAACGCTCTGTGTCCCCCGTCACTCTCTCCCGTGACACCAAACCGTGGTGGAATTGAATCCTGACTGTCCCGCTGTGGCTTCTTTTAAAGTCCCTCCAAAGCCAGAGCGCCATGCCAGAGGACGCTGCTGTCCCCCCGGATCATGTTGAGCGGGGGTGTCTCTAGGACACCGTGTGGTGCGGCGGGATGGCCGGGCTCTGTCCCCCGCCTTCCCTGCTCAGGTGCACCCCTCCACCAGCCCCGCCTCTCCCCTGGCCTCCCTTTCTCATCTGGAAAGCCAGACATGCCCCTTGCTCCTCTGTGATTCTGAGGCTGTTTTCTTAGGCAGCCACCAAACCGCCTCGCACGTTGGTACCACTCTGTCCTCGCCAGGCCACCTCTTTACCTTCAGACGGGAAGGAAAACCAGGACACCGTGCTCCCATTGCTTGGAAATGATGAGGGCTGGTCCTCAGGTTCCACATGCTTCCGAAAGCCAGCAGCGGGACGTCATAGTGCAAGACCCCAACCGGCCCCAGCCTCGCTCCTGCCTGAGCCCCGTCAGCACTCGCGGCGTCAGCGCGGTCCCCAGTAGTGGAGGAAGAAGGCCTAGCACGAGCGTCCCTTTCCGTTCAGCAGATCAAATACACGTAGCCACGAAATATAGAGTCATAAACACCCGGCAGCTGGACCTCAGGGATTCTGTTCCTCCTTCCGTTTTTCCCGTTTCCACCATAATACAGGAGCTCAGAGCATGAAAACGACCTACGTTAGCCTCTACGTTGTGTCAGATTTCATTCCACTCACCAGAGCCTGGAAGTTGAAAGTGTGGGGCCATGCCTCATTTCAGGGTATTCGGAGGGAAGAGTTCAGGTCACTGTGGTGTCACCCGGTCCCCTGCACGGGTCAGATCTGCCTCCCAGGGCTGCAGCAGATGAGGACAGCGTCCACACCCGGGGACCGTGTCCACACTGGGAACAGCGTCCACACCCGGGGACCGTGTCCACACCGGGAACAGCGTCCACACCCGGGGACCGTGTCCACACCCAGGGACCGTGTCCATACATGGGGGCCATGTCCACACTGGGAACAGTGTCCACACCCGGGACAGTGTCTACACCCGGGGATGGTGTCCACACCCTGAACAGTGTCCACACCCGGGGCCGGTGTCCACGCCCGGAACAGTGCCCACACCCAGGTGCGTCCGCGGTGTGATGGGCTCACATGTGTAGGGTTGTCCTATGGAGCCTGCGTGTTTTGCCGTTACTTCGTGTGTGTTCATTTCTTAGTTTCGGAAGGAAGATCCAGAGACGAAGGCCCTGGCTCTCCCCCTTTGCACCGCAGTTTGCCAAGCGGATGGCGCTGTTTGCCGCGCGGGTGGTGGCGGTCCAGCGGGGTCCCTGCTGCCGGAGCCGCCCGCTCGGATGCTGTCCTCAGCCCCTGCCCTTTCCGTGCGCCCCACATGCGCGTTCTCACCGTCTCTGCCGCCTCGTGTGCGTCTTCGATCCTTCCCGGCCCGCACTCCCGTCTGTGATTCACCCCGTTTATTGCTTTGAGCAGCCCTGACGCACCGGACATCATCTGAAGTGTGGACGACAGGGTACAATAAGGTGGAGAGTAGCAGCCGTCTGAGGAAAGTTCTTCATTCACTCCGGCCCTAACTCTCTGTCTTCTTATCCTACATAGAAAATAAAAAAATCAATACTACCGCAGAGGGCTTGATAAAAGTGCTGGCCGAGGACAGCAGGCGTGCTGGATATAGTAAATTAAAGCGATCAAAATTTCCCAGCCGGCTCTGCCCGCACCCTCCGTGCACTAACCGCCCTGTCTGCCGGGTGTCCGTCAACTGGAAGCTTTATTTTACCTGCGCCTCTGATTATCCGGGGAGTGAACGCGTACCTGCCAGGGTCGGGAGCCTCACCGTCCTCGCTGTGAATGCTGCCTGGGGGACGGGGTGGGGGAGGGAGCTGCGGGCCGGGCCGGGCGCGGGAGGCAGACGGAGCGCTCCCGTGCGGGCTCCCGGTGCGCGGAGGACGGGGTCCCAGGGAGCGGGGACCGCGGAATCGGGGTGCGGCGCGAGGGCGTGGGCTTGCCCGGCCGGCCCCCTTCGCCCTCGCCAGCTGCGCAGCCTCGGGCGTCACGGAGCCTATCGTCTTGTCTGCAAAACGACAGCACCGTGGTATCAGCAGGACAACATTGCAGAGCGCTGGTGCTCACGCGGTAGACACGCGCTCGCACGAGGTGGGCTTCCTTCCCCCTCCTGTGCACACACGCGCACACACGCGTGCACCGTAAGAAACTCAACGGTTACATGCTTTTCGTCTCCCGGAAAGACAACTTTCTGTCTAGGTGGACAGACACACATTCAGTGTACGTACTCCTAAGACCCCAAATTACAAAAAGACGCGGATCCCTCAGCGGCTCTTTACACACAAGTCGCCAGCGCGGAAATAAGCGTTTCCTCTGACTCCCGAGTACAATTCACGTTAACTGGACTCAAGTCCAGGGGCCGTGCCAGTGAGACACGGCGTGTGTGCCACCCACGGTGACAGCGAGAGACCGCGCCTGGCTGCTGTCAGCCCCCTTCTCCCGTCAAAACCCGGGACCCTTGTGAAGTCACTGACATCCGTCCCACCTTGGAAAGGCACGACCAGTTCCCATCGACCTTCAGAGAAACGAGGAAGGGATCGGGGCGCACATCCGCAGGCCCAGGCCAGCCGCCGGGCGGTGCGGGAGCACGGGGGCAAATTATCGGGGCGAATTCCACCCTGGATGAGCGTGCCCGTGCCCAAGCCCAGGAGGTGGCCCCCAAACCACCTCGGAGGTCAGAGCCCTGAACTCGCACGTCCCCCCACCTCAGCAGGACACTCGCGCCTGTTCCCTCCGCCACCGTTTTATCTGAGGCTGATTCCCTGGCCCCCAAAGCTTCGGTCTGCAATACGGGAGTTTCCAGGCCTTCAAAGCTCCAAATTTGACGTCTTGGGCCACGGCCCCTGCCCGAGGGTCACTCTCGGCCACACGTGACCTTTGCAGCAGAAGCCCCTCCTGCCCTGAAGTGTGATGAGGACAGATCGCACCAGAAGCACCACCTCCGCCAGCGCTGAGAGCGCGGACAGGGCGGCTCCTGTCTGTGATCCCCTCTCTCAACTTTCATTACAGAAAAGCATCCGCTCCAGACACACCGGAGGCCCGAGTCCGACCTGCCTAGTTGCTTCTTTGCCACGCTTAGTGCCCCCTTCACAGGCCAGAGCCAGCTGCCCCCAGATCCCCATCTGGTTCTCACGCAGGCCACACTCTCGTCTACACAAAGTAAGTCGTCTACACTCATGCACGTCAGGACCCAGGGAGCAGCGCCTCCAGGTCCAGAAGCCCAGTGTCTGCGAGAGTTCCTACTGTGGCCACGGCCGAGGCCGAACCGTTTCTAACGGAATCCCGCTCGGCTGGCCAGATGCTCTCTCGCCAAGGCTCACAGCCTCCCCTCCGACAGGACAGCCGGCTGGGCTCGACCGTGCGGGGTCTCCCAGCTTGGAACCCGACCTGAGGCTTTTCATCACCAAGGTTCTCACAGCCAACTTATTAGAAGTCGATTAATAATTAACACTCCTGACAATCATAATCTTACTGTCTAACGTCCGAGTCCAGGAAGTGTTTTATATTTCAAAAAAAAAGTACGACTTAAAACGTGCCTGTGTTGCAGAGATGAACGCAGGACCGTGGTGGTTAGCAGCTCCCGAGGGCACGCGACTCATAATGGCCACCCCTCCGGCCTCGCTGACTCCTAGGCCCGCTTCCCATGGTGGCCGTGGTGGACCGAGGAAAGGAAGGAAACGCTGAAAACCACTCACACCCCCAGCTGGTGCCCCCAGGGCCCCATGCAGAGAGCCCCCAGCACGACACCCCACACTGGGGTCATCAGCGGCTGCCCCCCCAGGTCACAACCACCTGTCGTGAAACTGGACTTCGACACAAAACGTTCTCTGTCTCCCCTGGAGCAAAAGAAAGAAAAAGAAAAAGGTCGCCTGTGTTACCGTGTGTGTTCACCGAGCTTCTCTCCCAAGCTGTGTTTAGTTGTGAGCTTGGACGCGGCCGCAGAGAGACTGTAATTTAAATAATTCTATTCATCAAGTGTTTATTTAGTGCATGCTATGGAAATCCGTGGTGGGTGTTGGGAATCAGGCCCCGGAGCCTGGGGGCCAGGAATTCTGGGGCACAAGTTTCCTAAAAGGTGACGTTTCTGTCCCAGGAAAGGAAGGGCTTCCTGGTAACAGCTGCCTGCCCTCCGCCACCCACAGCAAGGTGGACACGTGGGGACAGTGCCTCTGTGGAGGTGCACACGGTGTTGCCGCGTCCTCTGCAAGTATTAATGAATTATGTTGATAGCGATGTCACAAACCCCTTGCGATGCAGATTTGGAAACTTAACTCTAAAACGGCTGGGTTTTTTTAATCTCATGGATGAGATTGCTGGTTTTATTTCACAAATGAGTATGTTTCCATCGCTCGACATTTGTAACAATGGACTCATTCTAAGCACGTGAATTTAATTTGATTTGATCATTGCCAAAAAGAAAGAAGAAGAGGCCATGTCTAACACAAACAAGAGGTCATTCCATCCCTCCGTGGGTGGATGTGTACAGGCTGTGACTGCAAACCACGCTCTTCGTTAGCACAGTCTGAGGCACTTGGGAAAAGGTGAACCCCTTTGAGACATAACAAAATTTGGTCTGTAACTATTTAAGGACCTAACTGCAGGGGAGTTTCTCCAGTTCAAATAACAGAAAATGTATCCACACCACTCACTCAAGTCGACTTCACCTGTGGGACTTGTCTCAGCAAGCCGTGGTTTTGAATGTTCTGTCTGATCGTGGGGGCAGGAAATGAACCACTGGGCGACTGTGTAGTAAGAGAAATGATTTGGGTCGATCGGCCCAGACGGTGGCACTCCGGGTGAGGAGACCAGAGTCGTCTGTGGAAACCGTCATCAAAGACCAGACAGCTGATAGCCAGCTGAACCACAACCTTCCAGAGTGATCTCTCCCTCTCTCTGCTCCAAATAAAACATTGTGGGGGCGCCTGGGTGGCTCAGTCAGGTGAGCGTCTGACTCTTGACTTCGGCTCAGATCACGATCTCACGGTTTGTGAGTTTGAACCCCGAGTCGGGTTCTGTGCTGACAGAGAGGAACCTTCTTGGGATTCTCTCTCTCTCTCCCTCTCTCTCTCTCTCTGCCCCTCCCTCACTCACATGCATGCACCCACTCTCTCTCTCTTTCAAAATAAATAAATACACGTTAAAAAAAGTAAAGCACCCAAAACATCTAGATGAAAAATTTTAAATGTTTCAGGGTGTTCTCATCCTCTCATTTTTAACAGAATTAAGATTACCTTTTGCAACATCTTTACCTATTCCGAATGTGACCGTCCCTCGAGGCTGTATTTGGTGCGGTGGCACGGAGACGCCGTCATGCACACGCACGTCCATTCAGTTGTTGTTTTACTACAGCAAATATCCTGATACATGAGTATCTACGTTTATCGGATTCTTTTCTTAGGATAAAGACCTAGAGGTAGAATTATTAGGTCAAATGTGGGATGTTGTTAGCCTCTGATACCATATGGTTCTAATGAGTGAAAAAGCAATCGTTTCTCTAATTCCTCAATGACCCAGTTTTTTTCTAGTGAGTATAAAGTCTGATGTCTGAGCTACTTCCCCGGTGATCCGGTTTAGTTGTGTCTCCATTTTGGAAGTTTCCACCAGAACTTTGGCAGAAACCTGAGGACTGACGCTGCTGGCTGTACCTGAATCCACAATTCATGCTCCCCCCAATCCACAAGATGACAATCCCATCAATTTCTAGTCTCAGAAAGTTTAATTTGTTGTCAGTACCCATGGCCATTGACCACAACATAGGGCTCCTTAGTTCCCAGAGCAAAGGCCAACGATCAGAAACAACCTGGAAACTCTGAATTGTCCCACGTTCCCAAGGTCACAAGATTCCCTGGACACCTTTTCTTGAGTCTGTTTGTATAATCCGTGCCTCAGTATGAACCCATGGTTTGGGGAAACTTCTCAGCCGATGAGGTTGGGCACATTCTCAGTCTCATGAGCCTCCATTTTGCCAAAATCGTCAACATACAGCTTCATGTACAGAATCTGTGCTTGGGTGTCACAGAGGCCACGTCATGATAACCCCCCCTGGGGTCCTACTGAACTGCCTCTGGTGCCCCTTCTGTTCTGCAACATGGTGCCCGTGTCAGATGGACATTGTAGACCCCTCCCCACATCAATCACTTTGGCTAGCACCAGGTTCAATGAGGACCCACATGCGGCTATGAGATACGGAATCCAATCCCAGATAAGGAGCGAGCCCTCTTTTTTTTAACGTTTATTTATTTTTGAGGTGGGGAGGGGCAGAGAGGCAGAGGGAGACACAGAATCTGAAGCAGGCTCCAGGCCCCGAGCCGTCAGCACAGAGCCTGACGCGGGGCTCGAACCCATGAACTGTGAGATCATGACCTGAACCCCCAACCAGCTGAGCCCCCCGGGCAGCCCCAGGAGCGAGCTCTCTTTAAGATGTCAGGAAGAGAGGCAAGTTAGAGGCCGGCTCTTCTCTCAATAAACACCAATGTTGCCCACACAGGCAAAATTTCCACTGACTTTGGATCAGCTGCATAGATAGGTCTGCCCAAAGACCACTGTATTAAGAAAGATTCAGCTAAAGGTTATGCATCACTCTCTACGGGAGGGGGAAAGAGATATCAAATGGGAAAATAAACAGAGGAAGACAGAGGAAGGAGACCCAGTGAGGGGACTGATGTAGAAGGAAATGTAAAAAGCCCCGCTGGGTCCTCCCCAAAGAGCAAGCTACCATCTTGTTAGATCCTCTTCCTAAGAGACCTCAGAAACATACTCTGTCTTCCCTCCTTGTGTTTTGCATGAACCGCTAGACCTAGAAACATTTTCTGCTCATTAGAAAGCCTGGTAAACCTGAGGGTCGAGGCACTGAGAGAACAGTCACTTCCTCGGGGATTCGTAGGCTGGCGGTGCAGGTAACTGCCAGGGGCGGCGGGAAGGACGGGACGGTCGGGAGGAGGTCGGTGCCGGACAGAGGAAGCACGGGTGGTAAACAATACTGGAAATGGACGGTTCCCTTTGGAAAGGGACACGTCTGGCACGCGTGCCGTGTCCCTGCTTTTCTCAAGGCAAGGGACGCGTAAGGAATTGCTGAAACCAACATGCGCCCCTCCCTGCCCCAGCGTTAAATTATTCTCAGATACTTCATCGTCAAGAGAAACTTTCATGCAGGGGCGCCTGGGTGGCGCAGTTGGTTAAGCGTCCGACTTCAGCCAGGTCACGATCTCGCGGTCCGTGAGTTCGAGCCCCGCGTCGGGCTCTGGGCTGATGGCTCAGAGCCTGGAGCCTGTTTCCGATTCTGTGTCTCCCTCTCTCTCTGCCCCTCCCCCGGTCATGCTCTGTCTCTCTCTGTCCCAAAAATAAATAAACGTTGAAAAAAAAAAAAAATTAAAAAAAAAAAAAAAAAAGAGAAACTTTCATGCAAAGCTACAACGGACAAGATTGGAGGAAGACGGGGCACAGCCACGGGAGGAGGAACTCTCTGGTTCTGAGCTGCGACAAGCTGCCTTGCACCCCCGGTGCGCCCGGTGAGGGGTGGCCCCGGCGGGCTGCACGGACCCGCGCGCTGGCTTTCCCGGCCTCCTGCACCCGCAGCTTCCCAGGCTGAGATGCCTACGACCTTCTCTCTTTGGTCCAATCTGCTTTACCCTCTTGTCTGATATTTTCCAGGGTTCTTAATCACGAGTGCAGCAGATTGATCAATGACGGATATGAGCAACAGCTTTGCATGCTAACGGTGCCGGATTTTTTATCTGAGATAATATTTCTCTCTTAAAAAGCCTCTGCACGGCTATGTATTAATTAAAATCTAAATACTAAATATTGATTGATGCGTTATCAGGCCATAGCAGTTGGGCTCTGCCACATTGATTTTTTGCTGTGATTTATTATCATATTTAAGAAAAATCATTTTGTGTGATTATACGAGGAAATAGACTTTAGTGAGGGTGTAATTCTTTTGTATCACTTTTGTTGTGTGGAGGCCAGGCCCATTCCTCAACTGTGGCTAAGATTGCTGATACCTTCATTGCCTCTTCTCTGTGGCCTCCGCCGGCTAATGCTTTAAGCCTGCTTGGTCTTGTCATTAGAAATAATGGGCAGTAGGATTTCCTCCTTAATCACAACTGAGATTAACAGATGGATGAACCCAAGTTCTTAAAATTATCTAGTTATTAACAAGTATTTCTTTTTATCACATTAATAACATTGCTGCGGAGGATTTTTTTCCTTAACGAGCAGAATTGAAGCAAAGCCCCAGAACAATGTTCAGGCTGGCCCAACGTGTAGCCATTAGTCAATTAATCTTTTTCCTCAGTGCAAAAGCCAGGGGTGTCAGAGCAAACCCTAGCCATGAAGATAAACAGGAACGTGCATCTATCTGAAACAGACTAAGGCTGTATATGGAAGAATGCACCTGTGCCTATGTAAGTGATTTATACAGTAACAATATGTACCGTTACAGGGAAGAAAAACTTCCCGATTGCTTCAGACACCAGCAAATTACATCCTTCGCCAAACAGTAAGGGGAGAGACACAAAACTGACCACGTGAAAATATTTGCACTTCAAATTACAGATGAAAGTATGAATGGAAATAAAATCACGCTGAGTCATTTAAATTATTGGGCCTAAATATTCCTCGTATTTTATTTTCTTCTCATTTATGTGTATATTCATCTTGCGAGAATAAAACTACTTTTGTATTAATTGAATGACAAAGTCATTCATTGTTTTCCCACTCACTATTTCTTACCTAGGAATCAAAATTAAAGAAAGCTAATGTATTAACTTCATATTTGTGATTTTTTTTAATTATATTCAATGATCCTTAAATTATATGGAATTTCAGCAACAAGGAGGAGCAAAAAAGGCAGGAGGCAGGAGAGGGAGGGGCAGGGAAGGAGGGGCAGAGGGGGGGAGGGGGACCCAGGTGCTTCCAATAAAGTTTACTTTCAGGGATGCGCACAGCAAGACTGGACCCCAGGCCCCCTCCGAAGCCCAAGGTCGGACCCGAAATGAACAACACACTGGTCCCTGAGCTGCCCGCGGTCCAGTGAAGGGTCATCCTGAGGCACACACGTGCTATGGGGATGTGGACGGGAGGCATCCAACAGCCACAGGAGCCAGAAGTCGGCGTGTCCGTAATGAAAAGGCACTCAAACCTCAAATGGAAGAACAGGGGTGGAGGGGGAGGCCGCCGGGAGGGGCAGCGGATGCCGATAGCAGGGCTGGAGTCTGGCCAAGAGGTTTTCGTTGGTCATAAGGAGTGTGCATTTTATGGATGTCCAGAAAAATGTATTGTGAATCCCGTCTCCTATATCAGACAGAGAAGAGAGCCTGAAGCTAAATTTGTGGAAATTATTTTATAGGAAAAGCACTAAACCCAGTCCCACCTATAAAACCCTGTTTTCGTCCCTTGGCGTATCCGGTTGAGTTATGAAACAGAAAATAATAACAAGCAGCCCCTCCACCCTTCTTGTCAGCCACGCACACGCCGAAGCATGCGAGGTGCACGTGCGAAGGGCCTGTGCCTTTTACTGAACGGTGACCCGAAAAAGCAGCTTAATCTCACCACCGCATCACCCTAATGCAGCATCTTCCAAAATGAAACACATTTGCCAGCCCCTCGCGTTGGGAGCCCGTCCTGTGTGCCTCATTCCTCGTATGTGGGAAAATACCACCCTCCAAGTTTCTCAAAGTACGTGTGGTGGAGAAAACGCTCTGGTTTTGCCCGAACTTCCTTCACTTGGAGTGGAGGGGGTCCTGGACAAACGTACTGATCAGTCTCGCTGCCAGCAGTCAGTGGAGCCACCCTGGAGGAGGCGGCAAGCCTGGGGCCTGGGACTCAGAGGTGAACGGTGGGGACGAAGGGAAAGGGCTGGTTCCGACCCGCCGTGGACGTTTGTGGCCAGCCTGTCCACACCCCAGAAGGAAACACCTGGACTGGGTCTGCTCCCGCCGTCACGCGGACTGGGCACGCACACCCCACACGGCGCTTCCCCGGGGAGGGTCACAGAGCATCAGCTGGTCCCGGGGATGCGACACCGTCCACGACAGGGCGGGTGGTTCTCTGGACAATCGCTCTTGCCAGAGATGGTGCAGACAGCCCGGAGTCCAGGCGGGTCGCGCACACGACAATCTAAGCGTCACCTTCACGTCACTTCTGATATGGTCACCCTGAAGGTACCATTTGACGAGCCCCTTGTAAAAGAGCTTTGGGAAAAGTCAACTCTGTAGAAACGTGAATCTACCAAAATGCGACACTTGCCCCCATTACGCATCCCGTCGCCACACTGATGCTGGTTGATGGCAGAACGCAGCACCGAGGAGCCCTTCGCAGCGTAAGAAAAGGCAGGAAGCACGTCACCGGGTCACCCAGACGCAGCAGCGTCCCCGTCACACCGGCAGACGCCCCACACGAGGCGGGCTGGCCTCCACCCCAGCCCCTGGAGCCTCGGCACAATCCCCGCACGGATGTGGTTTCCTGCCAGCTGCCTGCTTCCACTCTCCACTCCTTATCGTCACTGGCTCCGTTATTTTCATTATTTTTCCCGTCTTTGTGAGTAACTGTCACCACCCCTTGGTGATTCTGTGTTTTGGTTTCCGGTTACGCCGAGGGACCTCACTCAGTCCTGGCACCCTCGACTCCCTAGCCACATTGGCTGCTAAGTGACAGCGAGGTGGCCAGTGTCACCTGAGCTACGCAGGGCCGAGGACAGTCCTGGCAGGAAGCACAGTCCCGAAGTTGGGCGGTGCCCCCCGCCCGGCACGGCACGGGGCACTCTTGTGACGGCTGGGACGGGCACATTACACAGTCGTTTGTGACTCTGGGTCTGCACGCACCCTGTCCGTCCCGTTGTTGAAAAGTGCTGTTCCCGAGTGAGAGATCACTGAGCCCAGTTTACACATCGAATTCTGCTTTTGCACATCAGAAGGGAGTCATTTGCTCACAGATGTAATTACGTGTGCAATATTCGTTCTTTTTCCTTGTGGCGGGGGGGGGACATGATGGGTTGAACTGCGTCTCTCAGAAAGATACACCGGAGTCCTAATCTCTGGTACCTGTGAACTTGATCTTCTCTGGAAACGGTGTCTGCAGGTGACCCAATCAGGACGAGGTCCTTAGAGTGGCCCCCGTCCACTGCGGCCAGGACCCTCCGAAGGAGAGGACGCAGACCCTTGGGGAGAACACAGGGACAAGCGTCATGTGACACACCCAAAAGCCAAGGATCCCCGAGGACCCGCAGCTGCCACCAGGAGCTGGGCGCCGGGACCAAACCCCCGACGGGTCTCCAGGAGAGCGTGCCCACCGACACCCGGATCCCAGACTGTCCGTGAGTGGAGAGAGCCTGTGTGTCAGCAGACGGGCGCGGGCTTTGCTGTGGCGGCCCCAGGAAACTGACTGCAGCGCGTCGGTGCGGGGGAAGAGCCACGTCCGTTGTATGAGATGCTCGCACCCGGAACGAGGGCCCTCCTCACCCCTGCTCCTCAAGAGTCAGCTCCAAAGCAGACTTCCGAAGGCCAGCCATCATCATCATCCACAGCAGCCGCCAGAGAGTGCCAATTGCTTTTGTGGCCGGGAGCAAACCACTTGCTGTCTGCAGAGCAATTTCTTCATCTGTAAAGGCAGGAAGTCGGGCTACTGTCTCCGGCACATTCTTTGTGACTTGCGGCCACTGAGATCTGGCAAACAAATGGTCGATCCCGACTTAGGTTTGAGAGTCCAAATTACGTGCCACCTTTCGCCGAGTCGCGATTTTACTGAAGGCCACACAGCATAGAGGCGACCGGTTAATGTGCAATACGGGGAGGTGAGTGGGTGGGCTCGCACCTCAAGAGGAAGGGAGATGTGCTCACCCAGCCCGTCTGCCCTGCGCGTCCCGGGCACACAGAGAATCTGGTGACGAGCATCTCAGGTAGCCTGGGATTGCACCCTGAAGAGTTTCCCGCGTCTGCTGTGTTTCAAACATCAGCTGCAAAGTAAAGATGAAACTTTGAAATTACTTTGACGTTTCAAAGAGGCCAGACAAGTTCCCACCTCTACATGCGTGAAGACCACCTCCCGACCCAGCCTTTGCCCCTTGCCGCTGGCCGAGTTGTGCTGATGTCCCCAGTGCCAGAGCCCTGCTGGCCTTGGCAGCCAAGGGCGGCTCAAGGTCGGCGGACGTTCTGAGAACGGGCTCCTGGGCTTGGTTTTGGGCCCTTCCCTCTGCTCTGCCGGGGTGGGAAGCAGTGTGAAGGGCTGACTGATCTCTCCGTTCACGGCGACGTCCACAGCGTATCAGCCCGCGGCCTACAGCTTTCCGACGTGCTAGGCCCACACCCTCAAAACTATCCTAAGAGATCTCCTTAGCCTCGCCGCTGATGATCGTCTGCTAAATGCAGAGTTCATACGCCGCCCAAAATAAAAACAAAGCCCATAAATGCTTATAGATGGACTCAGTGTGCCCAAATCCATTATGGATTTTCCAGCACACTTGAGGAACGTGGCATCACACACACCCTGTGGCCGCGCCCTCTGAGAGTAAACTACCTCGATACAAAACCGTGACACTCTCGTGGACAAACAGCCCTCACTCGGTCACATGTCCCAGTAACTCTGACACACGCCGCGGCTCTGCGTTTCCGAACGTCGCCATTGCTTTGCCACCGTCTCTGCATGTTTGAGCGCGTGACCACTAGAAACATCCACCCGGTATCTGCCCCAGGTGCTTCTGTTCACGCGGGTGGGCATCCCACTAACAGAGAAGGCTGTCTGTCCCCCATGTCCATGTCCCTGGACGCAGAATCCCGCGGGACGTCCATCAGTGCCGCCGCTGAAAGGCAGCTCTGAGCTCCCCCGGAGTGGTCCCCGCTCTGAGAAGCCCGGGCCCGCGTTGGCTCTGCTCCCAGCGACAGTCCATTCCAACCGAAGGGAGAGAGATCCGCTCTGGCAATCCTCTCGTGACACTGCCAGGCTGGGAGCCAGCAGAAACCCCCGTCCGCGGCGCCCAGCCTCCCGCACTGGCATCGCTGCCCGTGCCCACCGCCAAGGGGCGCAGGAGGCAGCGCCGGCAGAGCGGGAAGCCAAGAGAGGGGCTGTGGCCGCATCGGCCTCCAGCTCGGGGTCCACGGGCAGCTCTCACTGCAGAGACAAACCTGGGGCCAAGGAAGGAAACCCGCGAGTGGGGAGAAAGGAACCCGAACACCCCAGCAAACAAGGTCCCCTGACATCCACTCGTTCTGGAAGGAGAAGCCTTCCTTGGAACAATGGACAAACTAACAAACAGAAAAGGTCTTGAGAACTGCCGATATGAGAAAAGGTTTCGAGCTATAGTATGCTCAGATACCTTGACCCTCCAAACTGCAGACAAGCCCCCATGAGAACAGGACAGCACAGGTGCAGGCCCTGAAGGGTCCACGTCCGGAAGCTCTGTCTCTGTGCCACACGCCTCTGCCCTGCCTGTCGGGGCCCCGCTGCTCGGCTCTTTCTCATGGAACCGGGCTGTGGTTTCCACACTCATCCCCACACCGCCCTCGGCCTCCACCAGACACCAGTCATGGCCACACATCGTCCCCAGTTTCCAACCACACACCCCTCCACAGGGCTTGCTGCCTCCAGGAATCTCCTCCTAAGACCGGTGCTAAGAGCGTCACACAGCAGAGCGTTGGCGGTTCCGTGTCCGGACTTCTGGACGGCCAGGCAGCACGGGGCAGGGGGGGTCCCGAAGCCCCACGGGGGCCTCACGGTGCGCTCTCGGACACACACTGCCCGCAGAAGCGGTTTGGCATCAGCCGTCACTGTAGCCACGAGCTTGGCAGGACAGGACCGTGTGCTTCCCGACCGCTGCCCTAAGCCTCCCTTTCCGAGGCAGGCAGGTGTGGGTTTTCAGCCCCCACGGGACCTGACCGGCCACGGCACAGCCCACTCACCCACACTGGTGACTGGAAATCCCAGAGGAGAAGCTGCTTAATTAAAAGTCAAGTAGACATTTATGATGTGTGCAGTGTGCCCATTGCGTGACGACCTGGGAGCTCTGATTGCATTTGTAATTATTTCGTACGTCCCAGCTGCAACACGGTGACGCCACAGAGACCCGGAGCCTGTGTGCCTCCCGGATCAGGGGCACATCCTGCTTCCAAGGAATCAATTCGCGAACACGAAGACGCAGACGGGGTAAGACAAGATGCTCACAGCGGACTGAGCTCACCTGTCTGGGTGCACCCTGAGTTGGGTCAATCGGAGGCCCCACCCCCTCCTCTGGGGTTCCCGGCTTCCTGGTGACACACCGGGGGGTCAAGCTGCCGCCTGGGCGCCCTTGCAGTGACTTCAAGGATCAGCCACTCGGACCGCTTGGCCTTTATGAGGCGCAGGACGCAGCCGCCTGCGTGACCGCCCGCCTCTGTGGTCGAGATTCTGTCCTTGTCCCTCAGCAGTAACGCTGTGACAGCCCAGCTGCCTGTGTGGAGCGAGGTGTTCCCACCACACACCTAGCTTCTGTGCAAAGCTAAACAGTGGGTTTTCGAGCCCTCACTCGGTGGGAATGCCTGTGACAGGGCTCCAGGCCTAAGCAGGCCTGCCCCTTGGAGGAGGCCACACAGACCCTCAGGGCAAGCTCGGGTGACCCCATGGACGTACACAGAGACCAAGGGGACATGGCTGGGGACTTCGTCAGTTGGGACCATGAGTTGCTGGTCACAGAACGCCCTCACTCCTGCCCCCTTCCCCGGGAGGGTCACGTCCGGGGAAGACGCCCCTTTCCTCCAAATCCAGGGTCTCCTCATGTGCTCGACGGAGCGTGGGAGGGTCAAAACACAGACACATGGCCAGCAGCCAGTTCCTCTGAGAAGGTCCAGGGAGCGGGCCCCGGCCCAGAGTGACGGTGGCCGGCCCACGCAGAGAGGTCTTGGACGGACAGCATCCTCGGGGAGCACGTATCTGTGGGCATCAGGAAGGACCTCACCAAGAGGAGGCTGTGTCCAGACCTTATTCCAAGTTCTTGCAAAACTCCCAGGTCAAGACCGGAACCAGGGTCCCTACTGGACTCGATACTCGGTCCAACTCGCAAAAGACATCACTTGCACCTGGGTGCCCATTGGGTGTGGTGGATGGGATGGACGCACTAATAAAAGGGGCTCGTCGGGCGCTAAGAAGCCGCCATGGGGACTTCCACAGGGACTGCCAGGGCCTGGGCACGTGATCCACGTGGACGCCCAGCGGCAGAGAGGTCTGCCCGAGATGGTTCAGGAGACGGGGCGATGGCTCCTGCTCCTTTAGGGGAGTGAGCACGGCAAGGACTGTGTTCACTCAGGCCACAAGCGCCTCTGTGTTTATGGGGTCCCCACATTCAGTCAGTAATTCCGCTCCCCATGAGCTGAGGCCCCAGCCCCAAATCTAGCGTTGGGCGGCCCTTGGCCGAGCATGGGGCAGTGGTGGGGACTCAGTTACAAGCCCAGGCCTGCTTCCCTCAAGAGGACCCATCCCCGCGACCCACAAGAGAGAAGTTTAAACAAAACTCACAAAACTCCTTCTGGTGGGGAGTTTAAGTTAATCCTCTGGGGACGGGGACGGGGGTGGGGGGAGTGTCACAGAGCAGACTCAGAACCTGCCACCACCCCTACCCCGGGCTGACCACCAGCGGTGAGGGAACGGAAAGGGGTCGAATAAACAGCAGCTGCTACATCCCAGGCAAGTGCAGACCTGAGGGACCCTGGTCATGGAGTCCTGTCCTCTGATATATTTTCATTTCTTTTTTTTAAAGTTTATTTTATATATTTTGAGGGGGGAGGGGCAAAGAGAGAGGGAGAGAATCCCAAGCAGGCTCCACACTGTCAGCACAGAGCCTGATGAGGGGCTCGAACTCACGAACCGTGAGATCATGACCTGAGCTGAAGCCAAGAGCCGGACGCTTAACGACTGAGCCACCCCGGTGCCCCTGATGTGTTTCCATTTCTGAATTGTTGCAGTGTTCGCTCAGCGAGACCGATAGCAGAAAAGCAGTTAAAGGGTGACCACAATTTGTGCTCATTAAGTAACATCTTGTGTCAGATGCAGCAACGCATATGGTCGCCTTTCCTGGTAATACCAAAGATAATATATTCACTCTTCCGATAAGTTCACAACAACCAAGAATAAATGTGCTTTTGATCTCACAAGAAAGTCACAGAATACAGAATAAAACCGGTTTTGTCCAATTAGCTGCAAATAAATCCATAATTTGTGTTCAAACCAACATAGCTGCTGTTCACTCTTCTCACATAATAGACGAAGGTTGTTCCTTAATTGCGTGGCCCTCCTGAGGCGGTAATGCTCACCCTCCTGGGGGCCAGGAGCCCAGGACCACTCCCAAGGGTGGCAAACACTGAAAATCTAATCATGTTTAAATGCGTCTCGGGGCAACCCAATTTCTCAGGATGCACTTTACAGAAAGCAAAGCCCCCATGCTTTCTCTCGGGATGGCGGTGAGGTTTCTGCCCCACAGAAAGTGTATTCTGAGGTCTATGAAAAAGAAATCCAGCCTAGGACCTTTCGACGCCAGGATGGGATTTAGGATAGAAAACGCACACACTTCTCATGACTTCCCGACCATCCAGCAGGAAGAGACCCGCCGTCTGGTGGCTGATTCTTTGCACAAACACACTTAAGGTTTGGTGGAGATTTTTTTAAATCACAACATGATATTGCTTTAATTCTCTGTGAAATTGGGGCATTGTGACAAAATAATAGCAACCAAATTATCTCTGTGCGTTGATATGACTACAGTGTGTGTTTAACGTGGAACAGGAGTACCTGGTATATTTGTGTTTATAAAGTCTTTGTACGGTTCAAGCACCACGTGACTAGGAGGAGAACAATTCCAACTAATTCCAGTATGAATTATCATGACAGTTCCCAGCAAGAAATGAGGGTTCTGAAGCGTGCGTGCCAGAGATGCACACTCGTACCGTTAGCACAATTAGCAGGCGACGATGTAAAATGAGGTGTCGAAAGGGCCCGGCGAGGGCGTAGCAATTAGACATTTCCACAACAATTACCCAAATACACCACATTTTTTGATGGCTCAGTTCTTAATTAAACACAGAAATGCAGAGAACACCCCAAATACATCTATATGTTATGTAACGTTCATTACAGGCCTTTTACATTGTACCTTCTATATTGATGTTTTCAGCCACAATCTGATACAAAAGAAATCGTCCGTAAATGCAAACGGAAAGAACGCAAAAAGTTAATAAAGCGGAAAATTCAAGCAAAATAAATTGTGCTTTTTTACTTTTCAAACAAATATGCGATGTGTGCCTCAATCATAGAGTTGCCTTTTACTTTCACCTGACACAAGCCGCCTGTCACCTCTGAGGACACCGTGTGTGGTGCTGCGGTCAGGGCCAGGAGCAGGGGGAGGAGTATCAGGTGTAAGTCAGTCAACAATTCACCTCTCTGCCTCATCTAGCATCTTCCCTCGTGTAAGACCCATTACTTGCCTTTCAAAAGTTCAAAGACTAAAGAAAAGGACCAAAAGGTGAAGTACGAGGGTCTATACTCTGCAGAAAATCTAGTACATGAAGTTAGCTTTTCAGAAAAACATCCCAAATTGGCCTGATTTTTAAAAAAATTGGCGCCTGGGGGGCTCAGTCGGTTAAGTGTATGACTTTGGCTCAGGTCACAATCTCACGGTTCGTGGGTTCGAGCCCCGTGTCGGGCTCTGTGCTGACAGCTCGGAGCCTGGAGCCTGCTTTGGATTCTGTGTCTCCCTCTCTGTCTGCCTCTCCCCTGCTCATGCTCTCAAAAATAAATAAACATTAAAAAAATGAAATTAAGAAAACATAAAAACATACATATCAACATCATAAAAAAGAAAAAAGATGGTTAGACCAACTAAAAAAGATGTGGAAAGTTACCAATAAAGGCACGTAGACTAATTATACCGCCTTGTCACATTGCTTCTGCTCGTTCTTATTTTTCGGTGGCCGGTATTTCTCCCTCTCCCTCCTGCTCTCCTGTCCCGTCTGATATGGGTACTCATGTTGCTGTTGGGTGTGTTCTTACAAATGTGACCATACCTGCTTCACTCCCATAACGCCAAATGTGCTGTGGGTCTGGCACCTTAGTCTGTCCGTCCTTTGTAACGGTTCACGTTTCCCATGTGCTGTTTAATAAATGCTGTGGAAGTTACATCCTACAATGTAAAACACTTTCATTCACAATATTAAATGAAAATGTAGTACATTAAACTAAAGACACACCAGCTCAGAAAAAGTTTACACAACATGAACCTTATTTTTCAATCAGAAAGCTAATCTGGGGTTTAAATATGGATGAGAAGACACATATGTTAGTCTGAAAATAAAACACGACGTGGGGTCAAACTGTAGCCTTAATTTTAAGAAACCATATTATTTGGCACAGCCACTATGGAAATAGTAAGGAGGATCCTCGAAAAACTAAACTTGAACCGCCCTTCGATGCAGCAGTCCCACACGGGGCATGTTTCTGGTGCACACGGAGTGTGGCCCCGGGCGATGTGGCATTACTCACGGCTACCGCAGCCTCGCAACAAGAGAGGAGGGACTCGATGTCCTGGAGTCTCATTCAGGCGTAAAAAGAGAATGAGATCTTGTCATTTGTGGCAACGATGGACCCAGAGGGCATCATGTTAAGCGAAGTGAGCCGGACAGAGAAAGACAAATACTGTGTTCTCTCTTACACGCGGAAGCTAAACGGAAAATAGTAGAACTCAGTAGAAACAGCAGAACGGAGGTTGGAGGGGCTGGGGAAACAGGGAGAGCGGCCCAGGGGACAAACTTCCTGCCGCAGGACGAGGAAGTCCTGGGGCCTCCCGTAGAGCACAGCGACGCAGACACTGGACCATCTACGCTTTGCCACAGACACACACAGGGAGCGGCCGGGGTGACAGATGTGCACTTACCCTGACTGTGGCAATCACCTCGCACACACACGCGTGCACACACACACTCCTACACACCTGTGTCAACTATACTGCTGCAGAGCTGAAGGGAGAAAGGGCATCTTACATGTAATACTGAGATATAAAAAACGTCTACACAGTGTTTAGAATTAAATACGCCGAAAGCAAACCACATCACCTCCCTCTCACCTGGAAGGAAAGGGAGTGCTCTGGGAAAGCAGCACTTCTGGCACGAGCGGCCACGTCGGCCAAGCAAGCACCGCAGACAGGCCTGTCACGGCTGCTGCCGGAACTCAGTCGTGTGTGCACACGGCAAGCACACCCTTCCCGGGCGGGCGGTGTTCAAGCTGGGCCTTGACCCAAACGCACCAACAAGTGAGCAGTCCTAGCGGCATCCCCACATGGCAGAAGTGACCACGCCGATAACGCGTGATCTCCCAGGACGGCTCCCGTTTTCTCCCCGGGCCCACCACCTGCGGAAGCCATGGTCAGTGAGCAATGATTGCAGAGGCCCTCGTCCTAGTCACACGGGAGCGACGAAGATTCGCGCTCGGCAAAGGCCTAGGTCACGGCCCCGCTCGCGGGTCCCGCCTCCCTGGTGAACAGAGTCTGGACGTAAGACTCAGTCCTCTGACTTGGTGGACGTCTATTCCAGTGTCCTAAAAGGGAGTCTCATGTGCAAAGGCAAACATTTAACGCGTCCATTTTCTTTTGTATCCTCCCCAAACCGAGGTGTTAAAACTCCTATGAACACCGAGTAGCCTGGGTGTAGTATTTGGAGGGCAGTGACCTCTCTGTCGGATGATGTTGCACGTGCATTTTCTCTTTTGCCCCCGTTATGTCTGATCATCGGGAAGTGAAAGGCAGTCTGGGGACACTTCATTTAATAGATGTGTTTCTGAAATGTGTAGGATGAATTCTGTCAATTAAATCGAGTTTTCCCATCCAGCTGCTTTGTGCCTTTGAGGATATTTACCTCAGTTACACAGATCTTGTCTGCCATGTTGCCCAGCAGAGACGCGCCCGCACGCGTGTGTGCTGTGTCCCCTGGACAGTGACCTGTCATCTCTGTCACTGTTCCGCCAGCGGTGGCCTTCTGAGGTGCAGTCACCCCCAAGCAAGCTTGTCCTTGAGTGTGCTGTCGCGTCCCGCCACTGGCCACACTCTGGAGGCCAAGACCTTCTCCTTCACGAGGGTTTGGCTGTTGTTAGTTGAGACTTCCCGTGATTGCTTTAAGTTCCTTGAAACTAAGCCTTCAAATGGTGAACATTCTCTAAAAGCATTATAACTTTTAATAACTTCAAAAATCTGTGATGCATCATAACAAAAATACTTCTTAATAATTCATGCTCAGACTTAAGCTGTAAAATCACTCACTGCCAATGTGAGTCCTACCGTAGACCGCAGCCCTGTGGTTCCATCATTGCTGTGCTCATTTACAGAGGTCTCCAAGTCATCTGTAAAAACAAGGTATTGGTTGTTTTTATCCTCAAAAACACCCATACATTCTGAGACTGGAGAAAAAACTATCGGTTGGAGAATTTCTCACGTGATCTACAGTAGACAGGGTGAAAGGGGAACATGGGGATCTAATTCTGGAGCCAAAAACATGTTCCTATGCAAGAGCTCAGCCACAGACAAAGCCCAGCGGACACAGCTGCCCCTCAACCACACAGTGTGGGCCCTCGCCATAGAGTGTCCGGGTCATGGGGTCATGGCCAGACCTCGAGGGGGCCGCAGGCTGGCCGGGCAGGCTTGTCCTCCGTTTGCCCGCCACATGCCTTGGTCACCTCCTTGCCCCAGATGCGGCTGGGCCAACTCGATGCTCGCAGATCCCAGCCACCAGCCCTACAAGCTGGCCCGTCCTGGCACCTCTCAGCCCGAGGCCCAGCCAGGTGACTCTCCATCTATCCTGCACCAATATCCCAAACCCACCGTGTCCCACCCCGCACGCCTGACTCACGCCTTGGGCCGATGTTGGTGAGCACCTCTCCTCCTGACCCGAGTCAGCAATGGGGGCCTCTGACCTCACCTCCCTCACCCGTCCAGGACGGTGGCCAACGGGCACCCCTGCGTGAACTAGCTAGCAACTCCTCAACTACACCTTTCCCTTAATTAACAACAACAACAGCAATAACAAAAACGGGGGCGCCTGGGTGGCTCAGTCGGTTGAGTGTCCGACTTCGGCTCAGGTCATGATCTCACAGTTTGTGGGTTCAAGCCCCGCGTCGGGCTCTGTGCTGACAGCTCGGAGCCTGGAGCCTGCTTCGGATTCTGTGTCTCCCCTCTCTCTGCCCCTCCCCTGCTTGCGTTCTCTCTCTCTCAAAAACAAATAAACATTTTTTAAAAATTAATAAAAACAAAACAAAACAAAAAACAAGTCTGTCTGTCTTCAACAAATACTCAAATACACAATCGATCACCAATTCCTTTGTATTATACCTCTAAACATTTTTTTTTTTGTAAATGTTTATTATTATCATTATTATTTATTTACTTATTTTTGAGAGAGAGAGAGAGACACACACACAGAGTGCAAGCAGGGGAGAGACAGAAAGCCGTCAGCACAGAGCCCAACACGGGGCCAGAACCCACGAACATCGAGACCATGACCTGAGTCAAAGTGGATGCTTAACGGACTGAGCCCACCAGGCGCCCCTGAATATCTCTTGGTTATAAAATTAATCCATTTCAGAGCAAGATGTTTCCCCCCACATCCTCGTCACTGTGCTCCTCACCTTCCCTGGCCACACCCCATTTGTCACCGTTTATTGTAGCGGAGGGAGTATCTTCACCTCGACAGCAGGAGTGCGGCCCGCCGGCCAGAGGAGGGCCTCCAGGTCCAGATGCAGGGGCGTCCTGTCAGCTGGCGGGGCCCCTCGGGAAGGGAAGGGGCAGCCCCCCTGCACAGCCGCTCGCAGCACCCCCACCAGGCCCCGGCCCAGCCCCCACTCCTGTGCAAGTCGCGTCCTCGCAGCCTCCTTCAGCTCCGCCGTCTCCCCCAGGCCACCTCCCTTCTCCCCCTTCCCTCCGCACACATGGGCCCAGCGGGCCAGCTCCCGGGGCCTCCGACACCTGTCTTACCCACCCCAGGTCCACCCTGCCGGCCGGGGGCTGCAACGAGATTTCTCTGACCGTGAAACCCCTCTCCCAGCGCGACCAGGAGCGCCCGGGTTCCCGGCCGTGCGCGGCACTGCGTCTGCCACGAGGGTTTCAGCAGGGAGCTGACCGCCACGTTCTGGTCCTCGAAACTGTCACTTAGCACGTTCAGACCGCACCGTAAGTTTCATCCGCCCACCGTTTTCCATGGCGCCTTCGGTACCTGCGTGTGTCCCGAAAGTTTTCTTCACAGGCCGAGCGATCCTCGTGTTCGGAAGACGCGGTCTTGCAACGTCCTGCCAGCGTCCCTAACACAGCCACGGCCTGAAATCGTGGCCGACGCCTGCCGTCACGTGACTGTGCGGGAACCGCTCCGGCCCGAGTGCCGCACGAGGTTTCCGGCGCGCGCCACTTCCCGGAAGCACGTGAGCGGAGAGGGTCTCGCGAAATCGTGCCCGCTTCCCGGCGGACAGCGCGCGGTGACGCGCCAAGCGAGCGCCGCGCAGAGACCTGCGCCCGGTGCCCACTGACGGCCGACACCCCCCCCCTTCCGCCACCTTCCCCCTCGCTGATCGTGGCCACCGCGCGGCAAAGACGTCGCCAGAGCAGCAAGTGCCGCCACCCGGCGACATTCACGTGCACGCTGACGATCAAAAGGAAAACCGCTGTCTGTCCGTGTCTCCGACGGAAAAGCGGCGGGTCGACGCGAGCGCTGCCATTTTGTTTTGCTCCGAGCGAAAGGGCTGCCGGGAGGCGTCAGCGGGCGACGGGAGCACGCCGGCGCCGCGCTCGCGTCAGCGTGGTGAAATTCGGTGACTCTCCGCCGAGCGAAACGCCGCCTTCTGCTACCGCCCGCTTGGAAGGGTTGAAGCCGAAACGGCCGTGACGGCATCGGATGGCCGTTTCCGCGTTTGCGTACAGACCCCGCAGCAAACTCACCAAACGCGTGTTCTGGGCCCGGATGGTCCCCGCCACCCGCCCACCCGTGCAGTCAGGGGCCCCTGGGCGGAGTTGTGTCAGCACAGGGCCTGGGAGCGGAGTCGCTGGGCTGCACGTGCTCCCTCCTACCTGCCCCTTCCTACTGCTGGCGGGTGGCTGACCGCTCACACCAGGCCCAGGCTGTCCCGCCGTTTCCAGGGTCTCTGCCACGTTCCCCACCTCCACACCGTTTCTGTGCTATCCTGTACTTTGAAATTTTTATCTCCTCCGGTTTAGCCCGAGAAATAGAAGGTTCTAATGACCAGGCAAGAGTTTTTACATAAGCGGAGGCGACTTTCTCAAAACACAATCCTGCAAAGGTTCAGAGACCACGGAAGGAGCTCCGTCTTTGGAGAGGCCGGGGTGTGGCCGGTGTGAACTCAAAGGAGGGGCTGATCTCCCGGGCACAGGCACGGCTTCGCCCACGGCTACCCTGCCGTCCACAGAGCTCCAGCGGTGCGGCCCTGGACAGGGAACCAGAGCTGTGCTGACCTCGGGCTGCACCACATGGCATGGGTGACGAGATGCACTTTGCACTCGGAGGGGCTGAGGACACGGTGTGCACCGTGGACGAACAGTACGTGATCTCATTGCAGGACACACGTGCACAAACCATGTAGCCTCCATGACTGCTAAAAAAATAATAGTAAATAAATAAGAAAAGAGGAACCCGGGAAGAAAGTACACATAATCTGGAAACACTTCCTCAAAGAAAAATGTCAAATTGGATCTGAAAATGGTCAAGGAAATGAAAGCAGAGATTGTTGCAGATGAGTTACATGTTCCAAGAGGGGAAGGGAGTGGGGCTGACAGGGAGATGGCTTCTGTGGGACAGAGGGGCCAGGTGGGAGGGAAGGAGCTGAGGGCGTCTGGACAGGTACATCAGCAGAAGAAAATGTAATCTGCCCCCAAAACCCCACCAAACAATAGCAGCCATGACAGGAGGGACAAGGGCAAAATGCTCTTGCCCAGAGCTCCGGAGGAAGACGATACGGCACTTACAGAGACGGCACGTGCCCAGCAGAAGGAAAATACACTGTGCAGAAGATTCTGGACGTTAGCCTTGGCGGACAATGCATCAGCGGCGACAGCAACTTGCACCACAACCAGGATGTGCCGCGCTCTGTGATGAGCCCCCCGCGAAGACAAAACGAGTGCAGACTCCATTACCAATAACAAGTGACCTTGGGCATGTCCTTAATATCCCTGAATCTACATCAATACACCTGTAAAATGGAATAGGTAAAACGTTCTCCAGAACAATTGGAGAAACCAAGGAAATCGAAGGGGTCCCGGCAGGATGCTGGCAATGTAGGTGTTCAGCGAAGCTGCCGTGGGTGTGAGAAACTGAGAGGAAGCACGGGGCACGTGTCGCCTGGAATCAGCTCAGGAAACCTCCCAGGGGCAGGGTGACAACTTTCACCAGTGGGCACGTGGATGTGTTCACGCATCTCAGAGAAACCCTCCCCTGCCAGCCCCTCTCGAGCCCCACGGCACTGTTGCCCACAGAGCAGCACCTGCTGTGGCCCGAGGTCCTGGAGAGGACACAGGCAGGCACTTCTGACCCGGGGCCCACAAAAGCTGGTTGTGAAATGGATTTAAGAATAACATGAGGGGGGCGCCTGGGTGGCTCAGTCTGTTGGGCATCCAACTTCGGCTCAGGTCACGATCTCGCGGTCCGGGAGTTCGAGCCCCGCGTCAGGCTCTGGGCTGATGGCTCAGAGCCTGGAGCCTGTTTCCGATTCTGTGTCTCCCTCTCTCTCTGCCCCTCCCCGGTTCATGCTCTGTCTCTCTCTGTCCCAAAAATAAATAAACGTTGAAAAAAAAAAAAAAAAAAGAATAACATGAGGGGCGCCTGGGTGGCTCAGTCTGTTGGGCGTCCGACTTCAGCTCAGGTCATGATCTCGCGGTCCGTGAGTTCAAGCCCCGCGTCAGGCCCTGTGCTGACAGCTCAGAGCCTGGGGCCTGTTTCAGATTCTGTGTCTCCCTCTCTCTGACCCTCCCCCGTTCATGCTCTGTCTTTCTCTGTCTCAAAAATAAATAAACGTTAAAAAAAAATTTAAAAAGAAAAATAAATAACATGAAATGAAATCTAACCAGAGCTAAATTATATGGAGAGGACCGGGACCTTTCGGATCCACAGCAGAGATCCAATCGGAGAAAATGAGATCGTAGCTGTGCCTTGAATATGTGAGCAAGCGTGATTTCTCTTCTCAAATTCGCCGTAACAAATAAGCGGCCACGGTAGTTCGGTTTATCAAACGGAGCCGCGCCGTTTCCTAAGCTCTGCGGGTGCCTGATAGCGGAGAAGAGGGCGCCTGGGAGAAGCGAGTCCATAGCGGAGACGGGGTCTCCTGCCTGAGCATCTCCTCTGCGGTGTGGACGAGTTGGTGATGGGGACACGGGAGACCCGTCACATCACGTGCTCCTTCCAAACCTCAGCTCTCTCTTCGGGCCTCTGAGCAGGCCCACTGCGCCAAGCCCCAGAGGCCAACCACCTCTATCCTCGCTCTGCCCTCACTCCCTCCCAGAGCCCGGCCTCCGGGCCTGCACCCTAGCGCACCCTCTCTGGTTTCAAGATCATGTCCCCTCTCCTCCTGCCTTCCAGAGCCTCGGGTTTCTCCGCACCCTACTCTCTACAACATTCCCTCTTTGCCACTAACACCTTTATTAGCGTCTGTGTTTCTCACCTGCCTGGTCCCCTCTTCCGGCCAAACGTTTACCCTCTCGGCCTCTGAGCACGCCTGTCCTTCCCTGTGCTGGGAGGAGGCCCAGTTGGCCAAGAGGCCGGGGAGGAACTCACTGTGGAAGACCAGAGCCGTCCCTCCCGTGAGCTGAGCTTAGCGAGGAAACACACCCACAATACTGGCATCACCCAGGGCCCCGAGGAGCCAGTGACACAGGGCGCCTGGCTTTGTGAGCTATGCCCTGGAGAGGCTGGCTGACGTCAGTACCCTACAGCTCTGCCTCCTTGGGGAAGTCCGCAGCCAACACTCAGAAGAGTGGGAACCCTTGGTAAAGCGAGTGAACTTCGGCTTTCAAGCCTGTGCAATCTGGTTTCATAGGGTTCCTTAAAGCAGACAGCGCCTGTGTAGAAGCAAGCATTTCCAGACTTCAGGCAAATCCACTTTTCATGTAGTGATCAGAATTGTTACAAAAGACTCTTTTTTTTTCTCAACTTTCTAATTCCAAGAAGATCCCTGTCTTTGGGGGACAGTGTGCCCCTCACTGAAGGGCAGGGACCCCCTCCGACCATGCAGGAGCTCTGCGTCCCCTCCTCCAGTCTGATTTCAGGCAGAAGAGTCTGCAGGAAGCGAACGCACACAGTTCAAGGCACAGAAAGCACAACTGCCCGACACTGGTTACCAGTGGGGAAAAGAGGCAGCACTGGCTGGTGGCCTCAGGGGCACGTGTGGGCCCTGGAACCCTGAAAAAATCCTCTTTCCCTGACCAGGGTGTCACCAAGGCTTAGAGAGACACCTCCCCCTCAGGCTCCTGCCTTGCAGGCCAGGCGGGAGGTGGCCCCGTGTCTGGACATACCTGCTTATTTATTTAGCTAATCAAGTCATACGGCATGGTTTCAGTATGAGGCTGCTCCTTCTGCGGTCCTGACGTTCCTCGTCGTCTTGTTTTTATTTTTTTCCCTGGAGAATGTGAAGGGACTCTAATCTGTATGATATTTGTTCCTCCTCTCCTGGGCCTGACCTGCCAGGACAGTCTGAAAGATCTGTTCTGCTAATAGCCCAGTGCATGGGTTCACAGTGAAGACATCCATCCTTAAACAGGAGCACCTGATGGCCTTTGTCCCCGTCACCGCGGTTCAAGGACTCTGGGTGAGTGCCTGGCCCACAGGCCTGGCCTTCTGCAGAATTTCAGCTCTGCACTTTTGCAGAGCTCGGAGCCAAAGCAAATGACATTTGTGATAATGAGAAAGCCAAGACGGATGGGAACGGTCACATCAAAGTTGTGCCCGCTTTTCTGAAACTTCTTTGAACATGTTAGGAAGATGGGTGTGCTCTGCGGCCAGGGGGATGGGGAGGGGATGCCTCCCGCGCGGACAGTGCGCCCCACGCACAGGGCCGGGGCAGGGGGCGCCCGGGGACAGTCCTGCCTGCGTGCGATCCGCGGCCCCCACCTAGCAGAAGACGGCTTGGGGCCACTCCGACGCCACGTCGCCGCCTCCCCTGCCCCCCCCCCCCCCCCACATCCTCCCAGGCCGGCACAAGGCTCTGGGAGCCAGGACGACTGCAGGGCTGCGCGAGGTCACGAAATCACTCGTGGGGGTTGGTCCAAGACGCCTCCAGGCTGCGACCAAGCGAGGTGGCCTGGCATGGAGGGGTCGGCGCCAAAAGGATGAGGGTGGGAGGGGCCCCAGAGCCTGGTCTTGGGCGGGGGTCGGCCCGAAGAGGGCGGTGGGCTCAGCGGGGAGTGAGCCGGGACCGCCTCCGGCCTGAAGCCGACAGCGCCCCGCCCCACCTGGCGAGACCCGGGCCCGGAGGCGCCGCCCCGGGGACCCCCCCCTGCGCAGCGGGGCCGGACATCCCTGGGGCAGGCCCGACGGGGAGGGGCCGCGGAGTGGCTTTGTCCCATAGAAGGAGTGGAATCCGGGGGGGGGGGGGGGGGGGGGGGGGAGGGGGGGGACCCTTGTGCCCGCAGCCCCCGCGGCGCTAATTAGGAAACCGCGGAGGTTGGGGAGGGGAGGCCCCCAGCCTGCTTGTGCCCGAGGGTTGCAGAAGTGCAGGGGGTGGGGGGGGAGTTTGCAGAAGTGCGGGGGGGGGGGGGGGGGGGGGGGGTTGGGCGGGGGTGTCGAGTGAAAGGGTCCCCGAAGACCGCCGCCTGTCTACACCAGAATCGAAGCCTGTAGAATCGAATTCGACGCGGGGCCGAAGAGGTTCCAGGACTCAGAAGTTGGGGTCCTGCTTGCGTCCCCCTCCCCCTGCCCCTCTAAGCCCCTCCTCCCAAAAGGCGCCTGAAACTCTCTTTGGAAGGGGCCTGGGCGTCCAGAGGCGCCTGCGGGGACACCCGGGCGCTGGGGGGGGGGGGGGGGGGGGAGTGGGGGGTGGGGAGGCTCATCCCTGCGCCAGGGCTGCCCGGCTGGCGCGGGGGGCGGGGCGGGCGGGGGGCGGGGGGAGGGGGCAGGAAATGCCGTTAATTGGGGGAAATGCACACCAATTGCGCGGCGGCCTTTGATGTGCGCCTCCGGGCGCGGCCCCTCCACGCCGGCGAGCCCACCCGGCGTGCGCCCCACTCCCCGCTCTCCCGCGAGCGCAGCCGGCCGAGCGCCAAGGACGTGTGACATTGGTGTGGAAAAGCAGTGGGCCGTGGGTCTCCTTCCGTCACGCAGCTCTCGTGGGGCCCCTTCCGTCTCTCCCCGAGCCCCTGGCCTCCCGGCGCCCCGGGTCCCGGGGGCGGGGTGGGTGGGGAGGCCGCGCGCTGCGGAGCACGGCCACGCTGACCGCGGTCGCGGAGCAGGAGCGGCCGCCGCGTGTCGGCCCAGCGTGCGTCCACATACAAATATAGTGCTCGTCCAAATGACATTCCGCTCACTCTCCCTCTTGCCCCCCCCCCTTTTCTTTTCATCATCAGCAAATAAAGATTAGCTGGTAAGATTATAGAAAGCGTTTTCAGGCTGGCGCTGATCTTTATTCCAGAGGCTTTGTGATGATATTGATGATGATGATGGTCAAGTGGACAGTTTGATTTTTGTGTTTGGAGCTAGTTATAAAGAATCAATATTATATCAAGGGGTAACTTTCGTGATAAAGGACTTTAACCACTCTGGCTATTCATCATAAGTCTGTAGCAAGCAGATAGGTCAAAAGAAATTATATTGCACTAAACAGTGAGCCTTCTTATCTCTCCCATACCAGGGGAATAGGGACAAGCCGATCGATACAGTAGCTGGTGTATGCGTCTTGCAATTATCAATAGCTGCTTTCGCCTTTTGAGGCCTGCATCTAATAATGCAAGCTAATAATAATCGTTTGAGCCTCCCTGTGAGCAAGGAGTGAAAGTCGGAGCGGGCCGGCATTATTTATGTAATCACAGGGGCCGAAGTGCCCCTCCCAGGTCTAAGTGCAACCCAACGGTCACAGAAGTACTGTCACGTCGTTTGCGTCCGCAAGTGTGAGCACTGTGGCCATGTGCGGATGCTTCTCTGCGTGACAGAAAAAGCCACCAAATGTTTGCCTGGGATGCCTGCCGGCCAGGTAGCCACCGTCCTGTGGCGAACATTCGAGATGCCACAGAGCACAGTCCTAGACGGATTGTACGCGATGCTCCTGGCTGCCATCTATTAAAAATTCCGACGTGTTTACCTCAATAGCTTTGAAAGCCAAGAGGGGGCCGGCAGGAGCTGCGTGGAATGTGGGTGAGGCGGGTGGTCCTGTGTTGGTTTATTTAAGGAGAACATTTCTTTTAAAGGGGAAACCTCTCTTCAAGTGGGTGGACAAAAAGCTTGGAAAAAGCATTTTCAAAAAGCCATAAATATAATTTGGGGCTACGTGTTTCCTAGCGCCCCCACAATGTAACAGAAAAGCAACATCTTTATAATTGGCACTTGACATGCTGTTTGCGTTGGGCTTTGGTACACCAAGCACAGATTTCCTGTTGATGGAAACATTTATCATCGTGACTGCCCCAGAGTGGCAGGTGGTGTTATCAATTACCTCTTCTTACCAATAATAATATTAGTATGGTAATATCTTTGCTCAAGTGAGAACCAATTAGCGGTCACTTGTCACAGCATTAAAGACACAAAATCATGCTGAATTTAATGGCAAGGACCTAAAACAAAAGTTGGGGGTAGGGGAGGAACCGGAGAGAAGGCAGTGAAGGCCAGTGACAAGAACTTTGATGGGGGGGGGGGAGTCGGGGGGGGGGGGATGAAAGGAGACAGAAAATAAAGCTCTGATACTTGAATTCTTTTTCTGTAGGGAGTGGCCGGGGAAACGCGCCCACGATAAAGCACCAACTGTCCCTTAGGTAAAAGTATGCTGTGTGGACGGACGCCCAGGTACCTTCAGTAAAGTGGGACGTGAAAACAGAACCCTTCAACCTCCCGGTGTCAAGTCCAGCTTGCAGATAGGCTTTCTGTTTCATCTGAGTAAGTGGGACAAATTAAATCAAACATCTAATTACATGTTCCACTAATGTAAAATCTACAGTATTAATTTGTAAATAATATTATTTAAGCAGACAAAACAATAACGTGTCGCCTCATAAGACGAAAACAACATTGCAAGAGGAAAGACGATGAACAAATTAGATTTAATTACAGAGAAGAAAAGCAACTTTTGTTTCTGCAACAGTGTTTAGGTATCACAATATTTTAATGGGCAGTGGTCATGTGACGGTAAGCATGTGTGTTCGGCACGCAGGAGTCGCGCCCGCACCTCGGGTGCACATTTCCGTGGTTGCCTTTAATCCAGGCGCGACTGGAGGATAATCCTGTCGCTCATTTCTGAAAATATGCTGTTGACACGCTGTCACCTCGCAATAAATCTATTGTTGTGACTCGAGCTTAAGATGCATATGCTTTCATTAAAACTTGCTGCACTGAATAAAAACCATTAAAGAAAAGTGTAAGATCTGCGGAGGGAAGCCAGGAAGGCAGAGCAGGTAAGAGAGGAGGTAATGCGCCTTTTGCTTTGCACCTTAAAAAAAATAAATAAATAAATAAAAATCATAGATCTTGTTTGCCCCGTCGGTGTTTGCAAGGCGGCGCCAGATTCACTGATGTGCACTTTTGGCGACAAATTTGCGCAGGTTCCCATTTTTCATAACGCCCCCCCCCCAACCCTCTCGTCCATGTCTGCTCGATTTTCTCAACGAAATCCCCGAGCAGGGCGCGCGGAGGGCGGCGTGGAGCCTGCGACTTCACGCAGCCCACTGCATCCTGCGCACCGGGGCGGGCAGGTCGGGCCGGCGCAGCTCCGGGTCCTGCGTCGGCTCCCCGCGTGAGCGCCACTGTGTCCACCACGGCGCCGAGCGCAGCCCGCTGCGTCTTCCCCCTTGCAAAGCTCTGCACGACTTGCGCGACGCCTCTGCAATCCGAGGGCTAGCTTCTTACAGATAAAGGGCCGGGGTCCCAGATTCGCCTCCGCTGGAGGGACCTAAAAGATCCTCTCCAAGACCACGCCTCGTAGAAAATGCAGAGCAGGTTGACAAAATTAAAACAGTCGCGTTCGGAAGTCCCAGGAAGACCTAGGGAAATCCTGCCAGTGTGTGGAGGAGAGGCTGGGGGTAGGGGGCGGCGGACAGAAAAGGTGGGCGGCGGCGAGCGCAAAGCAGCCCAAAGAGGAGGCGAGGGTGCCGTGGGGGCCGGCAGGCTGCGGGGAGCCGGGCTCGGGCTTCCTCTGAAAGGCTTCGGACGCTGCGGGAGCCTACGTTTGCCGCTGCTTCTTAAAGTGTGGGTTTTTAAAAAGAGGGAAAGAAAGAGAGAATTAACCGGGTCACAAAAAGCAGTGCACCTTTAACCAGGGGTCCGACCCACCGAGGATTGTTCCGAGTTTTTCTCATCTGGAAAGACGGCACCGAAATCCACATTTCTGCCGCGGCTTTGCAACTTCCCCCAAGTCTTGCCGGTCCTGCCAATTCTGCCAGAAACTTCCATCCGCCACAACCGCCCACCCCCACCCCCCAACACGCTCCCTTCCTCTCCCCCGCCCCCCGCTTCCCTCTGCCCAGCTAAGTTCCCGGCCCGCTCGCCCCAAAGCCCAGGCTGCAGGCTGCAAACTTTTCACCGCCTAGCGCCAGTGCCGGATGCGAGAGCGTCCCCGAAATGCTCCAAGCATTTGCCAAAGTTCACAGGGTAACGGCGACGGACGGCCGCCTCCCCCCAACGGCTTAACCAGAGAATTGTGGTGTGGGGCACACAGCCCCGGACTTCAAACATCTTTTATGTGCCTTTTTATTCTTTTCAAAACCAAAATCACCCAAATGAATATGCCTGCCACTAAGAAGCAAAAACAAAACCAACCTTAAAGGTTTTTGCTTTTTGCTTTTTTTGGAGGGGGAGACAAAAGTGGCGGCGGGGGCTGTTTGGAGACGATTCGGACCCGCGCGCTTCCTTCCTCCGAATGATTTTTTCTCCAGCTCAAAGCTGTTGCTTCGTGAAACTTCCACAATTAGAGTCAGGAGAGAGAACGCAGGCTGGGAAGGGAGAAGATTCTAGAACGGAAAAGAAGCCTGCGGAGAGCTGGGCGAGCCGCGCAGGGTCGGGGTCCGTCCCGTGGAGGAGGGGGGTTCCCGCAGCCAGGAGCGCCCCACCCCCAGCCACGCGAGGAGCTGCAGCCCTCCTGGCGCTCGGAGCTGGAGAGTCACCGCCCGCTCCCTCCCCCGCTCCCCCCCCCCCCCCCCCAGCGCACAACACCGGGGAGGCCATCTGTGCCAAAGCTTCGTACCACACAGGGCCACTTGTGAGGACAAAAATAAGAAATTTGGGAAATGAAAAAAGACAAACTGGGACCAGGGGCAGCGCGCGCGCGCGGCAGCGACAGGGCCTGGGGCACATCCTGGTGGCCGCTCGGGGACCGAGGACACGCGCGAGAGTGAGCACGCGGGAGTGGGCGAGGGCGCGTGTGCACGGGGAGGGCGGGGTGCGCGCGCGGCGCCAGGGCGCGTGCGTGTGAGCGCGGGCGAAGGGTGGGTGAGTGTGCGGGAGCGCGCCGCGCCGGCCGCCCGAGGGTGCGGGGCCAGGCCCGAGGCGCGCGACCCTCTCACCTGCACCCACCCACCCACCCCACCCCCCGCCGCAAATCACCCCCGAAAGTCCTAGAACGCAGCGGGCCGAGCGCGGCACTTCCCTGGACTCGGAACTTTGAGTCGCGCGGCCTCGGGGCACCTTGTGCCCCTGCCCGCTCCGCAGGCGCCCCGGCCCGGCACCCGTCGGGAAGGGGAGCCGGTGGGGGTAGAGGTGGGGGGGGGAGGGTGACACCGCGGCCCCGCCGTCCCCTCCCTCCCCTTGGATTTCAGGAGCCGGTGGCGGCGGGGAGGCCCGGCGGGCGGGGCGGGCGCTCCGAGTCGGAGGGGCCCGGGGGGGGGGGAGGGGGTGGGGCGGGGAGACAGGGGGACGCAGGGGAGGGGGGGCGGCGGGGAGGGGAGAGGAGGGGAGAGGAGGAGCCGCGCGGCTCGCGCCGCTTCCGAACCGGAAAGTTGGTCTTGCCGAAGTCCCGCCACCCCGGCGTGCGCGCTCCGCTCCGCTCCGGCCGCGAGCCTCCGAGCCGGGCCGGCCGCCGGGGGAGCCCGCGGAGGGGACGCGAGCCCGGAGAGGAGAGCCGGTCCGCAGCCTGGGGCACCTGAGCCCGAGCGCGGCCGGCGCGCCGAGCGAGACCCGCCGCCGAGGAGCCGAGCCGGCCGGCCCTGCGCGCCCGGAGCGCAGGCGGCGCGGCGCCCGAGCGGGCCGGCGAGACAAAGGCGCCCGGGCCGGAGCCCTGCCCGCGGCCGCTCGCTCCGGGAGGGGCGGCCGGGCGGCGGCGGCGGCGGCGGCGGCGGCGGGGGGGGGGGGGCGCGCGCGGGGCGCGGGCGGCGGCGCACACGCTCTATAAAGGGGCGAGCCCGGCGCGCCGGCGGAGACGGCGCCGCGCGGACGCCGCCAAAGTTTGCCGCCTGCGCCCCGGGCAGCGCGGCCGCCGCGCCCCGCGCCCCGCCGGCCCGGGCCCCGCGGAGCGATGTGAGCGCCGCCGCGCCGGGTCCCGCAGGCGCCCCTCGCCCCGCGCGGCCGCTAATTGCGAGCGCGGCCTCATTTGCATAGGCCGCCGGGGCCGCTGGAGGCCGGCCAATCGGCGCGGCCTGCCGCTAATGGCCATGCATTATTCACCAGCCTAATTGCTCAGCCCCATGCGCGGCCCGCGCAGCCGCCGCCGCCGCCGCCGCCGCCCGCGCCCCGCGCCCCGCGCCCCGTGCCGTCCCCGCCGGCCGCCCCGCTGACGCCGATGCCCCGCGCGGGGCCCGCGCGCCGCTAGCAGCATGTCTCGGCGCAAGCAGGCCAAGCCCCAGCACCTCAAGTCGGACGAGGAGCTGCCGCCGCCGGACGGGGCTCCCGAGCACGGTGAGGGGCTGCGGGGGGTCGGGCCGGCGGGGCGCCGCGCGGGCTGGGGGAGCCGCCGGCCGCGGGGCCGGTGCGCGGTGCCCGGCCCCGGCGGGCCGGCCGCGGGGACCCCGGTCCTGCCCGGAGCGCGCGGCGCGGAGTTGCGGGCAAGTAAAGTTGGCTCGGTTGCCGGGACTTGGGGCGCGGCGCGCGGGCGCAGCGGGGCTCGGGGCCGGCTGGGGGTCGGAGCTGCCGGGGGAGGGAGGCAGTGGAGCGGGGGCGGGGGTGGGGGTGGCGACGGGAGGTGAGCCCGCGCGCCGCAGCCTCCGCGCTAACCCCCGGGCTCCCCGGGTACGGACGCCGGGCCCGGCCTCGGCTACCGCGCGACCCCCGGGCCAGCGCGGCGGCGGTGGCGGCGGCGCGTCCCGGGCTCACCTCCCGCCGGACTCCGGGCCGGGGACGCCGGCCGCCCGGGCAGCTTTGTTCGGGGCCAGGGCCCCGCGGCGGTGCGCGCTTGGAGCGGGGCCGCCGACCCCGACCCCCCCCCCCAGCCGGCCCGCCCCCACCCCCCACCCCGCCCTGGCCCGCCGGCCTCGTGTGCCCCGAGGGCCGCGAAGCCTGCGGGGGCCCGGCCTTCCTCGTGGCCGCCCCGGGACTGAAGCCGGGCGAGCCCCGCCGCGGCCTGGGGGTGGTCCCTGCGCGCGGGGGGTGTGGGGGGGGGCGGGGGAGACCCGGCTTCCCTCCGGCGGTGGCCGGGCGAGCGGGGGGCAGCGGCCGGGTGTCCCCGGGGGGCGGCGCGGGGCTCGGGCTGCCCGGCTGGTCCGCTGGCCGCGGGGCCGGGCAGCCCGGATGCGGAGACGCGTCCTTGTGCCGCGAGCCCCGGGCCGTGCGCACGGAAACAAAAGGACAGAAAAGTTTATCACGCGGCGCCGGAAAGTTTGGCGACACGGGTGCGTGTCCGCGTCGGGAGCCGGCGGGCGGCGGGCGGCGGCCTCGCCCGGGTCTTTTTGTGGCCGTGGAGGTGGGGAGCCCCGCGTGCAGCCCGGGCACCCGAGATGAGAGCGGCAGATATGCTAAAAAGAAACGCTTGCATATGGTGGGTAGATTAGGGACAAAGAATCTTTTTGTCATGGAAATGGTTTTTTTTTTTTGTTTTGTTTACTTCATCACATAGAATTTCTCACACTTGGTTTGTTTTGTATTGGCCTCAATGACTACATGATCAAGTGAATGGATTTATTTCTGCCGAATGAGAAAGACAGTCTTTCCCTCAAAAGAACTACATTGCATCCCAGCGAGGAATTTTAAAGCTTTATTATTGTGGCTGCTGAATAGCTTAAACTCGGCTTTCACAGCCGCCCCAAAATGCAACAATGTAAATACTTCTCCGCTTTGTAGGCTCCTTATCAAAATGTGCACTGTCTCCTTCTATTAAAGCATATTTTAATTAATAGAGTAAAACCCCTCGTGTTTAACAATTAGCAAGCCGAGGCCCTGCTATTCATTTTTAATTCCACGTCAGAGCCGGGAGCCCGGTGAGCTGATAGTGTAAACACGTTGAGGATGTGTAGCCCACATTCGAAAACCCAAGATGCAGCAAATTATTTACCAGTCCGCCTCTGGATCCTTGCCCTTACCCAGTTTATTCGGTGCTGAGACCTACTCAGGATTTTCATCCGTCGTCGTCCGATTAAAGTTTGTCAAGCTGGTGTTTTCCACCGTCGTTGGGAATTGTAGTCAAGACATTGCCACAGTTCCTGATCGTATTTTGCAACAGGCCAGAAATAGCCTGTCTGGGGCTGAGCCTTCCTCAAGTAGTGTGTTTCCTGGATTGTTTTAAGGGTACTTTGGGGGGAACTGTTTAAAAAAATAAGTTCTTTCTGATTTAATTATTCTGAACTGATTGTTGGTGGAGTATAAAAGATACCATGTTCTCTGCTCACTCGAGGAATGCTCGCGGATGTATTAGTCTGTCGTGATCGTCGTGAGTAAGATAACGAAAATATTTTTCTTAAGGGAAATGCTGGTGAAAGCTCCCTGCCTCCCAACATGAATCACATATCCTGGAAATTTTAATTTTGTCAAATGCCGTTGGAAATAAACAGACCGTGCATGAAGTTACAAGAGAGCCAAGTTAGTTTACAGGGTCGTGGAAACAAAGTAAACACTTCTTTTGTATCACTTTGGGCGTGACATGTTAATGAAAGCAGGAGATGCCAGAAGTAAAGTGGAAGGTTATCGATAATGCAAATACACGCAGAATTCTCAGTGCAGTACAGGGGACGGCAGCAGGGCACAGCCATGTTAATTTACAGTAAAAAGAGTTTATTCCCCAAGAAAAGGATTTCCCAGGCTTTGGTGTTGAGGCAAGCAATGAAATGGTAGCAATCCAGAAATAGCTCCAGTGTTCCCCAAACCTGATCACCGTGGCAGAAATGAAATATGACAACGTGTCTAAAAGGAGGAAAGGTAGTGATGGCCGACGGTAAGTTCTAGAGTGACCGTGTTGTAGAATTTTATTTTAAGGATGCCGGAGACTAAACGTTCCCTGTGAGAACTGTCTTCTGAGATGGCAGATCATTTCATTCCTATTTGTGAATGTGATGCAGCCTCAGAATTCAATTGAATGTGCGCCATCAATAGTGAAACCTTTTGAGCCAGCTGAATATTTTTCTTCTAAGAAAAATTAATTAAAACTTCTGCCGGAACAGCATGTATACCCCTACTGAGAACTTTAAGAAAGTGTGGTACCGCTGTCCTTTGTTGTATTAAATACATCCTAATAAAGATGTATATTTTATTGTCGTTACACGGAAAAGCTGTATTTAAGGAACAACAAAAGCGTGTTGTAATTTAAAACAATTTGCCATCCTGGATTTTGTTTGTTAGCACTAATTGTTTCAAAGTGTTTTTGTTTTCTGCCAACTTACACTCATATGGCTATCTTAAAAATCCTTTTAAATGTGGTGAGCATGTGATTGGAGAATTTACCAGTGGTATTCACAGACTGTGTTTAAACTGAGGGAAAGGAGGCCACCAGCCCTCGGTGAGGAGATCCTTTTTCTTTTATCTGTATATGCATGGTTTGCCTGGAGTGCTCCCCCAGCCCACTACACGCATTTACAATTCAGCATTCCAAAAGGAAACAATACAGAAGCCACTTTCTAACATTCGTAGGCAGATTGTTTTCTCTGAAACATGAAAGGTGAAAAGTAACTGAGGAGAGCGGGAGGAGGAAGGAAAAGAAGAATTTGCAAATATTTATCTTAAAAATAACATTTTAAAAACTTAACCTATTTTAAAATGCCTAATTGGGTGGTCAACACAAAGCTCGCCAATTCCCACCTTCCAGAGAAAGAAGTGATTACGTGGCAGTTAGGGGTTTTTTATGTGCATTTAAAACTTCACAACACATGCATAATCCAGTATTTTTAGATCTGTTCAGAGCCACAAAAAGAAGGCAAGCTGATTATTGTTTGCATACACGATGATGGCAAAAGTGGGTCAGATTTCATTTTCAACTGGAACCTCTGAGAGGGTTTGCCATTCATGTCTAGGTAGCTCTGAGAAAACCCCGGGGAAGTCAACGAAGATCCAGCCAGGGCGCCCGTTGTGTGCACTGAGCATTAGTAGGAGTTTAGCATTCTTAACTGTGAGAATTGACACAGGGGGTTTTGGTTTTGGTTTTGGTGTTTTTTGTTTTTTTTTTTTTTTAAAGCAAAATAAGTCTTAGCTGCTAATGAGGTAATGCACTGTCTCTTAATGTTGCAAAGTAGCTCTAAGAAGGATACGTTTTGCATAATATTTATACAGCAGGAAGTTGTTTTTGTTCTGTTACTTTTTATTTTCCTACATGATTTGTAGACCAGTTGCCAGAATAAGACCAAAACATGCTAGGAAGATGAGACCGGGTCCCACTCACCGTGGGGCAGGTTGGAGTCCAGCACGTGGCGAGTTGTCACATGTGTAAAATCTGTGTAAAAATGGAGTGCTTTAATACTGCTTTAGATACACTCTTACATAAAAAAAAAAAAAAAAAGTCCTGCTCTTAGATTTTTCTCTTGTCATTTGAGCAGTTTTAGGACTTAAAATGCAGCTAACTGTCAGTGTGGTTTCCAAGCAGACAAATAGCCCTAGTCATGTTACAGAAAGTGTAAAATATTAACTGAAATAATGAAATGCCGTAATGGGCTCTATTTATGTTAGAGATTAAGATTGATCTGTTGGTTAATTAAAGGGGACCTCCTCGCCTCGGCGGAAGTGTCCACCGGAGACCTGATGGCACCACTGCGGTGTCTGAATCTTGTCCTCCGTGGGCCTGTCTTTTCCAGTCGGCCCCGGTCTGCTCAGGCTGCCTCTGCGGCCCGCTCCCCGCTCCACCAGCCCGGCCCCGGGAAGGCAGGGCTGCGGAGTGTGGGGCCCTGGCTCTCCCCGAAGGTGGGTAGTTAGAGGCGCCGTGACAGGCCTTGCTGATTTAACCTTTGCCTGCTTTGCCCTGCCAGGGGTGGCCACTAGATGTCAAGCTCATAATACAATTAGTGCATCTGTGCTGTTGACCTTGGCAGCCGGACTCAACACGGTTCTATTAAGTGTTAACACTGAGTCTGAGAGTTAACTGGAGACCCGCGAGCCTGCTCCGTGCTGCCCGGCTTATCGAATGCCCATCTCCTCCGGCACAAGTGTTTATAGTTCTTAAAGAAGAGAGGACGGTTTCCTTTTGTTCGGCCGTTCCGTCTTGAACTGTGTAATTAACCCTGCAGGTGCCGTGGCACTTCGTCTGAATCCGTGGGCCTCCCTGGGCCCCCTCTCGCGAGGCGGCGCCGTTTGCTAATTCCGTCGTGTGGCTCTGTGCGTGCAGAGCCGCCGGCCTCAACGACCCAGGGCGCTGGCTTTTCCCACATGGCTTTTGGCATATGTGGAAAGCCGTAAGGTGCCGACAGATCACGGAAATGATTTAATAACCCAACCCCGGGTGCAGGGCGGCTGCACCCCGCGCGTCGGAGCCCTGCTCCCGGACACAGTGCACGGATGCTTCTCCAGGGCTGCTGAGACGCAGGTGTGTCTGCATCTACGGGGTCTCGCTCACTTCTGGCTCCTGCGTGTGTGGGCTACTCCCGAGGAGGCGTGCCGGTCACGTGTGCTCGTCTTCCCCAGAAGTGACCCCACACGAACCTTGTCTGCCCCCCTCACCAGGTGTTGGGTGACCTGGGTCGCCCGGGTGCCGTATGTCGGGAGTCGTTGCCGTGTGGGCACGGGCCGGACCATCCGGAGGCGGTGGCCGCTGTGCGACCCCCACGGCGTAGCAGACACCTTCGTGTTGCGCGAGGCGTCCAGGCCAAGGTCGGGCCGCGTGTGCGGCTGCGCTCCACCTGCGCGACTCCATAAGGGGAAGCGTGTCTCCCCCCCCCCCCCCCCCCCCCGATGAGAAACTGCAGAGGTTTGAAGCAGAGGACGTTTGGTGACTGTGCCACAGGTGGTCCTTACTTAACAAATTTGAGATGTGGGCCACTGAGGCGACAGAAGCCCGCGCGCGGGTCAGTGCTGGCGTTCGGCATAACCAGAGCGCCCCCCACTGTTCAGCTCCATGTGCACAAGCTCGGAGGTCCGGGGAAAAGGACAAAATTTTTCTATTGCGTCTGGAATTTCTTCTACATTGTTAAACACAGTAGGGGTCTCTATTTGTCCCCTCCTGTTTCGCAGCTTGGGCTCAGTGTGTGATAATTCATCTTTCTTTATGGGATTCAAAGCTATCATAAGGAGTTAAAAAGAATTAATTTGCAAGAAAAGGAGTGTCTTCTAACAATTCAGGAAAACTTGAAAAATGCCTTCTAGATTTTTAAGGGGTGGTAAAGGCAAACGAGAAAGCACTTTTTCCTTTCCCGAAGGCCCACGTGGCATTTTGTGGTTCCCAGTTAAAGTGGAGAAGTTAACACCCCTTTCCCGGCCCTGAACGATCCTTTTGTTAGTGGCAGAGAATTAAAAGCGGGTAGCAGGAGCGTAGCAGGACAAATGTGGGCATTTGGGGTTGGTAACCAAAATTATAAACCCCTGTTTACCACGTGTTTGTATCGGGCAGCTTATTCAGTAGCTACTGTGCTCCTGCAAAGAGAAAACCGAAGAGCCCTGCGAGGAACCACGTTTGAAATCGAGGGAAGCTCAGATACTCTTAAATCTGTCGCCATAGTGCTGCTTACTTGTGGCTCCAAGAAGATGGTCTCGAGTGTGGGTTCTCTGCCTGTCGTCTGCCACCTCGGCCCTCAGAAGACTGTCCTACACTTTCAGGCAGTGGAAACCCGATACGCGTTATGTAACAGCAGGCATTAAAACTGAGAATAATGAAACGGTTTGGGGGGTTCCTTTCCCGTCAAGGGATCTGTGCCTAAGAACGGAAACATTTCTCGTAAAGAATCCCCATGTGTTTTATTTTAAGATTGGTGTGGTAGGGGTTCTTTTGTTAGAGGCTTTCTTTAAAAGGCTGCGGGACCTACTTTCCTTCCGTAGACCCGAGCAACACAGAACTTGCTCGAGAACATTCGAACAGTGATAAAAGCCCCAAAATCCTTCGGTATAAGTAGCAAGTGTGGGGATAGCTGTGAACTAATTATGCATTTCCTCTCGTAAACTGAAGCAGCTTTATTTTTCAGCCCCTGTTCTCTTCCCTCCCCCGACCGCGTTCAGGAGAACCGGTTCAGCCTTAAAGCTCCAGCGCCCAGCTCGAAGCCACGGCCGGTACATGTCTGACCAAGGCCCAAGGAGAGTTTTCCTGGAACAGCCTCTTCCTCGCAGGGCCTGCCGCGGGTCCAGCATACGCTCTGGGCACCTTCGGAAGCAGCCTCGACCAAACCCTCTTGTTGCCCAGGATGGGGGGGAGGCCCTTGGTTGCTGGCGAAGGGGTTAGCGGCTGTCTTCCCTGCCCTGTAGATGCCCGCCTCAGCCCGGCCTGTTTACAGCCCGAAGTCTCTCCATCCTTGAAGGGGCAGGATGCAAAAAATAAATTACTTTGGCAATAGCGATGATGATTATAATGCTGGGTGTTCAGTCCCCTCCCTTAAGAAAGAAAGCGTTTCTAATTGCTTTGGAAATAAATCGCACACTCTTGTATCCTTGTACTATTGTTACACCGGCTCGCTGACACAGTTTTACCTTGAAATAAAAATTTGTAGCCGTGTTGAATGATGGATGTCATAACTTCTATTTGTGAAATACGAAGGCCAATTTCAAACGTAAGTTTAATTAAAGCACGAGCACGGCTGCATGCGTGTGAATCCGACATAGAATTGGCTTAAAACAGTGGCGGGGTTAAAGGGCGTTAGAAGTTGTATAAATTGGGAGCTGCATTCAGATTTTCCCTTTTAAAAAAAAAAAAAAAAACGGCTCTGCCATCTCAGCACGTACGCACTTAATCACCGGAATGAGAAGCGCTGTCAAAGCAAGTTATAACAACTTCCTTTGTGTCCCCCTCTCTCGTGAGCGCATCAGAAGTTGGTGGCCTCACTCTGCACTTAACCTGGGAGTCGCAGCGCGCCTAGAAGCTCGGCTCCGGGGAGGCTCCTCCCCAGCGAAGTCCCTTGAAGTGCTCCTTGCTGCTGTTGAACGACATTCTTAAGGCGCGCGGGCCCAGAGTGCAAATCCGTAGTGAAATAGTGAGAGTTTTCATCCGTACGCACCCTAGTCCAGACTCTCACGGAACGTGTGGCCCCCTGTGACTTTGAGGGAGTGCTAATCACGTTCAGAGTTTGATGGCGAAGACCGATCACGCTGTATTTGTACACACCCCAATTAAAAAAAAGAAATAGGTGGAGATTCTAAATTATTTGCCCCACGAGAAACCCCAGTTATGTTGAATTTTTTTCCTTTGCTAACTGTAGTTTTTAAATTACGTTTCGGTTAAAAGGCAAATTCATTATGAAACTTTGTTCATAAGATCCAGCAGTGGTCTGTCCTGTCA